>NC_133776.1:55310537-55387956 GCF_003597395.2 Chelonoidis abingdonii
AGGGGCCGCGGGGCAGAGGTTGCGGGGCGGCCCTGGAGCGGCGGGGGCCGTGCACTGCCGGGCGGTCCCGCGGCTCGGCGGAGGGCCCCGAGTCGCCATCTCCTGCCGCTGTTATTGCTGCTGCTGCTGACCGCGGGGGTTGAGAGCCAGGCGGGCCCCAGCTCTGACCCGCTCGGTGCGGGCTCCCCCGCAGGCCCCGGCTTCAGCGTCTACATGAGCGAAGAGGAGGTGCGGCGGCTGATCGGTAAGTGCGCTGGGGCGGCCGGGCTGGGAGGCCTCGGTCGCGGGGAGGGCGAGTGGGGGGAGGCAGGTGTCGAGGTCAGCGGTCGGGGGGCTCCTCCGGCCCCCGCGCCGTGTGTGGGTAGGTGGGCGCACAGGTAGGGTCTTGCTGTGTGGGGGGCGGCGGGGCCCCGCTGCGTGCGCGCGCCGGTGTGTGTGTGTGGTGGTGGGGGCTCCCGGCGCCTTCTGTGTGGGGAGTCGGAGAGAGGGGTTGCCGTAGGCTTAGCTGCCCAGGGTCTGTCGGGAGAGGCAGAGGGCCCATTGTGGTGGTGGAAGGTTCCCAGCTTCAGCGGTGCAGGGTGTAATGTTGCTGGAGCAGGGTAAAACCAAAAACAGCGAGTTGAGGCCCAAGGTTTTATTAGCGGGATGAGCGGCATTCAGAGGACACTGAGGAGACCTGACAATAATTGGGAAAGTGTGTGAAAGGAATCTCAACTTCCAGGCAGTTTCATAATCACTGCACAAACAAGTAGGAGGATTTCTGCACCATGATACAACTTGCTTTCCTCTGATAGGGCATATCACAAATTATTTTACCACATTTTTATGCTTGGCGTTTCTCTATGTGAGGTAGAGGTTTGGTTTTAGTAAGGGCTCTTCTTAAATTTTGTCATTTCATACCTTGGTTTGATTGATTTTTTTATGGCTGGAGCCTAACAAAAAATGTAAAAGCTGCTAAAATGGTTTGGGTTTTTTAGGAGGTGGCTGGTTACAGTGCAGGCTTTAAAACAGTGATTCTCAAACTTTTATACTGGTGACCGCTTTCAGATAAAAAGTCTCTGAGTGTGACACCCCCTCCCCCCATAAATTAAAAACAGTTTTAAATATATTTAACAGCATTATAAATGCTGGAAGCAAAGCGGGGTTTGGGATGGAGGATGACGACTCATGACCTCCCGCCCCCCACAATAACCTCACAACCCCCTGAAGGGTCTTGACTCCCAGTTAGAGAACTGCTGCTTTAAAACATTATTTGCATAGAAGGTATAAAATAGAAACGACTCCAGTTAATCAAGCATTGGGAGTGCATAGTTAATTTTGGAGCTGATGAGCCCTGTGGGTGAATAGCTATGTAAACATTTTTTCCCCTGTGGTGTGCTCCGCAGTTAGTTTTTTTGTTGTTGTCTTAACATTTTTACATTGGTTGTACTTATTACTGTATGGCTGCTTTATTAAATATACAGGATTAAAAGGATCAGATGACTCTTGTATATTTTGTCAGCCTCCTTGTATAATTTTTTTTGCTTATAAGCCATACTAATCACGGACATGTGAGTCTAGCACTGCAGGAGTGGGCAAACCACAGCCCTGGGGCCAGCATCTGGCCCTCCTGACATTTTAATCCAGCCCTTGAGCTCCCACTGGAGAGTGGGGTCCGGGGCTTGTCCCACTCCTGACAGGGAGCAGGATCGGGGATTTGCCTCACTCCACGTGGCTCCCAGAAGCAGTGGCACGTCCCCCTTCTGGCTCCTACACGAAGGGGCAGCCAGGAGGCTCTGCACGCTGCTCCCATTGGCCAGCTATGCCTCCACGTAGGAACCGGAGGGGTGACATGCCACTGCTTCTGGGAGCTGTTTGAAGTAACCGCCACCCCCTGTCCCAGCCCTAATCCCCCTCCTGCTCTCTGAACCCCTCTGTCCCAGCCCAGAGCAACCTCCTGCACCCCCAATGCCTCATCCCCAGCCCAGAGCCCACACCCCCAGCCAGAGCCATCACTATTTGTCCCATACTCCAACCCAGAGCCCCCTCCTGCATCCTGAACGCCTCATTTCTGGCCCTACCCTAGAGTCCGCACCCCAACCCCGATTTCGTGAGCATTCATGACCCGCCATACAATTTCCGTATCTAGATGTGGCCCCTTTGGCCAAAAAGTTTGCCCACCCCTGGTCAAGCATTTGAAATGTGTATTAGGGGTTGTCTACACTGGCATTTTACAGCGCTGCAACTTTCTCGCTTGGGAATGTGAAAAAACACCCCCCTGAGTGCAGCAAGTTTCAGCGCTGTAAAGTGCCAGTGTAGACAGTGTACCAGTGTTGGGAGCTGTGCCCTGTCTGGAGGTGGTTTTTTGTCGCTCTAGCATTGCCAGTGTAGACTAGCCCTTAGAAACCTGCTCAAACTGTCATGGACTAAACACAATTCTCCCCTCACCCCCAATGAAACTACATGCAGGTGTATTCTGTAGGTAAATCAGAATTGGAAGTGTATCTATTATAAGTGATGTTTTGCCAGTATGACTAAGTAATTTATTATTCAAGGCCAGGGGTTCTCAAACTTCATTGCACTGCAACCCTTTTTTGGCAAAAAAATTACTGTGTAATCCCAGGAGGGGGGACCAAAGCCTGAACCCACCCGAGTCTCACTGCACCAGGTGGGGGGCAAGGCCCAAGCCCCACCATTCCAGGCAGGAGGAGGAGGTGGTGGTGGTGCGCAAAACTGAAGCCCAAGGGCTTCAGTCCCAAGCAGGGGGCCTGTAACATGAGCCCCGCCACCCAGGGATGAAGCTCTTGAGCTTTGGCCCTGAGTGGTGAGGCTCTGTCTTCAGCCTGGGCCCCAGCAAACCTAAGCCAGCCCTGGTAACCTCATTTAAATGGGGTCGTGACCAGCGTTGGAGTCCTGACCCACAGTTTGAAAACCGCTGCTCAAGACAGTATCTCTCGCTGTTTTGCTTCTGTAACTTTGATGAATCCAAAAGATCTGAATAGCTTCAGTGACACCATATGTTCGGGTAATTGTGAGTCAGTAAACCTGGAGACAGGCTGACAGTTCTCTCTGGTAGTTTCCTCTAGTTCCAGAAAGCTCATTTTATGTGTTTGGAGTTAGATATTGTGTAAACAGTTTGTGATTTTAAAGAAGGTTACTATGTGATGTAATTATTTCTTTTGATGTTGCTTACTTCCAAAATGAAATTATGGCATGTACAGCTGAGATTTGAGCTAAGATGTGAAAAAATTATATAGACATACCTAAACCTGGCATATTAAGACTTTGACTACATTGGCATTTTTGTTAAAACTTTTGTTGCCCTCAAGTGTGAAAAAACACCTCCCTGATTGACAGAAGTTTTAAGAATGAAAAGTGCCAGTGTGGACAGCACTTCATCAGCGAGAGCCACGCACCTGGTGACGAAGCTACCACCCCTTGTTGGAGGAAGTTTTATTTTGTCGCTGGGACAGAGTGGTTACACTGCTTACTTTACAACAGTGCAGCTGCAGGAGCACAACCACGCCGTTGTAAGGTGTACAGTGTAGATATAGTCTTAGTCATATCTTTCCTACAAAAGAATATTGGAAGGAATGTAAAGAATGTGAACAAAGCTAGTGACTTCTTAGTTGTTCAGTGTTACAGTGCCTGAATTGTCATTTTAACTATAAATGTTGGTCGATACAAGATTTTTACATGACTGGTGGCGTGCATAAAGCATAAAAAAAGCACTCCCAGGTTCCTTACATTTCTTTAAGTTTCTACATGTGGAAAAAATGATTCAGTTGATAGTTAGAACTGTCGTTCAGTGTAGCTAGGAAAATTAACTCATTTGCTAGAGTAGGTAGACTTGCCAAATATTGCTGTATTGATGAATCTGCCATTATAACAAAGGAACACTGTCTTATTTTATCGTTAGCCTTATTACTGAATTGTTTTTAGAAACTGTCTTGCTATGAATCGATGTTTCTCCTGATAACTTGAAGGGCTTTAGGGAAATGTTACTAGCCTCAGATATAATACATGGTTCTTACAGACTGAGTTTTCATCGATTTCAAAGTTATTTACAGAGGAAGGGAAGTATCATTATTCCCAATTTAAAAAGTGAGAAAAGTGAGGCATAGAAATGAAGCGACTAGCCCAGGGTCACTTTGCGTCTATCTACGTTCTCTGACTATATGCTAGGTGGGGGCTAGTAGCACCACCTCTTAAATTTGCTTGACCCATTCCATTCTAAAACCATGCTCCAGAGAAAAATTGGATGAAGGGAGAAATGAGATGGGCTAGGCAAGGAGATGGGATATTATCACCCCTCTTTTACACATGGGAAACTGAGACATAGAGCGATTAGGGCAAAAAAGCCACTGATTTGGAGTACCCAAACTGAGAAACCTAGTACCTGATTTTTCAGAGTACTTAGCATTATATAACACTATATGTTGAAAGCACAGCTCCCACTGACTTCAGTTGCAGATGTGAGAGTGCTTGGCATTTCTGCAAATCAGATGCAGATCTGAAATTAAGCATCCCAAAAAACGAAGAACACACAATTAATGACTACCTACGAAAAGTTTGGTTCAACTGACTTGCCCAGCATATAGGAACTCTGTGGCAGAGGCAGGGATAGAATCCAAATTCCCAGGGCTGCGTTTAATTACATTAACTACCAGACCATCCTTTCTCTTCATGCAATCCCTTGCCTCAATTCACTTCACACTCTCCAGTTTCTGCAACAAATGAAGCCGGGGTCCTGCAGACAATACCTCACTACAACACAATGAATTCAGCGAACCCTGATTCATCCCCAGAGACAGGGTGCATTGATTTAAATAAACAACTTTAACTGAAAAGTACACATGCAAAACAAATATTTTCTGAAAGAAAATGTGATTCTCATTGGTTGGTAACCATTAGAACCTGTTGATTTGCGACTAAATATAGCATTTACACTAAATTGGTGCCGATTTTTGCTAATTGAGAGGCTATGTTGTGTATATATGTGTTTATATACATACACATTTATTTGAGCAATTGTAAATCTTACATTTATTTGTTATTAATTTTTACATTTTTATTATGTTAGAAATGGTGAATGATGCATTTCTTATTTGCTAGATTAGTTTTTTACGTGCTGTTTGTGTCAATTGAATTCCATCCAAATAAAGTGTAATTGCATAAAAACAGCATTTTAAAATTATTTCTGTTAAATAAAATTCCCTTAAATATGATGACATATAAAAGTTTTTCAGTATTTTATCATAACATGTTTTGTATTTAAAACTGATTTATTTAACGCAGATGCAGTGAGCGAGGTAATACCTTTTATTGGAAATGTTGTCTGTAGCGAATGACCTTGTCCTTTAAGATTTTAGAACTAGTGTATCTCCTCTTCTAGTTCAGGGGTAGGCAACCTATGGCATGCATGCCAAAGGTGGCACGCAAGCTGTTTTTCAGGGGCACTCACACTGCCTGGGTCCTGGCCACTGGTCCGGGGGGCTCTACATTTTAATTTAATTTTAAATGAAGCTTCTTAAACATTTTAAAAACTTTTTTTTTTTTATTTTACATACAATAATAGTTTAGTTATATATTATAGACTTATAGAAAGAGACCTAAAAATGTTAAAATGCATTACTGGCACGTGAAACCTTAAATTAATTAGAACGAATAAATGAAGACTTGGCACACCACTTCTGAAAGGTTGCTGACCCCTGTTCTAGTTCTTATTCATGGATTGGAAGAAGAAAACAAACTTCCTTGCTTTTTTAACTCCCAGTTGGTTTCTTAACTTTGAACTAATTGAAAAAAGTGAAATGAAGGAAATATTCTCTTTACCTACAGAAGAGGCTACTGCTGTCAAAAACTAGCCAGCTCCCTCCTCCCTACAGCGCCTCCCGTCCGCCGGGGGCCCTGCTGATCTACTCCTTACCCTCCCTCCCAGCACCTCCTGCCCCCTGCATTCAGCTGTTTCATGGTGTGCAGGAAGCTCTGGGAGGAAGGGGGAGGAGTTGATCGGTGAGGCTCCTGCTGGACTATTATGGCAGTGAGATGACTGTGCCGATGTTTAAGATGTGCAATAAGACACTTGTACTGACACACCAAGATTGGATGAAGTGACACGAGCTATTTGCAGTTGATAAATGGATGTGCAGCCGGCACTGATGACATACTGCTGGAGCTGCTGAAATGCACTATTGACCCAGTAGTGGAATCACTTCTGGCCACTTTTTTGCCTGGTGTGGAGAACTGGAACCTTGCAAACCAAGAATGGTATTGTGATCTCACTTTATAAGGGTAAGGGACCACGCAGCGAATGTAAGACCTACAGGCCAATCTCCTTGTTGTTTGTGCCAGGGAAGGTGTTTGCATATGTTCTGCTGGTGCGTTTGGAGCCCCTGCTACATCAGAAGCATCGCCTCTAACAGTCAGACGTTACAAGGAACAGGTCCTGATTAGACGCCATTTTGGATCTTTGCTTGTTGGAGATACACATACATTACATATAGGGGCTTCTTGAACTTACGGTGTATCCTATCTTAATTTTTCAGTACTCTTCCGGACCCATGGCACTTGTAGAGTAAAGCAGCAAAGTAGCCCGAGGCATTGTTAGCACTTCTCTTTTCTGTGGAATCCTATTAAATTTATATTTTAATCTTAAATAAAATCTTTTAATTTGAAAATTGTTCTCAGGAGCAGAGTTTACTTGCATCTTACAGTGAGACACAAGATTCCTTACATTTTCTAAATGGGAATTATTATCTGACCGTCTCCTCAGCCAACCATGCACCTTCCTAAGTTGAAAGATCTTCACTCTCCCTGCAGACCCAGAGAAGGAAAATTAGCAAGTAGGCAGGGGAAGGGGCTGTTCACTCACATTTATTACAGAGCCAAGAAACACAGGAAGCAAGTGGAAACTGGTGAACAACTAGTCTTCATTTCTGTGAGGGTCACGAGGCCTTTTGGATCCCTGCAGTCTGTTCCTCCACAGAGAGGCCTGCTGTGGAGTGGCGGAGCTCTGCTCTGTGACCGCAGCAAACACTTGCCAGTGTGGAAAGTCCCATTTCCAGTGGTGAGTGGAACTTTTGAGCTCTGTTTAGTAGAGACACTGTTGATGAAGAGGCACCTGTTAGTGAGAATTCATGACCAGCTCACTGCTGAGAATCCCCTTCCCAAGCTGCTAGGAGACTGGGTTTCCTACCAGAACATATTATTTGATCTTTGAGGCTGTGTTCCATAGGAAATGAAAATTTATCCAACAGTTAATCCAGAAGCTAAAAGCATAAAGCCAGCAACTCGCACTTTTGCATTTCTTTGTCCTGATGTTAATGTTAATGATTACAGTCTTAATTTGAATGTCTTGCACATTGTCCACAGTAAACATTCTTTTTAGATGTATAGCAGATCTTCTACAGAGGCTCTCAGTATTACTTATATAGGACGAAACACTTAGGCTTTTAACACCAAACTTATTACGAATCTCTTCACCACTGGCATTAGGGCACATTCCACCAAATCTGTGTCAGCATCCTTGCATGTTTTAATAACTCTAGTTTGGTGATATGTAAAGCGGTACCTGGCACTCTGTTCCCATTCTTATCTGATGCTGTTTCCTTATCTGACTGGGAGAATTGTTACTATTTGGCTGAGATTCTTCAGACCCACCCCCTCCTTGGCAAGGCTAGGGAAGAGGCTTAGTGGAAAGAGCCGGGGATGAAGCATATAGGATAGCGGTTCTCAGACTGCGGGTCAGGACCCCAGAGTGGGTCTCAACCCTGTTCTAACGGGGTCGCGAGGGCTGGCTTAGACTTGCTGGGACCTGGGGTCAAAGCTGGAGTCTTCTGAGGGCATCAGCCCTGGGTGACGGGGCTGAGGTTACAAGCCCCTTGCCTGGCGCTGAAGCCCTTGGGCTTCGGCTTTGGTCTCCCCACCCAGGGCGGTGGGGCTCAGGCTTTGGTCCCCTGTCCTGGGGCCATGTAGTAATTTTTGTTTTCAGAAGTGGGTCATGGTCAATGAAGTTTGAGAACCGCTGATATAGGCAGATAGGGGAATAAGAAACTTCAGGAAGGTGTGTGTAAGATTCCTTTCATTTTGGGTAAAGGACTGTTTGGGCCCTGGAGTTGATGGCTATTGTCAGTGTGGGAGATTTCACTGAGGAGAGAAGATCTTGAACTGATTTGGTGAAAGCAGTTCAAAAAGTTGCCTAGTAAAAATGAAAGTGTGGGCTTGAAGCCTGGCTTATTGTTTACTTTGTCCAAAACTAGGTCTTCCATGGAGGATAAAAGGAAGTGTTGTTCCTCCCCTTCCCCCCCCCCCCCCAAGTCCTTTGCATCTAAGGGAGGAGGTTGCATAGAGCTGAGAAAAATATTGTGGTCCAGGGAATTTTTTTCATTTGAACATTTGTTTACCCTGGGGAAGGTACTTCAAGATTTGGCCACAGTGCCAACCCAAACTAACTACGCAACTGTTGAAGGGAAGCTGAGGTATGGCCAGCAGGGAAACTGTGATATGATTCTCTTGACCAGGTAAAACACTGACAGAGGGCAGCATATTTGTTAGTCGCTATTGTAATCTTTATAGTTGGTATTCTCACTGAGATGTAAGATGAAATTTTACACATTTCACAGACAGCCTTAACTCTGCCCCCACAAGACAATATATGAACAAGAATTCATAATATCTTGTGGGGTCAGAATAGTTGTTGTGTTGAAATGGGTAAGGAGAAGTTTTTAATGTAATGAGTGTACATTATCTGAATGTGCAAACTGTATTATATTCCTGATTTTGAAGTATTACCAGATTGCTTTGAAAGTGAATATTGAAACCGTACTTTAATTATTGCAATATAAATAGTTTCTATAATAGGAACATGAGACCCTCATCTGAACTGATACATTCTGTTTAAATTTTCTTAAATTTAAAGGTAAAAATAGCGTCTTCCGATAATTGCCATGATTTGAAGCCTGTTCTTTGTTAAGGGAATGAAATTCACCTGTTCGTCAATTTTTCTTTTAGAGCAGATTTTTTTTATTCATGTTGCAGAGCAGAGCATCTTTTTTAATGTCTAAAAAAGTCTCATTTTCTCATGCTAACTGAAGCGTTTTTTATAGTTTTTTAAAAAACTTTTTAAGTAGTTGAAGCTAGACTGCATTTACACAAGAGGCACTTGAAAAGAGATGTTTTGTTAGACTTGTAGAGTAACGTGATCCAGTTTTGTAGTGAACACAAAGCGCTCTAGCATCCTCTGATTGGGAATGAAAACCTTGCCTCCCCTTCTTGTCGGAGCTTCTTCAGAATGTTTTGTTATGTTAAAAACTTTGAAGAATGATCTTGTTTCTATGGTGCTGCCTAAATTTACCTTTTTATTTGCTCTTGATTTAATTTATTCTCACTGGCGTACGTCCAACAGTGGGGCACAAAGATATGTACCATGTTAATGTGATTTAGGGGTTGCCTGGGCAAGGGAGAGGTTTCTTTTGCTTAAAATGAAAAGCAAAAAAAGTAGGCCTCACTGTTTGTATGGGTCGTTTAGATTAGTCAGGTCCAAGTAATGAGAGACTAGATCCTGCAGCCTTGAGCACTGTCTGCACATGGACCTGTTTAAGGATCTTTGCCAAAGCAAAACTACAGCTTAATTTTTAGAATTCGTTTGTTTTAGTTGATATCTAATATACTATTTAAAACAATTGAAACATTCCCACAACTCTTCTTGCATTTGCTCATCTGTCTTTTGTGCACTATAGCATTTTTTGGATATTGCACTTAGGTTCTGCTGCTTTGCATACAGAATGCAGTGTTGGACTTCTCATTTTCCCATGTTATTTTTAAATGCTGCTCTGTCTACCTGCCTCATCTAAAACCCATCTGTTTCCTTTCTTTTCTTCATTCCACATATAATATACACTGTTGTTTACTAAGGGCTTGGCTACACTTGCAAGTTGCAGCGCTGGCGAGGGGGTTACAGCGCTGCAACTTAGCAGGTGTCTACACTTAAAAGCTCAGCCAGCGCTGCAACTCCCTGTTTGCAGCGCTGGCTGTACACCTGGGTCTGCTTCCTGGCTTGTAGCGAGACCAGCGCTGGTGATGCAGCGCTGGTCATCAGGTGTGGACACTCACCAGCGTTTTTATTGGCCTCCAGGGTATTAGGACTTATCCCAGCATTCCTTTCAGCCTCTCTGGTCACCGCTTAGCACTCCACTGCCCTGGGCTCAGGTGATCCGTCCTTTAAATGCCCCGGGATTTTAAAAATCCTCTTCCTGTTTGCTCAGCGAGGCGTGGAGTGCAATCAATCAATCAATCAATCAGCAACAATGCCTCCACGCCCCAAACGTTCCCCAGCATGGAGCACTGCCGAGCTGCAGGATCTAATCAGTGTGTGGGGAGAAGAGACAGTTCAGTCCCAGCTGCGATCCAGCCGCAGAAATTATGATATCTACGGCCAGATATCACAGTCAATGCAAGACAGGGGCTATGACCGAGATGCCGTTCAGTGTAGGGTTAAGGTGAAGAACTGAGAAGTGCCTACAGCAAAGCCCGTGATGGAAACCGTCGCTCTGGTGCTGCCCCCACTACCTGCCGGTTTTACAAGGAGCTGGATGCGATACTGGGATGTAACCCCACTGCCAATCCTAGGATCATATCGGACAGTTCACAGCCTGGAGACCAGGGTGAAGGGGACACAGAGGGTGATGTTCCTGCAGACTGCAGCCAGGAGCTGTTTCTACCCAGGAAGAAGCAAGCCAGTCGCTGGGTGCTACTATTGAGGAAGGATCAGAGGAGTCTGTTCCAGGTAAGAAGCTTTTATTACAAGGATGCAAATGTTTTGGGGAGCAGGGGGGCTATGCCTAGATGTGGAATAGCCCATTGATTTGATCTATCACGTCGTGGTAATCTGCCTCTGTAATCTCTTCAAAAGTTTCAGCCAGAGCGTGTGCAATGCGCTTCAACAAGTTTATGGGAGAGCAACTGTGTGTTCCTTGTCCCAGCCAGGCTAACACGTCCGCGCCATTGTGCCGTGAGGGGTGGGGGGATCATGGCTACACACAGGGAAGCTGCGTAGGGACCAGGGCGGAATCCACATAGCTGTAGAAGGGTCTCCCGCTCCTCGCAGGTGACCCTGAGCAGCGAGATATCTGGAAGGTTACAATTCTGTTGAAAATGCAGGGATACTGTTAAGTGCTATTTCCCTGCACCTGATCTTTGCATAACCCCATGGCTAACAGGGAAAGAGAGAAGGCAGCCTGAAAACCCCCACCCTGCCCCTGTGAGCCATGTGTGCAAGATGCCTTTCTCTGATTTCCCTGTACCTGATCTTTGCATAAACCCCATGGCTAAAGGCAGCCTGAAAACCCCCACCCTGCCCCTGTGAGCCGCGTGTGCAAGATGCCTTTCTCTGATTTCCCTGTAGCCTTGATCTTTGCATAAACCCCATGGCTTAACATTTCCCAGCACCTGATCTTTGCTTTCACAGAAAACCCATGGCTTCCATGTCAATCGTTCCCCAACCTTCCTTTCCCAGGTGTGCTGCATGTGTTATTTCCCTGTAGCAGAACCAATCAGACCCACCTTTTCCCAGTGATCCAAATGGCTTTAAACTCACCATGTGTATTCGATCTGCTGCAGTGTCCAGAGTGTGGTATGTTCACACTGTCTGTGTGAATGATGCTACAAATACTCTTAAAAACAAAGCTTCCTCTGTATTAACATTTTATCTCTGTTTTTTTTAAGTGTCCTTCAGTCCATCTGGAGCAACAGACACTTCTGAAAGGCTAAGAAACTTAAGAAAAAAGCCTAGGAAATCGAAGGAACAGCTTGTGAAAGCAGTCATGAATATGTATTCTGCAGAACAGAAAAAAGTTACAGCATTGGCGGGAAAAACGTAGCATTAAGAAGGATCAGGCAGCAAAGAGAACCACAGATCGGCTGCTAAGCCTCATGGAACGCCACACAGACCTCATGCAGTCAATGGTAGACATGCAGGCAGACCACTACCGTGGATGCCTCAGCCCATCCCAAAACTCAACACATTGTGCCCCACTGTTTCCTCAAAACACCCATTTCCAGCATCCTGGGTCTTACCACCACCAACTGCCCCCAACACCAATACGTTCACCTCACAGCCCTGATAACTGCGACCCTTACCCAATGCACTCAACCCCCATCACCATGCAGCATTTTAATCCTCAAGTGCAGCAGGCAGTGCATAGCCCTCAAGGAAGAACATATTCAAACCTGTGAGTGTAATGCTCCTCACCGTACCCCCCTTCCTGTTTTATGTACTGTATTTTTAATAAAGGATTTCTTGTCTTTTAAAACAGTTTTTATTATTACAGAAAGTGTAACATACTGTACCACAAGTGAAAAATAGGAACTGCAAATCATTGCAACCACTGCAAGTAACTGCTGTGGGCACTGCACTAAACTGCAGTGGAAGGCACCCAACATTACTGTTGGCTTTCAGCCTCAAAGTGCTCCTTTAAGGCATCCCTTATCCTTGAAGCACTGTGCTGGGCCTCTCTAGTAGCCCTGCTCTCTGGCTGTGCAAATTCAGCCTCCAGGCGTTGAACCTCGGAGGCCCATTCGTCACGGAAGGTTTCACCCTTCCCTTCACAAATATTATGGAGGATACAGCACGCGGTTATAATCGCTGGGATGCTGCTTTCCACCACGTGTAGCTTCCCGTAGAGACTTCTCCATCTCCCCTTCAAACGTCCAAAAGCACACTCCACAGTCATTCTGCACCGGCTCAGCCTGTAGTTGAACCGGTCCTTGCTCATGTCAAGCTTCCCTGTATACGGTTTCATGAGCCAAGGCATTAACGGGTAAGCGGGGTCTCCAAGGATCACAATGGGCATTTCGACGTCCCCCTGTGATCTTACGGTCTGGGAAAAAGTCCCTGCCTGCAGCTTCCTGAACAGGCCACTGTTCCGAAAGATGCGTGCATCATGCACCTTTCCAGGCCATCCTGTGTAAATGTCAGTGAAACGCCCACGGTGATCCACAAGCGCCTGGAGAACCATTGAGAAATACCCCTTCCGATTAATGTACTCGGATGCCAGGTGGGGTGGTGCCAGAAAATAGGAATATGCGTCCCATCTATTGCCCCTCCACAGTTAGGGAAACCCATTTGGGCAAAGCCATCCACAATGTCCTGCACATTCCCCAGAGTCACGGTTCGTCTGAACAGGATGCGATTAATGGCCCTGCAAACTTGCATCACCACTATTCCAACGGTCGACTTTCCCACTCCAAACTGGTTTGCGACCGATCGGTAGCTGTCTGGAGTTGCCAGCTTCCAGACTGCAATAGCCACCCGCTTCTCCACTGACAGGGCAGCTCTCAGTCTCGTGTCCTTTGCGCTGCAGGGTTGGGGCGAGCTCAGCACACAGTCCCATGAAAGTGGCTTTTCGCATCCTAAAGTTCTGCAGCCACTGCTCGTCATCCCAGACTTGCAGGACGATGTGATCCCACCACTCAGTACTTGTTTCCCGAGCCCAAAGGCGGCGTTCCACGCTGCAGAGCACGTCCGTTACTGCTGCCACAAGCAATTTAGTGTCAGCCGCGTCAGCCGCATCTATTTCATCATCTGAGCTCTCACTGTCACTTTGGAGCATAAGGAATAGATCAACTGCCAGACGGGATGTGCTGGCAACATTCATCAGCAACATCCTAAGCAGCTCGGGCTCCATTTCTTACTGAAATCACGCGGCAGAATCACAATGGCACCAAACGGCTGAAAAGGGAAGCGATGCACCACGGGTCGTTGGAACAGGAAGCGGAATGACCCGCACCCTTCCGTCCCCTTCCCACAACCCCCAGCAGCAAATTGGGACGAGGTGCTCTGTGGGATAGCTGCCCACAATGCACCACTCACAACAGCGCTGCAACTGGTGCAAGTGTGGACACACTGCAGCGCTGGTCGCTGTCAGTGTGGACACACTGCAGTACTGGCCGTACACAGCTGTACGACCACAGCTGTAACTGCCAGCGCTGCAAAACTGTAAGTGTAGACAAAGCCTAACTTAGGGCTTGATTATTGAAGTTCTAAGCATCCTCACATTCCCTTGACTTAAAGGTGAAGTTCAGTGCTCAGCATATTAGCAGGAACGTGGCAACTTGCAGAATCAGATTTCCAAATGACTTTTGTAATGTTGGTTTAACATCACCTACTGTAGCAGTGCTTATTTGGTAAGTTTTGGGGTTGAAAATCGAATAAAAACCATATTTAAGATAAAACTTGATTATGCCTGTTAGTATTATTGAAAAAGCTTAATGCTTGTTTCCTGTTATCCACTCAGTCTACTTTGCTTGATTGGTTTATTACCGTTGCTGGAGTTATGTTTGAACAAAGATCTGTAAATTTAAGAAATTCTGTAATTTGAGAGTCAGAGGATAGATTGAGCAAGTTTGCTGTGGTTTGCTTAAACTGGAAGCTGCATCTACTTGAGACCTAGTCTCCGCATGGAAATTGTACTGATTTGATTAAATTGTTTTCTAAATTCATTTAAACCAATTTGTGCTCACAATAAAGGGAGTTACTGAAGTAACAAAATCACTTTGGAAACTGAGGTAGTTCTATTGGTGTGTGTACATAAGCTCTGTGTCTACATACAACTTCAAAAAGTATCTGAGACATGAACTGTTCCCATTCAGTTAGCTATTAACACTGAAGCCAAATGACACATTAAACCTCAAGAATTGTTAATCTCATTGTCTGTCAAAGCTCACAGGAAAAGAAGGACAGTTATGTTAAAATCTGCACAAGTCACTGTGTATTTCCTGTTGCTATCACAAAGATTGGGTTATGAGTGGAGCTTGGGAAAGTACCACCTCCTTTTTTCCAGTTTCATCCCTGAAATGAATTATAACTTGATCAACCCATGTAGAAACAGTAAGATCATTTGGTATACAACTTTGAATTTATTCTTTTCCTGATGCTGGTTGTATTGTATTAAACACAGATGTCTTCTGGAGGATGAACCTAACAAATGGGGGATGAAGCGTGCTCTTTGTTTTGGTATAGTTTGTGGTTTATTTTCTACTCTATATAATAGAAAATTATTTTAAGCAAGTTGCAAATGTGTAATAATGTTGTATAGCTGAAATATCACTTGGCCATAATGATCCAGTGGCAACCTTGAAAAAAACTTGCCTCGTTAAAGCAGTATAACATTGCATTAAAAGATTATGGTCAATGGGAAATTGGTCAATTTATAAAGAAGAGTTAAAAGTAACTTCAGAGTATGTCATTTGCTCCAGTGTTCCCCTACCAATTTTTGTGGGCATAGTCATTCTCAATTTTCTTTTAAATGAAACACCCACAGAAGAGGAAACCAGATGCTGTGGTGATGAGAACCTACATGGACAAAGCATTGAAATTAACAATATGCAAATTAGTGCTAAATATGCAAATTAAATCAAAAAATCTATTTTTTTCTCTTGACACTTAAGTGTAACAAATGATTATATCCAGAAAAGATTTTTCAGAGGTATTTTGCCGACTGTGTCCTTTAAAATATTTGGGGCATAATTCTTATCTTACATTTTATTTTGTGATTGATTTTTATTTAAGTGCCTCAAATAGTTTAATTTTTTCCATAATTCAAATTCATATCTACAAAATAAATTAGAAATTGGCTATCGTGTAGCTTTATATGGGTAGTTAACACAAGTTACAAATGCTAAGGTGTTACTGAATCCTGTCCTTGAAATGGAGAAGAGGAAGGGGCAAATTGACCAACCGTTCAAGCTAACATGGTTTTGGCAGTCTGATCTGTTAGATGTAGCTCTGTATTTTGACTTCTCTTTAAATACGCCAGTGCTGAGTTCACAATAGTGGATTTGGAAGAAAATGGGAGAGACTGACTTGTATAAAGATCCTCTTTACATTGTTGAGAGGTGATAACTAGTAAGCAGATCAATGTCAAACACATTTCAGAGGCAAAATATTAAAAATATACTTCTGAAAGCTTAACTGATTAAAGGGAAGAGTCTTTTAAATGTGCTTTTAAACATCTTTTACATAACTGGAAAATAATTAGTTTCCTTTTAAAAATTATTTTAGATGCTAAAACAATACTGTAATACTAGTTAATGCAGTCAAAAGTGCACAGGACTAACAGTAGTAACATTAGTATACTTGTGCAGAAAAATAAGCAGTCCTTTGAATTTCAGAATAAGTGCGTTCTCGCATTAAGTACAAGAGATATGTAATGTGAAGTCCATATGTGATATGACAGGTACATCATTTGAATAAAGAGTGAACAGAGTCCACTGTGTACACAGTATATTTTGTATGCCTGGTTTCCATAGGCGCAGGCTGAGGTTGGCCTTTCTTGGCAGTTTCCCAGTTTTTGATGCTGTGGTATGCTGCTCATCCTTAAATCAAGTGTAAAATGTAACTTGTGTGTTTTAGTTTCGACGTTTCGTGGCTTGGATTTGTTTTTAATGGTTTTGTTGAATCTTTAATATTCACCAGGCCCTCCTAGGATAGATGTAAAAAGATTCATATAAACCAAATTATCTATATTCCTTTTTGGGGAATAATTTCCTCAATTTTGAGGCTCGTAAGAACGCAAGAACATAACTGCCATGCTGGGGTCAAACCAATGGTCCATTTAGCCCTGTATCCTGTCTTTTGACGGTGGCCAAGGCCAGGTGTTTCAGAGGGCATGAACAGAACGGGCCATCTTTAAGTGATCCATCCCCTGTCATCCACTCCCAGCTTCTGGCAATCAGAGATTGGGCAAATCCAGGTCATAGATTTGCATCTCTGATGAACTTGGCCAATAGCCATTGATGAACCTATCTTTCATGAACTTATCTAATTCTTTTTTGAACCCACGTTATAGTTTTGGCCTTCACAACATCCCCTGGCAATGAGTCCACAGGTTGACTGTGAATTGTGTGAGGTATTACTTCCTTTTATTTGTTTTAAACCTGCTGCCTATTAATTTCATTGTGGGATCCCTGGTTTTCATGTTATGTGAAGGAGTCTGTAGCCCTTCCTTATTCATTTTCTTCACACCTGTCATGATGTTATAGACCTCTGTCATATACCCTCTTAGTCTTCTCTTTTCCAAGCTGAATGGCCCCAAACTGGTACTGTCAGACAAATCTCTATCACTGGTACCAACCTTGGCGGGTTCCTCACTAACAAATCTAAGCATCCGCCTCTGTTCTTGCCCCATTGCAGCATTCTAAATCCTTGGTTCTGTCCGCTTCTAGGAAGACCATGATGGTGCCAACACTGCACTTAGTACTGCAAGAATTAGGTACTTAAGACTTAACTGTGTCAGAGGAATCAGAGTCTCTGCTGATTATGTTGAGAGAGTCCCTAGGCTGGTGGAAAGATCACCACAACATCGGCGCAGACGTTCCATTTTTCTGACCAGTGCCAACGGTCACCACAGTGACAGATGCATTGCTGTTTGGTTGGAGGCATATCTTGATCTTCATATATTCCAGGGCAGATGATCATCTTGAGACGAGTCTCTTCATCCGCCTACTCAAACTAAGGGCAATCAGGAATGCTTGTCTCCATTTTCTACCTCTCAGCAAAGGACAGTGTACCAAGGTCATGAATGACAGTGTAGCCTGCATGTTTTATATCAACCAAACAGTGGAGTGCAAGATCCACCTCTCTGCATGCTGAAGCAATACAGTTATGGAATTGGTACATAATCCATCACATTCGCATTTGGGCCGTGTAAACACCATGACTGATGTCAGCAGCAGGCACTTTCCCCAGGACTATGAATGGAAATTGGACCCACGGATCCTAAATGACACGTTTTGAATGTGAGGATGTCTGGAAGTGGACCTCTTCACAACTGCCACAAACAAGTATCTTCTCTTCTGTTCAAGAGGGTGTCTAGGCACCCATTTCCTGGGAGATGCCTTCCTCCTATCTTGGACAGAGGGCCTATATTATTCATTTTCCCCAGGGCCTCTAACTCTAACGGTGATGAACAAGATCACGTAGAACAAAGCCAGGGCTATCCTAATAGTCCCAATGTGGCCAAGACAAGCATGGTGCTCTCACTTGTTTGTCTTCTTGTCCAGTTATCAGTCTTCCATGCACCCCTCATCTCTCCCAAGATGTGGGGAGAATGCTTCATCCCAACCTGGAAGTTCACTGTCTCAAGGGGCGTGGCTCCTCAATGGTTGGCAGAGAGAGTCTACCTCCGTTGAGGTATAGCAGGTGTTATTAAACAGCAGGAAAAAAATCTACCCATAGTATGTCTCTTCAGAAATGGAAAAGATGAGCTATTGGTGTAACACCAGTGACTCATACCTCAATCTTCCTCGCTTTCACTTATCCTGGATTACCTCCTACAACTGAAGAAAATGAGTTTATCTCAGGTAGCTTGATCAAGGTTCATTTGGCTGCAATAACAGATTTCATTCTCTGTTGGAAAGGTTCTCAGTGTTTCTCACCCTACAACTATAAGATTAATTAAAGGACCGGGGAACCTCTCCCTCAGATAAAAGCCCCTAGTCTGGTTTGGAATCTTAATCTAGTTCAGAAGTCTCATAAGACATTTGTTATGAATCTATGGCGGGGTGGCCAACCTGAGCCTGAGAAGGAGTCAGAGTTTACCAATGTACATTGCCAAAGAGCCACAGTAATATGTCAGCCTCCCAGCAGCTTCCACCACTCACTCCCATCAACAGCCCTACCAATCAGTGCCTCCCCGCACCTCCCGATCAGCTGTTTCATGGCATGCAGGAGGCTCTAGGGGGAAGGGAGTCGGAGCGAGGGCATGGAAGGCTCGAGTAGGTGGGAAGGGATGGAGTGGGGGTAGGGTCTGTGGCAGAACCAGGGATTGAGCAGTGAACACCTCCTGGCACATTGGAAAGTTGGTGCCTGTAGCTTCAGCCTTGGAGTCGGTGCCTATACAAGGAGCCGCATATTAACTTCTGAAGAGCTGCATGTGGCTCTGGAGCCACAGGTTGGCCCCCCGATCTATGGCAATCTGTTCCTTATTGAATCTGTCTAAAAAGATGACTTTTTAAGGGCCATTACATCGACTCAAAGAGTTGGAGAGATCAGGGCCTTGATTGCAGATCTGTTTCTTATAGTTTTCTTGAAGGACAAAGTTTTCCTATGTCCACACCATAAATTCCTGCCTCAGGTGTCAGTTTCATCTGAACCAGACTATCCATTTACGAGTGGTTCTTCTCTTCTCCCCCCCCCCCCCAAACTACATCGCTCAAGACAGGAAGCTTCTTTCTGCACCTTAGACATCAGAAGAGCATTGCCTTCTATCTAGATAGGACCAAACCATTTTGGAAATCTCCAGTTCTCAATGACTTGTCTGTGGACCGGCATTGGTCCCTGATATCTCTCTAACACAGTCTAGGAAGGCAGCAAGCCGGTCCCGAGTAAAGTGAAGAAATATTGTCTTAGAATAGACTATTCACTTTCATTGCAGACAGATCTAAGGGATCCACTATTTTTACCCCAGTACTATCAAGGTGGATTTCAGAGTGTATTATTGCTTGCTGTCATACTGCCAATATTCTGCTTCCTGCGAGGGTTCTGACGTACTTTACAAGGTCAAGGTCACAGCGTCTGTGGCCCTCTTTAAGGACGTTCCGGTACTTGCAGTCTTGCAGAGCCACTACAGTACGCCAAACACCATACCTTGATACATGCCTCTAGATCTGATATGGCAATTGGCAGTGGAGTTCTGTCTTCTGTACTGGACTCTATTCTGAAGTTCCCTCATCCATCTAGGGGTACCGGAAGTGGAGCCCGCACTGGGATGCACATCTCGAAGAACTGCAGCTACTTCACAGGGTTTGTAATCTTTCCTTTCGCCATGTGCAATAAGGAGGCCTAATCGGCCACTTTATTGGTCAGGCGGGAGTTCTGAAAACAATGTAGCAGAGTGGGTAGTGTAGCTCATATCATCTGCCTGCAAGCTCCTGGTACCATCCTGATACTTGAATGGTCACATATAGAGCATGGGTATTCCTAAGAGCTAATGGATTTCCTTTTCGAAGTTGAAGTCTTTGCACAGCCAGGCAGGGATGTCAGAGAGATGACAAATTTATTGAATCTGTCAACTCGGACTATCTTGGAATTTTGTTTAGATGATTTTCGCAAATGTCAATTTCTTAGCTCTGCCTGTTCCTAAAAGTAGTATTCCTACCAAGATTTTCAAGTTGACAGCCCTTCAAGCAATGGAATCTGTCTGATGCCACAGGTTTCTTTTGTACCTTGAGTTCCTTCTGAATTCTGATGGGGACAGTATTGTTTCTATTTGCTTTCTTATCAGCAGGACATGTTAGCAAGTTGGAAGCTTTCTCCTTTAACCAGTCTTATCTGCTATAAAAGTGATTCAGACAAACTCCTCCTAATTTTGTTCCAGAGAGGATTTCAGCATTTCACTGAGTTAGTCAACTTCTTTACTCTCATGCTGCTCAAACCAACATTGTTTAGAAAACAGTTGCATTAATTAGATTGGTATGGCCCAAAAAATTTACTTTACATTTTGAGAATCTGTTTCAATTATTTTTTTTAATATGAGGGACATAAAAACTGGTTGGAAAAGGATCTAAATGAGAGATTCTTAGGTGAATAAAGTTGACTTGTTTTTAAGCTTGTGAATCAGCCATAAAGGAACTTATGTTTGACATCACTGCGGTACCTAAACAGCACATCTTATAATATTTATCAGGGCACTGTCTGTTCTTCCATATCTTTCTTCACCAAACATTATCAAATAGACAGATTTTACTTCATCTCATGTAGTTCTCATTTGTAGTGTTCTCCAGTTATTCCCTCATCCTGCTCCAGTGAAGTTTTTAAGCTCTGTCCTAAAGAGAGAGTTCATACATACAATCTGCATTGAACATTTTGAAAGCGTTCTCTTGACGTGTGGCTTGAAAGTAATAATCTGGTTTAAGCAATTTTCTAATCACTGTTTTGTTTTTCCCTCTCTTCTGCTTGCTACTTTCTGTCATGTCTAGAATGGAATAGCAGACACCATGCTGCTGAAAGGTTCATTAGTTTTCTTACCTGTATGTGACGGGTTGGATCACAGAAACCCTCTTGGGAGCTGTCACCCGATGTGCCAAGACTACTTTTACCCCTGCTTTCCCTGCGAGCTCGGGACCCCAGCACCCTGTCTTGCTGAGCCAGACATTCCCGTCTGCTCCAACACAGACCTAGGATCTGAATTACTTGTCCCAAAGCTGCAGATTTACCTGAAAGCAGCTAACAGAAGTGTTCCTGTCTTTAACACTCAGATGCCCAACTTCCAATGGGGTCTAAACCCAAATAAATCCATTTTACCCTGTATAAAGCTCATACAGGGTAAACTCATAAATTGTTCAGCTTCTGTAACACTGATAAAGAGAGATGCACAGTTGTTTGCTCCCCTAGGTATTAATACATACTTTGAGTTAATAAGTAAAATGTGATTTTATTAAATACAGAAAGTAAGATTTAAGTGTTTCCAAGTAGTAACAGAAAGAACAAAGTAAGTCACCAAGCAAAATAAAATAAAATGCACAAATCTATGTAGAATCAAACTGAATACAAATAAGATCCTCACCAGTTCCAGAATGCTCGCTTTTACAGACTAATCTCCTTTTAGCTTGGGTCCAGCAATCACTCATACCCCTTGCAGTCACTGTCCTTTCTTCCAATTTCTTTCAGGTATCCTGGGAGGGTGGAGAGGCTCTCTCTTTAGCCAGCTGAAAACAAAATGGAGGGGTTCCCAGGAGTTTAAATAGACTTTCTCTTGTGGGTGGAGACCCCCTACTCACTCTTATGCAAAGTCCAGCTCCAAGACCGAGTTTAGGAATCACCTGGGCAAGTCATATGTCCATGCATGACTCTGTTTTTACATGTAGCATCCATTGTTCACATGCTACCTTGAACATCCTCAAGTAGACTTCTTATGTGGATTGGAGCATTCCAAGGTCTGTTGTCCTCTAAGTGCCTTTTGATTAGGTACTTAACTTCAACATTCCTTTTTCCAGAAACTGACCAAATGCTCTACTAAGGTTATTTAGAAATCAAGTCAGCACCCAGCCAATATTCATAACTTCGAATACAAAAATGATACATGCATACAAATAGAATTAATAGATTCAGTATATACCTTTGAGATATGTTACATGGCATATGTAGCGTAAAACACATTCTAAGCATATTTCCATAAGCCTTATGGGAGGTACCATCACGCTGTATTTTTTCTTCTCTAAGTGGGAGCCTACTACTGTCCATCAGATTCTTCCCAGTGATCACCTTTGCGATATTTAAAATATGCTTGTGCCCTACAATAGTGAGATATTTTAGTTAAGCTGTTTGTTTCTTTAGGATCTGGTTTGAAAAAAAATTTCTCATCAGGGCTAATCTGAATTAGTCAATGCTTCATTTAGTTCATTTCATAAATTTAATCCAGTCTCTAGTTTTTCTCCACAGCAGTGACAATGTGCCTTGGGGTTTCAACTTGGGTGCAGTATCCTAATGAGCCAGGAGGGATTTAGTGAGAATCAACAACAACAACAAAAAAATCAAGAGGAATCTCATTATCTCCATGTGGTATGGGAATAAGATGCATATATCTGTTATGCCTGGAATGACAGAGCTGCATTCACCTACTTAAGAACGGTCTATGCTCAGTTTTTGCACTGGTTTAACTAAATTAGTAGAAAAGTTGATTTAACCAAATATGGTTTTCTACTGATTTTGCACAGGTTTAACTAAAACTATGTAGGCAAGTCTTTTAGAGGGAAAAATTAAAGATAAGAACTAATATTACCATTTATGCTTCCTTGTACTGTTCGAGTAACTTTCATATTAATATGTATCCCTCTCGTCTTTCTAGAAATTTAAAATAATCCTTCGTTTGTCACTTTCCAGCTACAAGCATACCTCATCCTGAGTGTTCTCTAGTGTACTGTAAAGATTTGAACTAAAATGTAAACCTTCTTATCATGGGGTTCAGGGTGTACTTCAGACCAATGAGGGGTTAAAGCACCGTCTGCCTTTTAACCCTGGGTGTCTCACATGCTTTGCTATTGTAACTCCCTGTCTGGTATGTTTACGGTGAGCAACAAGCATACACTGAGTGTCTGTATAACTGTATAATGGTCAGCAACTCTGACCCCAACAGCTTGCCTTCAACACACCTGTCATGCTCTCTAGTCTCTACCAGCTTTGATCATGTCTTGCAGAGTGACCCCAACATCCTCCCAGTCCTTAATTTTCCCAGAGCCGTATGCTATGTAATGTTCAGCCCTTTCCTGGACAGTTCAGAAAGAGAATAAGATTTGTTTGTTCCTCTAAGGATGCAAAAGTGCATCACAGCTTATTAACTTACCTGATGCAAATACACCCTTCCATTTAAACACTGGGTTGGTTTACAGCAAAAACGCAAAAACAAATTAACGTGACATAGGTTAAATGATACCAAGTAAAAGGAATAAAGATAGAAAGGGTGACAAGAAAAAAAAATATTGAAAATATGCATATAAGTCTATAACAGAGATACTCAAACTGAGGCTCATGAGTCAGAGTGGCTCTTTAATGTGTCTCCTGTAGCTCCTTGCAGCACATGATATTAAAACACGGTGTGATTTTAATATAATTAACCAACCAGGATGCTTTTACCAATTGTTGTTAACCAGTTGCAGCTGATAAAATAGTAATACTGTGTCAGTCATTTTCCTGGGAGAATAATATATGTATATATTAAAAACTAAATATTTCAACTGCCTTGCTGTTTAAATATGTATAGTACTGAAGTAAATGAAATAATGAATTCACACTACTATGCTCTTTGGGGTAATGTTGATTGCTTATTTAGCTCCTGAACCACTGAGATCTCAGTATGACTGGTCTAAAAGTTAATCTAGCGAGGTACTGAATTTGTTCAGGATGATTTCTCTCACCAGTCATTCTTCTTCACACCGATAACTCACTTTCCCTCAGTCAAGACCTTCCACAGAAGTACAAGATGCTGGCCTCCTTTGTCTTTCTAGGCAAAAGATCTTTTCCCAAGGTGGTTTTCACTTATATTTAGTTGCCAGAGACTTCAGTGCTTCTCTCCCCTCCCCCCTTTGGTTGAACAACTCATATTCCTCAGCTTAGAAGAGCTGTGTTCCCTTGTGTGTCTTCTAATGATGGATGCCAAAGATGGATTCTGTCTTTGTTCAAATCTTTCAAAATTCAATAACTTTGGGCCTGTCTACACTGGCAAGTTTCCATGCAGTAAAGCAACTTTCTGTGCTGTAACTCCCGAGGTGTACACGCTGCCAAGCCACTTAGTGTGCAGAAACTGCGCATTTGTAGCACTTTAAAAGAACAATGAGAGCCGTACAGCTGTCTGCCCTCGGGCTACAGCACTGAGGTGCCAGTGTAGACACCATTGCAATTACAGCACTGCAGTTGGCCTCTGGGAGGTGTCCCACAATGCCTGTTCTCACCTCTGGTCATTGGTTTGAACTCCACTACCCTGCCCTTAGGTGACCAACCATCAGCCCCACCTCATAAATTCCTTTGGAATTTTGAACGTCCCTTTCCTGTTTGCTCCGTGATGTGTGCAGTGGTCTCAGTGCATCTTTCCAGGTGGCTATGCCTGCTCCACATATAAGGCGATTTCCCCCACTTGGAGCAGTGCCGAGCTGCTGGACCTCATGAGCATTTGGAGAGAGGCATGCAGTCCCAGCTGTGCTCTAGCCATAGAAATTGATACCTATGGATGGATTTCATGATGCGTGACAGAAAGGGGCCATGACCGGGACACATTGCAGTGCAAGGTCAAAGCGAAGGAGCTGCAGAACGCCTACCACAAAGTGCAGGAGGCAAACCGCCACTCTGGTGCTGCACCCACGAGCTGCCAGTTCTACAAAGAGCTGGACGTGATAGCGATGACCCCACCTCCACTGCGAAGATCGCTGTGGATACTTTGGTGGCTCTCATGCCAGTTGAGAGTGGACTGAGTCAGGAGGAGGAAATCTTGGATGAGGATGTGAAGGGGGAGGAGGAACCCAGAGGCAGAAGATGCTTCGGAGGTCAGAGATGCATGCATCCAGGAGCTTTTTTCTACCCCCGAGGAGGCTAGCCACTCACAGCAGTCGGATCTTGGCAAAGCACAAACAGGAGAGGAGGCCCCTGGTAAATGGATCTCGCTTTTGGAATTGCTGAGGCGAGTTGTTGGGGGCAGGAGGGTTGCAGAAAGCAGGCTTGTCTCCCACTGCATACCTAGTCTGAGCGGTGGAACAGACTGTTGATTGACTCCCTCACTTCACAGGAATCTCCCTCAGAGATCTCCAGGAAACTCTTGTGGAGATACTGGGTAGTCCGCTGCTGCTGGCTCTTTGGCAGAGCTGCTTTGTTTCTTGCCTGTTAACAGTAACTTTCCCGTGCCACTGTGCTGTGATGGGGGAGGGGCGGAGAAGGAGGAAGAACCATTGCTTCACACAGACGAGCCTCATAGAGGCCAGGGCAGAAGTTGCAGTCTTGGAGAAGACCCTCCTTTGATTCCCTGCTCACCCTCAGCAGTGAGAGATCTTCAGTAATAATCATGTCCTGTGGAAAGTGTGGGGATAGGAATGATTCAGGCCCCCTCTACAATGCTGGCTCTCCCCAAGAGCCATGTGCCCAGTGTATTGCAGGGTCCGGGAATAGTGATTTACCCTGCCCCTGTGGCTATTCACCATTTTGGGAGTCTTGTGGCTCATGTGTGCTTGCCTGGGCTCAGCCAATTAGTGACAGGTGAGAGAGTACTGGCTGTGTTTTAAATCACTGAATTAAGTGTTGTGTGTTGCAAACAATACTGCTTCTATAAAATGTTGCGTTTAAACTTCACCGAGATGACCTTGGGAGCGCAGCCTCCCTCTTTGTTATCTGCAGCTGAATGGCTTCGCAGAATTAAAAAACGGCCAAGAAGAACTAAGGAGGACTTTCTGCGTGATGTTATGGTGCACTCTGCTGCCGAGAAACAGGAATTGAAGGAGTGGCAGAACAGTGAGAAGGGGGACCTAAAGGAGAATGTGGCATGCCAGAATGAAGCCACGAAGCGGCTCTTTAAGGTTATGGAGTGCCAAGCGGGCACACTCCAGGCGGCACCAGCTCTTCAAACCAAGCACCTCCATGCCCACCCTCCCTTGCAGCCACTGTCGCAGAACCCTTTCCCATGTGCCCCCTAGACACTGCCAACAGACTTATCAACCTCCTGGCTCCAGTCTACACCTGTGGCATTCCACTCCTCCCCCCTCACAGTCCAGAACTGCAGAGTCCCACTACCCACTGCACTCAACACCCATCCCTCTGCAGTTTGGCCCTGCTGAAGTCCAGCACCCGCTGCATTGTACTCCAAAGGAGAAGGTTGGATGTGATCCCTGGACATATGCAAATCTTTAGCCGTCCTGGGACCCCTCCTCTTCCTGGGATCTTCCTTACCCCCATCCCCCTCACTGCTGCTGGGATTTTTTTGTTTGACTCTCTCCGATTGTTGTCTTTTAATAAAAGACTTGTGTTGGTGTGAAAGCAATCTTTGTTCTATTAACTGAAAGCAAAAAGAGTCCAGCAAAGCAACTGTCAGAGAAGAACTTAGTTCTCACTTTTTGGTTGGGTGCAGCAGAGTCAGATACTTTATTTTCTCTTTACAATTGTATAGAGGGAGGGAGTGCCCTAGAACACAGGGTTGCCATAGTCCTAGGCAGGTCTCTCCACTGGTAAACAATTAGAGCAAGCATTTATACCTTTTGTTACAGACAATAGTAAGCAGCAGCTACATTTTGTTTATATATAGGCCATTTTGATATTTTATTTTTTTAATTTTTATTTAGACGCTAGTCTGCATTTTATATTATTTAATATTTGCACAAGGTCGAAACAACTTTGTATACAGTTTTTTTATTTGCTTTACGCAATTTTTGCTTTTACAAATTTTGCACTATTAGGGTTAGAGCTAGCCTAACTTTTTGCTGAGAGAGACTGTCTTGCATTAAGATCCTCTACAAATCCCTGTCAGTTCTTTTTTTACTTCCATACAACATACAATTATATTAAACCCACATTGCCTCATGTGCACCAATCACCTAGCATTACAAGCACTACACTCCTCAGCATATCAACAAATATTAATGGCTTTCAGCTTCAAACTGCTGCCTCAAGGCATTCCTGTTCCTTATGGTCCCGCACTGTTCCCCTCTAATACCCCTGGTCTCTGGATGTTTGAACTCAGTGTCCAGATGCTGAGCCTGTGCGGTTGAGCCCTGAGTGAAGCTTTCACCCTTCCCTTCACAATATTATGGAGCGTACAGCACATGGCTGTAAGCATAGGAATATTGTAATCGGCCAGATCCAGCTTCCCAGAGAGGCGGTGCCAGCAGGCTTTTAAATGGCGAAAAGCACACTCAACAGTCATTTCGCACTTGCTCAGCCTGTTGTTGAACCACTCCTTACTGCTGTCTAATTGCCCTGTGTATGACTTCATAAGCCACAGCATTAAGGGGGTAGTCAGGGTCTCCCAGGAGCACAATGAGCATTTCGGCCTTCCCTGCGATGATCTTCTGGTCTGGCAAGAAAGTCTCTGCTTGCAGCTTCTTAAACAGGCCAATGTTCCAAAAGACGCTTGCATCATGCACCTTTCCAGACCAGCCTGTGTTAATGGCTGTGAAACGCCCACTGTGATCCACAAGCACCAGGAGAACCATTGAGAAATACCCCTTCTGATTAATGGACTTGGTGGCTAGATGGTCCGGTGCCAGAATTGGAATACGCATCCCATCTATCGCCCCTCTGCAGTTAGGGAAGCCCATTTGTGCAAAGCCTTCCACAATGTCATGCACGTTGCCCAGTGTCAGTCTTTCGGATCAGGATGCAATTAATGGTCCAGCACACTTCTGGTAGATTTTCCCACTCCGAACTGATTAGCAACCAATCGGTAGCAGTCTGGAGTAGCTAGCTTCCACCATGCAATCACCACGAGCTTCTCCAACAGGACAGCTCTGATTCTTGTGTCCTTGTGCTGCAGGGCTGGGACGAACTCATCACGCAGTCCCATGAATGTGGCTTTCCTCTTCCGAAAGTTCTGCAGCCACTGGTCGTCATCCCAGTGTGCATCATGATGTAATCTCACCACTCTGTGCTCATTTCCAGAGCCCAAAAGCGGTGTTTCACTGTGGTCACCACCTCTGTGAATACCACAAGCAATCTCGTGTCGTAGCTACTACGTGTGGCGAGGTCAATGTCACACTCCTCTTGCCTTTTGTAGTTTAAGGAATAACTCCATTGCCACTCTTGACATGTTGATCAGCGCGAGCAGCATACTGGTCAACAGTTTGGGATTCATTCCTGCAGCCCGCAGAGTCAGAGTGTGCAGTATACAAACCGTTGATAGATGGTGCCAAATGCGGATGGAAGCACAGTGATTGCTGGGATGCGAAGCAATGCATCACTGGTCATTGGGACAGGATCCAGGATGCCCCATGACCCCCTCTGTCTTCCTACAGGTCTTAGCAGCAGAAGAGAAAGAGGTGCTCTGTGGGATAGCTGCCCAGAGTGCACAGTTCCGAATACCACTGCAAGTGCCGCATGTGTGAACATGCTATTGTGCAGGCAGCTGATAGTGAACACACAACACTGGTTTCCCTTCAGTGCTCTCTGAGCAGTGCTGTAACTACTGGTGCTATAACTCTGCTAGTGTAGACCTGCTCTTTGTTTCAATCGGCAGGATGACCTCATGCTGTTTTTCCCTTCCTGTGGGCTTCCCCACCCCTCTGTTGATTTCTGATTTCTGGGCTTCTATTGCTTTTAATCACACCTTGCTTAATTGGATTGGAGATAGGTAGACAGTTGCCTTCTTTCCTGTCTGG
This sequence comes from Chelonoidis abingdonii, assembly GCF_003597395.2. Classification (NCBI taxonomy): domain Eukaryota; kingdom Metazoa; phylum Chordata; order Testudines; family Testudinidae; genus Chelonoidis; species Chelonoidis abingdonii. Next base: position 55,339,359 of record NC_133776.1, read on the forward strand.
GACAGAACCTGTTTCTCCCTGTTTGGCCACAGACTTTAAAGCATAATATCATTAAATATATGTATTATTAACACTATATACAAAAATATATTTCACAATTATTAATCACCAGTGTGCATTAACTAATCTGTACACCTTTATAATAGTGTTGTTATACTGTTATAATACTTATAATACTGTTGTATTGTATACAGTCAGTTGGTTCAGTTGCTTATCATAGGTTCAGCGCCCTTGTTTTTATGAAACAGTAAACCCTTGCAATGTAGTCCTGAAAAGTAAAACACAAACCAAGTCCTCTCTCTTGCTGGCTGTAGATGCTATGCGGTCTCCTCCCCTGCTTGTTTCATAGCTTTGTTTAGCTGATATGTAAAAATGGACCTTCATTGTCTCTGCGTGATGATTGGGCTGGTCAGAGAAGCAAATACACGTTCCTTTGTCTAGGGAAGACCTGTTTACCAACTCCGTCTGATATGCCTGGTTTAAACACACTTTAATCCCAGCATGCATCCGTAACTCTTAATACATATCACATACTTACATCGTGTAAGAATCTGACTTCTTAGCTTCCGAATGATACCTCACAAAGTATATTTTGTACCAAGATTATTACAGTAGAGTGTAGGGTGGGAACACAGAGGTGCTTGGGGTCAAATCTCCCCCTTTATAAAACTGCAGGAGCTTTAGACACTGACTGACCCAGAGCGAGTAGATCAGTCATTTTTCCTGCCCTGTGCATTTGCTAACATTTTCTTTCCCCTTGATATCAAGGAAACCTGTTTTGTCACCTTTTTGTCTGTGTATGGTCTCCGGGACATAATATCAGAGGGTATCCGTAATTTCACCTACAGAGTTATGACCATGTCACGGTAACACTAATGACCAGTGTGGTGTTAGATTTCAAACAATACACTATTACTCCTGGGGGAATTCTGCGCCCCCACAGGGGTACAGAATTCATATCTTCCACAGATTGCTTGGCTCCTGGGGGAGCAAAGAAATCTGTGGACAACACACGCCCCTTCCCTCTCAGCCCAGGCGTGTCTGTTGGGAGCAGACAGCAGCAGAGGGCAGATCACCGGGGAGGAGGAATGCTGGGCATACATGTGCGCATCGATGGAGAGATGTTAAGGGGGTGGGGGCTGGGCGCATGTCTGCATGTGAGCGAGAGACTCAGCCTCTCTTTCTCATGCTTGCTGTTGCTGCACCCCGTGAAGCAGGCTCTGTCCCTGAGGCAGAGCAGAAATGTAACAACTAAGTAGGCAGGCAGCTAATGTTCCCATTGTTAATTGTTCCCATTCTTAGTCAATTAAGGCGGCTTTACCTTGCCAGAGTGGTGTAAAGGAGCCTTATTGTAAATGAGAAGTAACGGAATCCTCAGCTAGGAAGGTCTGTGCTCTCTCACTTTTTTTCCTGTGCCAGAGAGGCACAGTGGGGTTTGTCATATACATACAGCTAAAGGTAGCATAAAGTCCCTCCTTTACCTGTAAGGGGTTAAGAAGCTCAAATAACCTGGTTGGCACCCGACCGAAAGGATCAATAAGGGAAGAAGATACTTTAAAATATGAGGGGTTTTGTGCTCTCTTTCGTGTTCTCTCCGGGACAGAGAGGGACCAGGGCAGGAAAAACCATCTCCTAAAACCCTACCTGAAATAAGTGTCCAAGATTACAAAAAGTGTAAGTAATAGCAAGGAAATGCATTAGCTTATCTTTTTGTTTTAGCTTGTGAATTTTCCCTATGCTAAGAGGGAGGTTTATTCCTGTTTTTTGTAACTTTGAATTGTTCTTCGAGTGCTTTTTCACATCCATTCCACATTAGGTGCTTGTGCGCTGTGTGCATGGAGATTGGAAACATTTTCCCTTAGCGGCTCCTGTTGGGTTGGCAGGGGAGCCCCCTAGAGTGGCGCCTCCATGCTGGTGCATATATACCCCTCCTGACCCAACCCCCCCTTCAGTTCTGTCTTACCGTCTGAGGTGGTGTTGCAATAACACTCTCTCGCTTGTGAGGGATCCCTTAGCACAGTTGTAGCAGTTACCAGTAGCTAACAGTTTTCAGTAGTTAGCACTTCTTAGTTGTTAGATAGTTAAGCCTCCTTTGTTAGAGGTGTCTGGAAGTTGCTTCCAGCACCAACCCTGGACTGCGAGGCATGCCACAGGCCCAGGGGTTTAAGGCTTGTGCCATGTGCTGCAAGCCTATGCTGGTTAGTGATCCCCACGACTCGTGTCTCCGTTGTTGGAGGGAATCGTACCAGACCGAGCATTGCAAGATCTGTAAGGTTTTTCAAGCCCAGGACTAAGAAAGAAAGGGACTGTCGCCTCAAGCAGCTGCTCATGGAGGCAGCGCTGCAACCTTCAGTCTTGGACTGTCTGGCTTGGGCGCCGACGTCCTCGATGTGTAGTGCCCCGGCGTCAGTCTGTGATCTGGCGCTGGTGGTGCACTGTAAGCCTGCGGCACCGAGGCACAGGACAGACTCTGACACTGCTTGACCTCTCTGGTGCTGCAGAGCCCGTCAAGCCCGAGCTAAGTGGTTTGAGGGTCGATGAAGGGCTAGAGGAGATCCTAGAACAGCCCTCCATATGGGGGAATCGGGGTGTCTGTTGTTTTTTAAACTCATGGTGGTGCGGTTCCTCAAGGGACTTGAGAGGTTGTTCCCTTATTTGCTTCCACTGGTCCCACCCTGGAACCTAAATCTGATACTCGCCAAACTCGTGGGCCCTCTGTTCGAGCCCCTTGCCTCTTGATCTCTCCTCCACCTCTCCTGGAAGACAGTGTTCCTGGTGGCCATGACGTCCGCAAGGAGGGTGTCTGAGTTGAGGGCCCTCACCTTGGAACCGCCTTATACAGTCTTTTATAAGGACAAGGTGCAACTCAAGCCACACCCTAAATTCCTCCCTAAGGTAGTCGTGCAATTTCATATGGGCCACGACATTTGTTTGCCAGTGTACTTTCCTAAACCACACACAGACTTGAGTCACTGTAGCCTGCACACTCTGGATGTCCAAAGGGCCCTGGCATTCCATTTGGAGTGGACTAGGCCTTTATGCAAGTCGACACAGTTGTTTGTCGCCATAACCGACAGAATGAAAGGTCTTCCGGTCTCAGCACAGCATATATTGTAAAGGATTGTGCACTACATTTGCACATGCCACAAGCTTGCCAAGGTTCCCACCCCAGCGATCACGACCCACTCGACCAGGGCGCAGGCATCTTCAACAGCTTTCCTGGCGCAGGTCCTGATCCAGGAGATCTGTAAAGCAGCCGCCTAGTCCTTGATGCACACGTTCACAGCCCACTACGCGGTCAATCAGCAAGCCAGAGATGACGCGGCAGTTGGCAGTACTGTTTTCCAGTCAATTGTTCCATGACTCCTACTCTCCTCCTATGATTGTGAGCCACCTAATGTGGAATGGATGTGAACAAGCACTCGAAGAAAAGATGGTTACCTACCTTTTCATAACTGTTCTTGTTCACGTCCATTACACTTCTCAGCCTCCTTCCCCTCTGTCGGTGTCACTGGCAAGAAGGAGCTGAGGGTGGGGGGGTCGGGTCGGCAAGGGAATATAAGCACCGGCATGGAGTCGCCACTCTAGGGGGCTCCCCTGCCGACCTGACGGGAGCTATTAAGGGGGAAAGTTTCTGACATCCGTGCACGCAGTGTGCACACACCTAATGTGGAATGGACATGAACAACACATCTCCAAGAACAACAGTTACGAAAAGGTAGGTAACTATCATGTTTTGCCTGGAGGGGAATCCTCTGTGTTTTAAATCTTATTACCCTGTAAAATTACCTTCCATCCTGATTTTACAGAGGTGCTTCTTTTACTTTTTTTCTTTATAATAAAGTTCTATTTTTAAAAACCTGATTGGTTTTTAGTGTCCTAAAAACCCAAGGGTCTGGTCTGTGCTCACCTTGTTTACCTATTTGGCTGGTATATTATTCTCAAGTCTCCCCAGGAAAGGGAGTAAAGGGACTTTGGGGATATTTTGGGGAAACAGGAACTCCAAGTGGTCCTTTTCCTGAATCTTCGTCTAACTCATTTGGTGGTGGCAGTGATACCGTCCAAGGACAAGGAAGAATTTGTGCCTTGGGGTAATTTTTAACCTAAGCTGGTAGAAATAAGCTTAGAGGGTTTTTCATGCAGGTCCCCACCTCTGTACAGAGTTCAGAGTGGGGAGGGAGGCCTGACAGGGTTAGATTACAGCTCAGGATCTGTTTTACTTATCCATTTAAAAAAAAAAATGCAGGACAATGATTAGCAAAACTCTGACTTTCATCAGTACCGGTGGCACCATGGTGCTGGGCCCAGGCTCCAAAGGGGCCCCGGCCCGGCCTGCTCTTCTCCGCCCACTGCTCTCTCCTGCGGGGGCAGAAGCTTGGTCCTGCTGGCTCCTGGGGCTCCTGCTGCAGGGCAGGCTCTGTGCCCTCCCCCACCCCTACAAACCGGCAGCTAAGCTCCCACTGTTTCCGCTGAGCATGCCGTGTTCCTCCCCCTCCCCCCCCCAGTGCTTCTCCTGCTGCATGAGGGAGAGGGGAGAGGGAGATGTGGGGCCGCAGTATGCTCAGGAGGAGGTGGAGAGGAGGCAGGGACGGGGCCTTGGGGAAGGGATGGAATCGGGGAAGGGCAGAGGAAAGGTGGGGTCCCCACACTTCCCCTGCTGTGAGTCACTCGGGGCTGGGAGCACCCCCAGCTGCACCCCCTCACATCCCCACTGCCACCCTCAGCACCAAATGGGAGCTCCTGCGCCACCACCCCACATTCCCACCTGCACCCCTTGCACCAAATGGGAGCTGCCCACACCAGGTAACCACTCCACACCCCAACCCTGAGCCCCCTCCCTCACCCTAACTCCTGGCCAGATTCCGCACTCCAACATTTATTTACCTTTATTGACATTTTTTTATAAAGCGCCCTTATCCAAAGTGTTTTACAATAGTTAACTAACTGTACAAACAATATTTGGAAAGATCATTAAGTGGTCTGCTGAGACCCCAGCAATTTTCAAGTGATCTGTGGAAAAATAAGTCAGACTACAAGAACAATTTAAGGTACCTCACCTTATTTTCATTTACTTGCTATTACTTACAGGAGGAGAATGAAGGAAAAAAGAATGAAAAATGCAGATGGGGGAGATAAAAGAATGTTCTTTTTCTTGGCTGAGTCCCAAGGAGGGGCCCCAGAAATGAAGCTGAGCACTGGGCCTGACCCCTGCACTCCCTGAGCTCTGCATGCTGTTGCCAGGACAGGGGCTGACCCCTCCCTTGCCCCAGCTCCCCACACTGCTGCCAGGGGCTGGGGCTGGCTCCTAACCCCTCCCCCCCAGCTCCATTTGGGATGGGGCTGACCCCCAAATCCTATTGCCTGACACCTCACATCGCCACCCCCGCCCCCACACACAGGTTCTTCCACGCCCTGCTAGGGGGGAGCACTGGACTTCTTTGGTAAACTGGGCGTTTGTTCATTTGCTTTTGCCAACTCATTAGTTGGCAAGAGCAAACAGGATAAATGTCCGTTTTTGTCACAAAAGTGAGGATGGCTGGGACAGAGCTTAAAAAGGGAACTGTCCCGGCCAAACGGAGACATACAGTCACTCTATCTCCAGGCAAGTGGGTCCTGAGGGAGTCTTGCCAGGGTGGCAGCAGACCCTGGCCTGAGTAATCACACCACTCTCGAGAGGCCAGAATGTTTCCCCGCCCTGGCACTGGACCGGCCCCGGACGTGCTGCCAGCGCAGCCTGGCAGATACTGTCACCTTCCAACAGGGCCGGTGAGTGTGGCCAGGGGGCAGAGTGTAAGGGAGTTGGTCTCTGGAGGTGTGTGTGGGGCAGCTGGCCAGCGGGGGAGTCTCTTGGGGGGCGATTGGGGAGATTTGTGTTGGGATGCTTGGCAGTGAGGGGTCTGAGTTGGGTGCTGTGTAGTTGTGGTGGTGGGCTGTGGAGAAGTGAATTGGACAGTAGTGATGTGGCTGTGTGTGGGTGTTCTGGGCAGGGGTGGTGATGTGCAGGCTGCTGTGCATTTGTGGTGGAGGTCGAGGGGGAGGGTCTGCTGGGCATAGCAGGTCCAGGGGATGTGGGCATAGGCAGTAGAGAGCTGTGTGGCATGGCATGAGCCTACCCCTGAGGGGAAGGGACATGCTGGCAGCACAGGGCTGGGCAGGCCAGTATGCATCTGGCAACTGCCAGTTTGTATACAGTGCCCTTGTACTGGGCTGGGTGGAGTGGGGCTGGCCCCACCATGCTATGCCCCATTCCCCCTGGCTGGCCCCTTGCTCTGGGGACCGACCTCCCCACACCATGCTCCTTTGCCCTTATGGGGACCCATAAATATGTTTGGCGGCAGGCCCACAAAAGGTTCATCCGGCCCTGACTTTCACGTGTAAAAGTCTGAGTAATTTAAAGTAACATTCTACTTTATAGAACATTAAAATAAAAGTAATGTAATCTAAATGAAAATCCAGGATTATAACTGGAATGCAGGGTATTGGTTACCTAGTGTTTGTAACTTAATTTTCATGTATTTAGGAAATGCTGAACAGTTGCTGTGATTTTTTTTTTTTTTCTGTATGGTAGTTTAAATAAATTACTAAAATAAGTGAAACTGGTGTGATTATATTGCATTATTTTGACAAACAAAATATGCAGAAATTTGGAGGTGTTTTAGTGCAGAATTCCCCCAGGAGTACGCTGTCACCTTTTAAATAAATATCATGACACTAGGATGTGCGGTGTAATGATTGTGAGGCCTGAAAAGAGTTGCTGATGCCAATTTGTAGTTCACTATTCTGTATCTGTCACACTTCTACCCTCAGACTGAGCTCCTTAGAGCACCTTATTCTCAACCTTTCCAGACTACTATACCCCTTTTAGGAGTCTGATTTGTCTTGCATACCAAGCTTGGCCATGGCTTCCTGCAGCTCCCGTTGGCTGGGAACGGCGAACTGCAGCCTCTGGGAGCTGCAAGCGGCTGTACCTGCGGATGCTCAGGTAAACACATCTCGCGGCCCGTAAGGGGCTTACCCTGAACAAGCTGCGAACCAAGTTTGGGAAACCCTGATTTAGAGGTGCGTATTGCATGAGGCAGGCATCTGCAGTATCCCTTGCATCAGAATATGGATCTTGGGTGGGAAACTGCATTTTGGTGTTCTTTAGCAAATAATTTGAATGTTACGGATTTTTTTAAAGAAAAAAACTAGGAAATTTCCTTTAAAAAAAAAAAAAGTTTATGAAGTGAATCAAACAGGAAATGCTAACCTTAAGGTTGCCTATGGAATCTTAACTCTCTCCTCTTGTGCATATGCAGTACTATGGTCTAATTGTATGCTCTAAATACTAGAGCTGAAAGAATGATGGGGTTTTTGGTTTGCTGGCAATTCCAAAAAAACCCAAAAATTTGGTTTGGGTTCAAATGATAGTATTAAAAATTTAAAATAACTTGTTGGTTCAGGTCAAATGTTTTGTTTTCCCAAAACATTTTTGATTGAGTTCTTTTAAAATGTTTTTAATTCTTTTAAATAAAATTAAAGGAAAGTTTGAAATGAAGATATGTCAAATCAAAACATTAGGTTCCGAAAACGTCAAATTGAAATGTTTGTTTTCTCTGAAATTTGTTTTTTAATTAAACAATTTTGTGAAATGGAGAACAGTTTATGAAATCTTCATTTTTGGCTAAAATTTTACATAGCTCTGCTTAATTCCACAGAGCCTTTGCCTCACTCATTAAACAGTTTTGAACTGTGCTTAAAAAATGAGATGTCCTGGGACAAATTGTTTGCATTCACAACATTGTAAATGCATTACAGTGAATTCTGAATTTATATTATCAAGCTGTCTGGAGTGGCTCATGACCATGGGTATTAACCTCAGGGCAGACTGTTAGAAACCAGGGCACAAGTCCCAAACTGGTTGTGTTCTATAATTAGATTTTACCAATGTAATATCAAGCGTGAACTCCTCAAGCACTATAATAGCCTTAACGTGGAGTCATAGACAGTCCCATTGGGCATCTGATTTGCCACCACGCAAGCCTGCATCTGAAAAATCACAATAATATTCAGGTTACTCCCAGTCCCAAAGGACCAGTCGCTTACCCTGAATCACTTGTATCTTTGATCTCTCACTAAAGACAATGCTTTTAGAATCATAGAATATCAGAATTGGAAGGGACCTCAGGAGGCCATCTAGTCCAACCCCCTGGCTCAGAGCAAGACCAGTTCCCAACTAAATCATCACAGCCAGGGCTTTGTCAAGCCTGACCTTAAAAACCACTAAAGAAGGAGATTCCACCACCTCCTTAGGTAACCCATTCCAGTGCTTCACCACCCTGCCAGAAAAAGCTTTTCCTAATATTCAACCCAAACCTCCTCCACTGCAACTTGAGACCATTACTCCTTGTTCTGTCATCTGCTACACTGAGAACAGCCTAGATCCATCCTCTGTGGAACGCCTTTCAGGTAGTTGAATGCAGCTATCAAATCCCCCCTCATTCTTCTCTTCTGCAGACTAAACAATCCCAGTTCCCTCAGCCTCTCCTCATGTGTCATGTGCTCCAGCCCCCTAATCATTTTTTGTTGCCCTCCACTGGACTCTTTCCAATTTTTCCACATCTTTCTTGTAGTGTGGGGCCCAAAACTGGACACAGTACTCCAGATGAGGCCTTGCCAATGCTGAATAGAGGGGAATGATCATATCCCTTGATCTGCTGGCAGTGCCCCTACTTATACAGCCCAAAATGCCATTAGCCTTCTTGATAACAAGGGCACACTGTTGACTCATATCCAACTTCTCATCCACTGTAACACTTAGGTCCTTTTCTGCAGAGCTGCTGCCTAGCCATTCGGTCCCTAGTCTGTCACAGTGCATGGGATTCTTCTGTCCTAAGTGTAGGACTTGGTACTTGTCCTTGTTCAACCTCATCTGATTTCTTTTGGCCTAATCCTCTAATTTGTAGCCAATTCTGTATTAAACTAACTAAAGTTTAATGTAGTTTAGGGCTAAGCAGCTTAGGGATCCCTTGCTTTTATGCTTAGAAATATTGCCCTCTCCAAATTCCAGACAGCATAGTAATACAGATCCTTCTGGTCAGGAATTTGTATTCCCTTCCCTCAGTGTTCAAGCTGTGTGGTGGGATGAGGACTCATGTATGTATCCTCTTCATGGATGCGGGGGGACCAATCAGCCAAGTATTTTGTCCACTAATATTGTAGTGGTTTGCCTGGTATCTGCAGGCCACCTTTTCTGGAGAGAAAATTACATCTTTTGTGGTAAACTAGTATTTCACACCTGCTAATGCTTTTCTCCTGACCGGGTGAGGGGGTGGGGGGCAGGGAATTATAATCTTAGCAAACATTTTTATCATTAGAGAGCAAACACTTAAAGATTACCTTGTAATGTGGGATACAGATATTTAGTAAGATGAATACAAGCAGCATCCTACACGCATTTCATAAAATCTAAACACATTCTCATAACTCTGTCTATTTAACAGTACTAACACACAGGTGACCAAGACTGGTTTCCAGCTATGCATTTGTCAGTATTCAGTGAGGACCAGGGCTTTTGGCGTGAGTTGGCGCCTGATCTGCCAGCACTGCATATGTCATTGTAAATGTGAGCAGAATTGTGCCCTTAATGCACAGGAATAAACAGTATGTGGTACATGAGATGAGAGGTCCATTCATTACTGCCTGTAGTGATTCTTGTTAGGTTGTAGAGAAAATCCCGTTTCTTTCCCCTTCCTCGACCTAGTCTAGCTCCTCTTATGAAGTAATATTTTGTAAGAAATTTGCAGTACTTCTCAACACTGGGAAAAATAATGGTATATCTCCACTATGCATCTAAAAATAGAATTTATGAATTGTGTGTGTACCACATATATAAACAGAGCTGCTAGCACAAAGAGTCAAGAATACCTCAAATAAGAGAGACTGTAGTTGTGCTTCAGTTACTAGTGGCTTTTACTTTCCTTACCTAAATTTTTTCTAAATATTCTGGTTTCTAGGTCTTGATGCAGAGCTATATTATGTGAGGAATGATCTTATTAATCACTACGCATTGTCCTTCAATCTGTTAATACCCAGTGAGACCAACAGTCTTCATTTCAGTTGGCATGCTAAATCCAAGGTAAGCATAAACAGGATTTGCATTACATACCATAATATATGAATATGTCTTGCCTAGATTTTTAACAAAAGGTCAGTGTCAATAGTTGGACCACGTTTTTGCTCTTTCCTCTGCACAAATTAGAATAGGCTAGTGCATAAAAAGATATGCGGTTGAGTTTTGTTATATTTTATTTTATTTCATTTATATAGCCAAAGGGAACCAACTAATTGTGCTCAAGAAGAAATTTAAAGACTGAGAAGAAAAGGGCATGGCTTGTTGGGTGCATAACATTTCTAAAGTGTTCAGAATATTTTTAAATAAGTGTTCTTTGGGGCATCATCTTTTTTACTTCAAAGTACATTTACAGGTTACCTGTCTATCAGTTGTGATACTGGCAGTGAATTAAACATGAAACAGGCATTTGTGAATTAAGGCCTTTGAAAACTTGGAATCTTGTGTTCTGTGGATTCCTAGAAAAGAGGTGCTTGTGGGAAGAGAGGGATCTATTTGAGTGGTATTTAGAGATCATTATTAAGTCCCAATAAGATAGAAGGGAAGTCATCTTTTATTTCATATATCCATTATAATTGGACTGTGCAGCAACACCTGTGGTAAAGTTTGTCTATGTATTTCCATTTTAAAGGATTTTGATTTACTTATTACTTCAACTTTGTGGCTAAAGTTTTCGCAGCTGAAATTGTCTAGTCTGTCTGAGGGTAAATGTTTTTGTAAAATTTGGACCACAGTCATTTTGCTGGGTTTGAGTAAATCAATACAAACATTTGACATTATACAAATAAAATCTAAAGCAGCTGTTGTCAAACTTTCAGCAACCCGAGGACCTCCTTTTTTATTTGAATTTTTTTGGGAACTCTCAATCCCCTCTGTTCAAATCCAGCCCCCACCCCCCTTCGCTTGCTCCCTCTCCCCCACCCTCACTCACTTTCACCAGGCTGGGGCAAGGGGTTGGGGTGAAGGAGGGTACGGGAGGGGATGTGGGCTCAGGGTGGGAGTATGGGTGCAGGAGAGGGTACGGGTTCTGGGAGGGAGTTTGGGTGCGGAAGGGGGTGCAGGCTCCAGCCAGCTGTCGCTTACCTCAGGCGACTCTTGAAAGCGACTGGCACATCTCTCAGGCACTGTCCCTGCAGCTCTCATTAGCTGCAGTTCCCAGCCAATGGGAGCTGCAGAGTCAGCCTCAGGGTAGGGGCAGCATGCAGAGACCCCCTCCTCGCTCCGCCCTTCTCCCAGGGGCTTCAGAGATGGGCGGGCCGCTTCTGGGAGTGATGGGGAGTCAGGGCAGGCAGGGAGCCTGCCTTAGCCCCGCTGCACTTCCAGAGGGGGACGAGTTGATCAGCGGGGCTCACGGACTCCCTACCCTTGGAGACCCCCAGGGGTCCTCAGACCCCAGTTTGAGAAATGCTGCTTTACATACTCCAAGTTATAGGATTGTGCATGCACATGAATTTTTAGTAGGTTTTTTTCTGAGCTCCTGGGACACCATGTTTAATTCCCTGCAAATGCATAGCCCAGCCCACTTCCAGTGAGAACTTTGACAAAAAGTGCTTCTTAAAAGTACTAATTGTACGGTATGTGCACAAAGTGTAATTTTCAAAGGTTCATAGATTGGACAAATCAAAACCAATTTTTGTTGGATCAGACACTCCACAATGAAGACTTCTCCCTTCTACATTTTATTTTGCATCCAGGCATTTTGCCTGTAGAGCTAGCTGTCTAATAAAAAAAACAATCATCTTTGCTTTAAAACAAAGCAGGGAAATAATTTTTACTTGTCTTATAGTCAGCTACAACTTTTGGAAGGCATGGGCCTTGATCCTACTCCTGTGTGCAAGCATTTGCAGAATCAGGGTCTTAAAATGGAAAAGAATCTTAACTGTAGTTGAACAAGTTTTTACCTGTATAGCCGCCTTATACTCAAACTTACTAGGTGAGTGGTAATGTCTTTTTCCATTTCTTAATTCCCATAGATTGAGTGTTTGCTTTTGAGCAAATGAACTTAATATACTGGAGTTAGCCTTATCTTAAGCATTTTTAAAGGATTATTTAAAAAACAACAACTCTGGCCTAAATTTTCAAACATGTAACTAGTGATTTAGAGTGCTTTTGGATGTCCAATTTGAAATACTTGAATAGAGCCTGATATTCAAAGTCCTGAACAGCATGCCCTGTGAAAATCAGGTTAGGTGATGAACTTGACTTACTTCAAATCCAAAAAAATTGATTAGTGATTTTTAATTTTATCTCTCTCATAAAAATTGCTTGAAAATAATATTAATTGTTTTATCATTGGAGTTTCTTAACCTTCTCCCACGTATTGTTACAGGTTGAATATAAACTGGGATTTCAGGTAGATAATGCTATGGCTATAGATATGCCTCAGACTAATATTTCTGTACAAGGAGAAGTCCCTCGTGCTTTATCAGGTGAGTAAACAGGCTTTCAGCTTTGAAGGCACATGCAAAGTACTACCATGAATACTGTTTTTCTGGTACTCAGTAACATTTCCTAATTTTCCCAGAAATGCATATAGTATAATTTTGTGTAATTTTAGTTGTGCATAACATATAAGATACAACAATTATGACATATCTAGATAATTCTGTATATAGAAAATCTTAACACTTGTATCTCATTTGATTTCGATGCACTGAAATATGTGATAAACAAATTCTACTTTCTGAAACATGCGAAACAAAGGAAAATCAAATAGTGAGAATTCCAAGCCCTTCTGATTGTATACAGTTTTTTTTAACTTTATTTAGCTAGTAGTTTAGCAGTTTGTTTCTATCAAACATTTTCTCAGTGATTGTTCTGCACAGGTCTAGCTGTGCATAAGTATTCAGAGTGAATGATGATGGCTCCTTGTTTGAAGGCAATTATAAGTTCAAGTACATAAGAATAAATCCCGTCTCCCCCTTTTTGGGGAAAAAGGGTACACATTTTCCTGAGAAGGGAAGCACCACATTCCAAGAATATATAGAAAATTCTTATTCTAGTTTGGCCAACAGTTGTGCAGATTTTAATCTCTAGTGTATAGATAAGTAACTTAATGATTGCCTTTTTAAAAGAAAAGTAGTAGAAATAAGTTTAACATGTTAAGGACATTGATGCATTGTAAAAAATCAAATAAAAACAACTATTTGGTGTATATTCATTCCTCTCTAGAACATGTTTTAGAAATAAAACTGCATTGTGTGGGATTTTCACAAACGCATTCATTTGCTGCTGTAGCAGCAAAGTAACAGTGACTGGGCTTAATTCTGCACTATCTTGTACCCTTTTGAGTTACTTGTACCTGTGAGCACTGGATGTAAAATGCTGCTGTTTTGCTTTTTGTATCTTTTTATCCTTTTTGTACTGGTAAGCGCTAGAGTCAAGTCTATTATTTCTGCGGTTGCGCTGATATCAGTGATGCTGGTACATAACCTAGTCATAGCAGCAAAGAGTCTTGTGGCTTCTTATAGACTAATAGACGTATTGGAGCATGAGCTTTCGTGGGTGAATACCCACTTCGTCGGATGCATGTATTCACCCACGAAAGCTCATGCTCCAATACGTCTATTAGTCTATAAGGTGCCACAGGACTCTGGTGCTTTTATAGATCCAGACTAACACGGCTGTCCCTCTGATACTTGAATCCTAGTCACGTTAATTTAAGCTAGATTCCCAGACAAATTTGCTCAGACCACTTTGGGTGCTATCAAAAAGGCCATCTTGATGGTTTTAAAATATAAGAGGAAATTAAGCACTTCTGTGCGTGTTCCAAAGATAGTGAGGACCACACTGAGCCTCTGCATGTGATTCATTAATATTTGGTAACTGCAGTGTAGAGTGCATGGCTAACAGTTGTTTACCCACAGATACTGTTGGGTTTTTGAGATCTGCATACTTCAATTTCAGTTGTTGGATTAAATGTATTTGACAACTGCTCCCTAAAATGCCATATGTGTTCCCAGAAATCACCCAGTTTGAACACCAAAATGAAATTCTAAGAAAATGCTTGAATTTAAAACAAAAAGTGCAACAAAATCCTGCATCACTGGAAGATTGTTCTAAAAAATTGTTGAAATGTATTGTAAACAAATGTCTGACTCTCGTTTTTTATTTGCAGTGTTTCGTGTTGAACTCTCCTGCTCAGGCAGACTGGACTCTGAGGTTACAATATTAATGCAGCTCAACTTAACAATAAATTCCTCAAAAAATATCACAGTCTTAAATTTCAAACGAAGGAAAATGTGCTACAAAAGTAAGACACCAAGCTTCCAAGATTCAGCAACTTTTAGTGTTAAAGGAAAGGAAAAAGGAGTGAGGGGACAGATTATGGTGATGGGTGTGGAATAAGAATCTCTCAGATGAATAAAACGTTTTCCAGGAACGTGAGAGTAGAGGGAGGGATGAGGAAGATCTCTTGCCTTACAGATAAATAAGGGAAATTTGGATGAAGTAAGATGATGAGGGAACAAATACGTGTTCTAAATTTACGCATAATTGGGAAGGCAGGGCAGTTGATGGGCTTTAATTGAATAACTGGCTTTGTGTTATGGAGATAGTGACTGCAGCTTCATAGTTATGACTGAGTTTTGCATTTAAAGCAGGGATACCGCCACTTATATCTGGAAAAAAGTCTCCCCAAAATTACAGCATTTTTAATAGAGACTTTTTTCTGAGAATTTAAAAGTAAATCTTATAAAGTAAGTTAAAATGATCTTAAAATGGGTCACTTAAACTTGGCACCTTGAGTGTCTTTTTTTTCTTCATGATCTCAGTAAAAAAAATGATGCAGACATTTCAAACTCCCCATATAGTTAAAACACTGAAACTTGGAGAACAGAGCTACATTTGAATATGTTTTTGTGAGGATTAATGCTTTCTTTTTGGTTTTTGGCCACTTTGCATAACTGAACACTTCTTTTACTTGAGTCTGCAGCCATTTTGAAAGAAGTTTTGGAGTACTGTAAAGAATGTTTTTCTTTAATCTCTTATTCTCAATAGACTGCTCTTAGCAAAGATGGTCACTACTTCGGTTCGCTTGCTCCTCATAATTCTTCAGTCTCTTGATAGCATTTGGTGGTGGTGGTGGAAGGGGTGTCTGTCAGTCACCATCTACCCTGAGGGCAGACTGACTTCACTTCCATTTGGTTCTGAATTTCCAAATGAAAGTTTTTAGAAAATGTGAGCAAAATGCAATTAAGCCGCTTCTTATACAACATAATTAGTGTAAGGAGATTGAAAGAGCTAATATTTTGCAGGAAAGTAGTTCTTACTGAAAAATGCTTTTGTGGTGAAAATTGATTTTGATTACTTAGGATAGTTTGAAAAATAGTCATTTGTGTATCAGTAGTCCTTAGATTTTGAGCATTTGTGGACAAAGGTTATATTTTTCCCACCCATTGTAGCTAAGTACTGGATTGGGAGACTCAGCTGAGACCAAACATGGCAAATTCAGTTGGGAAGGAGAATTTTTGAGAGTTGGGAGCATGGGAAAACATGGTTATAATGAAAATCTGAAATTAACCTTAATGACAGGTTTTAATTCAGTCTGGCAAGTTAGGAAAACGCTTTTATAGAACTGGACCAGATGATTCAGTGTAAAGGAATTAAAATACAAAATGTGTACTAGAACTTCACATTTTTCTCTTATTGATTTAGAATTTGAACAAGAAGTAAAAACTCCAACATCTGACAGAAACAGCAGCAAAGCTATTTGTAAGTAATATTAAGAGCACTTATTCCTCTTGGCATACCTTAACAGCAACCTTTTGAGGCATCTTCTTTGGGGGGGGAATGATGTGAAAACAGTAACTTCCATCAAGTTCAGATTTTAGAGATAGGCTTTTTACAGTTTTGTTAACTCAATTCTTTTGTCCAGTCAGCAATATATAATGGGGGTGAGAAGGTTTTCTGGGATAATCACAACTTTTGCCTGATACATGACTCCAGAGGTTTTGATAGCTCAAAACTAATCTGTTTCTGACCTTTAGATTTAGAATCTGTTGTGTGTGCCATTTATCTTGCTGAAGTAAATGTGCAGTGTGAAGTGGCTTTGGCCCTTTTTATCTTCCTAACCACGTCCCGAGTTGGAAATGCCAACCACAGCATGGTAGCACCTCTTGTGGAACCCAAAATATAAGCTGCTGTAAAAATTCTTTTGGAACTCAGTGGGAAGCTTTATTCCATTTCCTGTGGTGCTAATTCTTAATTATCCCTTGCACTTTTTTTGCCTAATATAGGTGGTGTTTAAAAATCATGGGGTGTGGGTAGGGCCCTCTTCCTGAAATAGGAGTAGGTCTTGCCTCCTTTTGGTGCACACACATGGCAGCTTCTTAACACTGTAGAGGGCAGGCATGACAGGTAGCTCAGTGGCTGCTAATTTGTGCCGGCCTCGAGGAATCAGTGCAGTTGAGGTTGATTGGTTGAAAAGGTAGGCTTAATCACCTCTAAATGCTGCTGCATTAAACAAGGAGTAGGACAGGCATCAGCGATCCCACTCATGAGGCTTGTTAAAGGCAGAGCGTGAGGTACCGTTGAGCTACAGGCTAGGGAGCCTTTAAGCTTCAGGTCAGTTCTGGGGCGTAGCATGTAACTACTGGGCACTAACCCCGTACTGCCCTCCAATATGAGGTCTTGAGTGTGATTCTCCATGCTGGATATGGCTGAATTGGATTTCTCCTTGCTTCAAAGTTCTGCCTCTTTACAACTCCCCTTCTCTAGTGCAGTTTCTACCAAAATCTGCAAGAATGAGTGAAGAGCATCAGAAGCAAGTGGCTGGTTTGACCGCAGCTCTCCCAGTTTCCTCATATGTACTTGGGTAGCGATAGCATTTTTTGTGGGGAAAGGATTGTTAGTTCCCAGTAAGTAGCCTCCCAAGACCAGTAGTTTGGAGGTCCTCTGGCCCTGTTACATTTAGCCTGGAGGAAAAGAGGGTGTCCTTGGTGAGTATATGATGGCACTGATTGGATTGTTGGTTCCTGGGCTTGTCTACACTGGCAGGTTTTGTCGATGAAACTAATGTTGACATGAAAAAATTGACAAAAGCAAAATCGCCACAATGAGTCTACATTTGCTCTCTCTGTCGACAGATCGTTCCCACATTCGGGGTGCCATTGTCAACAGTGTGAGCAATGCACTGTGGGTATGTATCCCACAGTGCCTAGTGACACCATCTTTCACTAGGTGTTGTGGGAAGGCGGAAACGGAGCACGGCGCATCCTAGGACATGCGAAGTGTCCTGTCATGCATCGCTTTGTGTCCCAGCCCTTCAGTGGTTTCTGGCTTCCTTTCGAACCATTTTTACAACTGCAGGTCTTTGTAGTGTGCGCCAGCATCTGCAGTGAGAGGATGGATCCCGCACTTCTTTCCTATGCGCTGTTAACTGTCGTGAGGACATTGCGCATGGCAGCAGAGTTATTCGCAAAGTTACTGACAGAGGATGAATCGCAGGCATGCGAGTGTGATATGGACAGCAGCAACTTATCAGTGCTCTTGGCATTCACAGAGCACCTGCATACAGTAGACGGTCGCTTTTGGGCTAGGGAAACAAGCACTGATTGGTGGGATTGCATTGTCATGCAGGTGTGGGATGAAGACCAGTGGGTACAGAACTTTAGGATGTATAAAGCAGCCTTCCTGAAGCTATGTGCTGAGGTGGCCCCCGACTTGCGGTGCAAAGACACCAGAATGAGAGTTGCTCTTTCAGTAGAGAAGTGTGTTGCAATCGCTGTCTGGAAGCTGGCGAATCCACACTGCTGCCGGTCAGTTGCAAATCAATTTGGAGTGGAGAAGTCCGCTGTTGGGTCTGTATTACTCCAAGCGTGTAGGGCAATAAATCTCATCCTGCTGCGGAGGACCGTGACTCTGGGAAATGTGAATGAAATAGTGGATGATTGTCCCAACTGTGGCGGGACGATTGATGGCACACACATTCCAATTTTAGCGCCAGACAGTCTTGCCTCAGAATACATAAATAGGAAGAGATACTTCTCCATAGTGTTGCAGGTGCTTGTGGCTCACCGGGGGCATTTCATGGACATCAATGCAGGCTGGTCTGGAAAGGTGCATGACACACGTATCTTCAGGAACAATGGCCTATATAGAAAGCTGCAGGCGGAGAGTTTCTTTCCAGACCACAGGATCACAGTGGGGGATGTGGAAATGCCCATAGTAATCCTGGAAGATCCAGCTTACTCCTTCTAGCCTTGGCTCATGAAATCTTACACAGGGCACCTGGATAGCAGCATGGAGCATTTTAACAGGCTGAGCAGGTGCCGCATGGTAGTTCAATGTGCCTTTGGCCGTTTGAAAGCTTGCTGGAGGTGATTAAATGGCGGGCTAGACCTTACCGAGGATGATAATCCCATGGTCATAGCCGTGTGCTGCACTTTGCATAATCTGTGTGAATCTTAAGGTGAAATGTTTGCTCAGGTGTGGAGCACTGAGGCAGAGCACTTGGCAGCACAGTTTGAACTAGGGCTGTCAGAAGAGCCCAGAGTTTAATATCAGAGTCTGCTTTGGAGTTGCTTCCCTGGTGCATCCATGAATGATTTTGGGGCCCAAGATCCATGCAACAAAATGCTTTAGAAGCTTAGCTACACCGGGCAATGTCCAGCTCGCATAAAACACTACCTGCCTCCCACTTTTTGATTCCCTACACAAGCCACAGCAACTTACCCAGCATCTCATCTGCTTCCTGGTCCCATAGAGCACTTGTGGAGTGGAGAAAAGTTCCTGGCTGGCTGCTCCACCAGGCGACCCCGCTGGTCGCTCCACATACTCTTCTAGCTCCACTTCTTCATCCAGAATTTGAGCCTCCAGGTTACCCCATCTTTCTGCTGCCTCCTAAGTATCCACGGGGCTATCAGCGATGGAGATGGGGTCATGACCAAGGATAGCATTCAGCTCCTTTATAGAAGTGTCAGGTCTTACGCGCACCACTGGAGCGATGGTTTGCCTCCCCCATGTTTTATGGTACGCCTGCCTCAGTTCCTTTATCTTCGCTCTGCCTGCTGCGTGTCTCAATCATAGCCCTTTATACACAAGCCTCGAGAAATTTGCCCATGTGTCCCAATTCCTACGGGTCAGTTGCAGCTGCAACTGAACAGATTCCTCTCCCCATATAGTGATCAGATTCAACAGCTCAGCGGTAGTCCAAGTGGAAGTGTGTTTGGTGCGATAGCCAGCCATGCTCAGGAAACGAGATTTAAAATTCCCAGGGCTAGCAAGTGGGAGGGGCGAATTGGCTGCAGGGCAGCAGAGTTCAAACCGCTGACCAGAGCGGCAGCATGGGAATTGTGGAAAACTTTCTGGAGGCCAAATAAAATCAGGGGGTGGGGGGAGAAGGCGTTGTGTCTACACTGGTGGTTTGTCGACAATAAAGGGAGGGGAAAAGACAAAAGTCTCTCGCAGGGGTGGAAGTTTTGTCCCCAAAACTGGCCGTTTTTTCCGACAAAAGTCCTATTACTGTGTGTACGCTATCGCTGTTTTGTCCCCAGAAGGCAGTTTTTGGTGACAAAATTTGTCAGTGTAGACAAGCCCCTTGGCTTAAGGCAGTAGGATTCTGGGAGATTTTTCTTGTTAGAATGTTGTGATCTTTTCTGGAGTCTGCTTACTCTCCTGTACTGACCCTACTGGGAAAACAATCTTTAAATCTTTGCTTAATGGAAAGCTAAACATTGAGAGACATCAGGGCTGCCTTTCTTTGCTCCAGTTATTTTAGACTGATGTAAAACAAGTACTAGTATTAGACTGAATTAGAAACGCCAACATACTCCTTGTACAATCATATATGAACTCACTTAAAATTGATAAATGTAATTTCTCTCTCTCGGCGAAAAGTACATTTCAGTGACATGTTTTACCCTTCCATTTCAGTTGATCCTGTAAATGCCGCTCCCACCACTTCTACCCGTGTATTTTATATCAGTGTAGGGGTTTGCTGTGCTGTTATATTCCTGGTGGCAATAATATTAGCTGTCTTGCATCTCCATAGTATGAAAAGAATAGAGTTGGATGACAGGTAAAGTATACAATCTTCTTTTCATATACAATTGTTTGACATTTGTGAAGGTGTCTATGTGTTATGTAAAAAGAGACACCGAGAATCACTTTTAAAAACTGAGAAACTAATTGTCACTGTTTGCCTGTCATATTTTCCTTCCTTTTCCTGTACTTAGACAGTATTGTCTTCTGACCTCTGATCTGTGCAGCAGCAACAGTCCATAGCACAGGATAAGTAAAAAGGCAATAACCTGGAATGCTGGCAGTTTGGGTGCCCTCCAGTCAATCAAAATCCAGTGGCAACTCCTCTCTGGCTTGTGTTTTTTGCAAAAGCTGATCATGCTTTGGCACTTCTCTTCAGACTTGTTTAATTTGAAGCTGTCCGTTTTTTTTTCAAATGGTCAAAACAGAAATGCTGGGCCCAGCTATGTAAAGTGGCAACCTACTTCAACAGCAATGGTAGTGCACCCATTTGTTGGAGGGCTAGTCAGAATCTGGGAATCTCTTGGGTATGAAATGTGGTATAGGAGATTGGTAAAGAAAAGGACCATACACTGCAACCACTATCTTGAAACAGCCAGTAATTGAGATAGGAGGGTCTTTTAATACTTATGATTATATTCAGATCCTTTTCTCTGTCCTGCCTTCAAGCCTTATTGGAATACTTAAACTTCTTTGTGGCCAGGAAGTTTCTTATCTCATAAGAACCCCGTATGACTCTTTTCTTCTTAACAGGTGGAAAAGGATAAGGAAGGGAATGTGCCTCAAAGTGAACTCTTTAAGATGGTTTTGCACCTACTAATTCACTTTCAGGCTGAAACTGTGTGGCGGTTAAACGTAAAGCCCTGTCAGGGGCAGCAATTGCAGGCATGGTTCAAAATCCCAGATCCTTTTGTGCAATACAGTTGACTAGGGGCAATGGGATAGGAGCTTTGGGGAGCCAAAAATTCAGAGCTACTCAGGCTAACACGGCTGAAGAAAGAGGCTTTATTATGTCTGAGTACACTGAAAATAATTAATTTTTTCCTACTTTTGAGAGAACTTGGATGCTCAAAAATTGTCTTCATTGTAGTCAGTTACTTGGTGCGTCATTGGTATTATACTAGGGCCTTGGGACGCCAGCTGAGATCACAGACCCTTTGTGCTATGTTCTGTACAAACCGCAAGTTCCTTTGTAGAAGATCTTACAATTTAAATAAGATAAGCACGGACTTGGGAAGGGTTATAACAGTGAACAATGTGGTAGTCTGTAAAAGTCCACTTTCTCTTTAGTTGTTTTTTAAAGTCTTGGTAGGGGGTTAGCTAACCTAAGTAAGGAGGGAATAGAGGGCTGGTGAGCTGAGCAAACAGCAGTGGGAAAAGAGACCCTCAAATCACTTGTGATCTAACCTGAGTATGATCTCTGTGATAATAGCTATCGTAGTAAACTAACTTTTGAAAGCCTGTTTGGCAGTCTTATAAGAGTCCCAAAGGCTTACAGTACAGACCAGTTTACGCACGGATGTCGGGAGTCAAGCTGTCACAACCACTGTGGGTTAAGAGGGCCAGGCTGAAATATCTTAAGGTATCTATATATACACATGTATAATTATCTAGGATTACATATGTATTCACAATGTCCCAAATACTGCAGGCCTATGTGTTAATGTTGCTTTGCAAGAATATAAATTCAAATGTGTAATCTTATAAAAAAAAATTACTACTACTGCTACACAGGGGTGCAAGTAACTCAGGACACTTACCGGTACGGGGCAGGGGCAGCTCTGGCCCCTGGGAGAGGTGGGGCCTTGGGTGGAAGGGGCAGGGTTAAGGGGTCTGCGTCACCCAGCCAGGCTGCCTGGTCCGCACTGTCCGGGGTTCCTGTGGCGATTTAAAGGGTCCAGGCCCTTTTAAATAGTCGATCCCTTTCAAATAGCCATTGGCAGCCGAGGTGGGGCAAAAGGGGCAGGGACCTTAAAGCGCTGCAGGGTCCTTTGCTGCGGCAGCGCTTAAACATTGTTGCGCCCCACTCCTGTCGGCAGCCCAGCACCGCCGCGGCAAAGGACCATTCTTATAGTGCAGCTGTGGCAGCATTTTAATGTCCCTGCTCTTTTTGCCTCCCCTGTCAGCGGCCCTGCTGGTAGGGTCCCTGCTGGCAGGGCCGCCGATGGCGGGGGGCCGGGGGAGAGAGGGGAGGGACAGCAATGTTAAAGCGCTTCTGCAGCAGTGTTTTAAGGACAGTCCTTTGCCGCGGCAGCACTTTGAGGATCCTTAAAGCGCTGCCGCAGCGTGGCTGCCCCCCCTGGTTGGCAGTAAAGACGTACAACACGTTTCCGTTCCGCACTTCCTGTCAATTTCTATGTCAGTGAGTACATAGCAAGTTCCTGTACCGCATGTTAACGAGACTTGCATATTAAATAGGTAGCACTGGGAGGCATGGCGCTATCGCATGTTAAGCGGATTTGTGTGTAAATGGGTCTGTACTGTATATACTGGCATTTTTCATGCATGTGTGCTTTCCACTTTGTGTGTGTGCCAGTGCACTGAAGCCACAGAACTTTTTTCCACAGAGGTAACTTGTGGGGGAAGCACATGCAACCTCCGCCCATGATATAAAGGAGCGAAGCTGCCCCAACCCTCAGTTCCTTCTTACTGCCTGTGATCGGTAGTCAAAGCATGTATGTGCTAGTCACGCTTTCCCTTAACTTTCTCTAAGAAAATAATTTCCATTATGTACATAGTAGTTTATACTGATGGCTAGTGATACTTGTTTTAGTAATCTGTTTAATTTCTTACATTCTCTGGGCTTTAAATTCAGTAGCAGGGCATGTCTAGGTCTGTGGGAGTGAAGTGCTGTTACTGCTGTTAAAAACCCATACCAGTCAGTGACCCTTATTCTAGTTTAAAGTGTTTAGGACAGGGTCGTGTATGACATAAGTCCCCTATGTGTATGGGTTTTAAGACCAGGACTAAAGTTGAGTGGAGTTTGACTTCGACATATCTTAATGGATGCAGCTTTGCCCCTTCCAGTAAGAACCCAGCTGCTCAGTACATAGCGATTTGGTCTCAGCTCCATCTTGGCATGCACTGCGAGACTTGGCAGTTCCCCTTGTCACAGGGAAGGCGTTCTCCTTCCCTGATACCACATATACACCAGAATGAGTTGGATGCTTTCAGTTCCTCTAGCTAGAAGACGTTCTCTTCCACTTTGAGAGCTAAGGCCCCCATGGAGACTCATAAGAAGTAGTTTGGTACCAAGGTTAGAGCTCAGCCTAGTCCAATTAGGTATTCCTTGATACCACATTCATCATCTATATCTGTTGACTCTGGCATTACTTCTAGTGCCATCAAGACAGATTCCATTGCCGGTCCCTTCTACATCGACTTCATTTGTGGTACACCCCAAGCTCTTGGAACTGACAATACCTGAGGTTTATGCAGCGGTCAGGGACCGTCTTTGCCCCAACCCTGCGTTCCATGACCCTAGTGACAGATGCTTAACCTCTCCATTGGGGAGCTCATTTAGGGGACTTCCAGGCTCAGAGTCTCTTGTCTGATCAGGATCTCTCCATTGATATCAATATTTGGAAGCTTTGAGCTATCTGTCTGGCTTCTCAAGTGTTCTTTCCCCACATCAGAGGTTGTTTGGTGCAGGTGCTCAGACAACACAGCTGCGATATCCTATCTAAATAAGCAGGGAAGTGCCACCTCAAAGACACCTTTGCCAAGAGGCAATGAACCTCTGGTCTTTCTGCATCAGGAAGGAGATTATGTTCAAAGCATCTCACCTTCCCAGGTCTTAAAACTGTCTAGTAATCTCAGCAGATTGTTAACAGAGATCATGAATAGTTCCTCAGACCCAAAATAGCAAAGTCTATTTTTCAAATTTGGGGAATGCCAGAAATAGATCTGTTCACCGCCTGGCAGAACAAGAAGTGTCACCGTTTCTGTTTGAGGGCAGGTCACAGCCTGTAGTCTGTGTCAGGTTTCTTCCTACTATCCTGGAAGGGGAAATTTCTATACATTCTCCACCCCCCACATCCTAATGGCTCCAAGAGTTTTGAGCAAGCTCAGACAGGATCATGCCCATTCAATTTTGATAGCGCCAGCCTGGCCCTATCAGATTGAAAGGCTCAACAGATCCAAGAATCAGTTTGGTATCCTAGAACCTTCCCTCAAGTTTTGGTCATAGTTTTGCAGGACTCTGCATCCTGGCCCTTTTGGCATATGCTGGTATCTTAGATGCCTAGTGGTTAACACTCCTGGAAGCAGTCTATTCACTTGAAGTTCAAAATGTTCTTTTAAATAGCAGGAAACCTTTCACCAGAATACATACCTCAAGAAACGGAAGAGATTTTCAGTGTGGTCCCAGCAGAAAGATCTCTCTCCTTCATGTGCTCCCATTCACTTAACTGGATTATCTGCTTCACCTAAAAGAAAGGACCGTCTGTCAGTTCTGAGAGTTCATCTGGCAGCTATCTCTGTATTCCATCCTCCTATAGAAGGAAACATCTCTTTGCCCCCCAGTGCTCTGAGTGTTAGTGGCTTGAATATAAAGATATTTATTTTAATAAAAATGGACCTCAGATTTTTTACCAAAGTGGTATTGGATTTTAATCTCAATGTATACGCATCAATCTTTTTTCTGAACCCTCACTCTCAAAGATAAGGAAAATCTTCAGACTGTGTATGTTGGTAGGACGCTAGCCTTTTATCTGAACAGGATTAAAGAGTTTAGAATGTCTCCAGTTGTTTATCTCCTCTGAAAAGAAGAAAGGGCAACCTGTCACTTTGCAGAAGATTTCTTCTTGGATCTCCTCCTGTATGTTTGTGCTATATTACTAATATTCCACTGCTTCAAAGAGTTGAGCACACTCTACAAGAGCACAACACTGTACCATCTGTTTTCTTCAGTCATGTTCCCATCAGTGACATTTGCTAGGTTGAGATTTGGTCATGGGATAATACCTTCAGTACTCATTATGTTCTTTCCAAGGCCTCGACAAAGGTAGATTTAGGAGAGTGGTATTGCAGTCTTTGTTTAGGTAGACTCTGTTACCCTCTTCCATCTGGAATTTCTAGTGAGTCACCTGAAGTGGAATGGACATGTGCAAGCACTTGAGGAATTAAAAACTGTTACATACCTGTTTGGTAACTCCTTTGAGATGTCCATTCCATGACCCAGCCTCCTCCCCCTCTTCATTGGAGTCGCAACTGATGTTGACTTTCAGTTTGAAGGAACTGAGGGATCAGGGCAACTCTGCCCCTTTTATACCCTACCTAGCAACATGAGCACGTGGAGTAAGTGATACAGGTACTGCTTTGGAAAAACTTCTGTCTTCGATTCACTGTTGTGCACACATCTAAAATGGAATGGATATGTGCAACACACCTGGAAGAACAAAAGTTACCAAACAGGTATGTAACCATCTTTACAGGTCTGAACCAAGGTGCATGTGTGTGTATGGAAGCATGAACTGTACCCATCGGCTGTATGCTTGGCGCAGACTGGTGCTGTGGGTTTATTTCTTGAATGTTATTCAGCCACAATAGATGACCAGTATCAACAAAATAAGGAAGGTATATGAAACTTCCTGGAGATAAGTAATGCTTTTTGTCTGTCATGTCTTATCTGTACATGTATCTTAATATTTCAACGAGGATTGAGAAAACTTAATAGAAAATAGATCAGTATGCAAATCAATTAATGAAAAGCATTAAATGTTAAAAGAAAGTAGTGATAGGGTTGTGGAGAATCAAACTGTATACTATGGGAAATCACCTTGTTTCCCTTAGTCTCAGTACTGTGGATAATCTTCTAAATTTAATTCTGATATGCTGTAATTTCTCTGACAGGATCTTAAGAATTTTATGTTACAGAAGCAAGTTTGATGTTTTGTCAATTTTTTTGGGTTAAAACAGCATTAGTGACAGCAGCAGCTCACAAGGTTTATCTCAGCCCTCTACACAGACGACACAGTACCTGAGAGCTGACACTCCTAACAATGCCACACCAGTAACCAGTAAGTATTAATCTAATTACAGAAATGTACAACAGGTGACTCTGGGCTGGCCTAGTGTCCCAATGATTAGAAGTGCCTTATTGATGACATTCATATTGACCAAGAGGGAGGAGCATGAACAACATCTGGGCTTGGCATCTGTTTAGCCTGTGCTTCCTGGGCCTCTGATAACAATTTGCCAGCCAAAATTTTTCTTTGAGGTCACAAGCACAGGTCAGTCCTGGGTCCACTACTATTCAAGGATTGAAGTCACAAACCTGGGTTTAGCAGGCCGATGCTCAAACCACTGAGCTAGCCCTCCCCCTATGATAAGCTCTGCTATGTCATTTTGCCAGTTTAGGCAAACTACATGTTGCTATTCTGTCCAAGACATCATCACATCTGTATGAATCTGTGGTTTTGCTTATCCTTAAATAAGATATTTTTGCATTTGGGGAGAAATCTCTCTACTCCTCTGCTTTATCAGATGCATCTATTACAGCTGTCTCTGGCCATGTTTGTGCTACAAACTTGAGTTGATGCCAGAACTGACCGGACTGCAGTGGAGTCTCAAATAGATTCTGGCTTGCGGCATTGCTTGCCCCCCTCACCCTTGCTGTTCACACTGGGGGCCTGTGACTTGGGCTCCTCGGAGGTATCCAGAGTGGTCTGTGGGGTGGCAGTAAGGTGTCTACCAAGTATGGCATGCAGCTCTTTATAAAAGAGACTGTTGGCCCTTCAGCCTTCTGATATGCCTCATGCTGTTCCTTTGCTTTCACGCACACTACTCCTGATCCCTTTCGTACACCTTTTCCTGCATCCCCTGTGCAATCTGCTTATAGATGTTGATGTTCCTATGATTGCAAAGCCTCTTCTCCCAGTAGGCCCAGGAGATCAATATCTCCTGTCTGTTCCAGGACAGAGTGCATCTGGATGTGTAGCCGGCATGGTCAGCTGGGTAAGAGGCAGTGGAAAGCTGCTAGGTGTGCTCGCTGAGCTGGATGGCCAGGAAAAGGCATTTCAGAAATTTTAGGCCTTTAAAGGGGTGGGAGGCCTCTTGGTTTCCATGACCCCTGGGCAGTGGAGTTCACAATTATGACCAGAGTGGTCAGTGATGGGCATCGTGGAACAGCTGCTGAAGGACTGTTAAGGTCGAAATAAGTAACCCAGTGTCTACACTTGTGCTGCATCAACTTCAATATCTTGACTGTGGCTCAGTGTCACTCAGGAAAGTGGTAGTACTGCTTTGCTGTATTTGGATGCTTATATTCGTTGGAAATAATTTAAGTGTAGACACTTGCATAGCTAGGTCCATGCAAGGCAGCTTACTTCGGTCTAACTCTGTAGTGTAGGCCAGGCCTCTGTGTATCCACTGATGTCTTGCCTGATCCTTCCGAGAAGCTCTCTTATGCAGTGCTTTAGGATTTCTTGAAAACAGCAAATAGCAGTATGTAGGAGAAAAAGATCTGCAGGAAATGGATCAGATAGGGTCAAGCATCTTCATTTAGGGCTCAGGCTTGGACATCAGTATGAAATACTAATGCTTATTTCTGGGTGCTGTTTCTCTGCATGTTGCTGCTCCAGGCAGAGCAGAAAATCCATTTAAAAGCTCTGGAAGTGTGGTGATGCTTCAGCATTTAATTTATCTTCTGCTTTATCTGGAACAACGTAGTGGAGGTAGAGATGAGGAAATAGAGTTGTGAAGCATATGAGGAAAATATAAGAACAGCCATGCTGTGTCAGACCAATAGTCCATCTAGTCTAGTATCCTGTCTTCTGACAGTGGTCAATGCCAGGTGCTTCAGACGGAATGAACAGAACAGGGCAATCATCAAGTGATCCATACCCTGTTGAGTCCCAGCTTCTGACAGTCAGAGGCTTCGGGACACCCAGAGCATGCAGCTGCATCCCTGACGATTTTGGCTAATAGCCGTTGATGGACTTATCTTACATGAACATATCTCATTCTTTTTTGAACCCTGTTATAGTTTTGGCCTTCACAACATCCCCTGGCAAGGAGTTCCACAGGTTAACTGTGCGTTGTGTGAAGTCCTTCCTTTTGTTTTCGTTTCATTGGGTGACCCCTAGTTCTAGTGTTTATGTGAAAGAGTAAATAATACTTCCTTATTCACTTTCTCCACACCACGTGGGGAAGCAACAAAGGATTAGGAGGGGAAACCAGGAAGTATTGAGAGAGCTGTAGATACAGGTTAGGGGAAGAGAAACCACTGGTTAAAAAGGCCCTGATCCTACATCCTCTGAAGTCAGTGGGAGATTAGCCATTGATTTCAGTGTTTGCAAGATAAAGTTTTGGGAGAGGAAGGAAACATCTTAAAAAGTCAAACAAAATAATACCTAAATGAAAATTGGGAAAGGTTGAGGAAAGAGAATGGAAAAAAAGAGAACACAGATTCAGAGATGACTGTTGACTGAGCTGTGGAAGATGTGGGAGACCGGATGCTTGTGATGAGAGAATAGCAAGTAGATATTGTGCAGAGGTGGGTGCATGAGAAGCATCCATGAAAGGAAAAGGAGCAGACAGTGTGAAAGCCTATCTCACAATCAATTTAGCTCATTACATGTTTAAACCATTAACTTTCTAGTAAGACTATATGTCTCCGCCATCTTATTTTTCTCCGGTACCAAAAATCAGCCCATTCCATTTCTCCTTAACCTCTCCCATCTCTTTTCCTCTTTTGATGTTTTATCTATTGTCACCTTTGTTGGAAGTCTCTTGAGAAACCTGGGAAAGGAATTGGACTGAGCTTTATAGTGGAGATGACTGACTGATCAACTTCACCTCTGGTAGGAGAGTTCCTGAGTAAGAAATTCATTTATAAAACCACGACAGTAAGGAGGAATTGCCTTTCTCCCCATGCCATACTGCCATAGCAGTCAAAGGGGGACTCTGTTGGCAATGGAGTCTCTGGCATGGCTTGAGGGTTCTGGAACTTGCTCCCTCTCTGATCATAAAGAGCCCACATTTAGAGACCTTCTGGGCAGGCTGTAAAAGACATCTGTTGATAGGGTTTTTGAAGAGGGCTAAACGCATGATTAGACTGTGGAAAGGTGCTTTTCTCATAAAGTGACTGGCTAGCAGAATTCCTTTTAAATGAGTTTAATGTTGCTGGGGTTTTATTGTAATATGTCCAGGGCTTTGTGCAGGCTTCTTTTTATTTAAATTGAAATAAATAGATGAGAAATAGCTTCACTTTGGCTTGTAATATCCAAATTTAGACCTGACTACTCCACTTCTTTGTATTAAATCATATAATTATGACTAATATTTTCGCCTAAATGATCAACTTAATTGCATATAGTTTTTTTCACAGAAACTTCTTTAATGGCTGATCTAACTCACTTTTTCTATCTAATCTATGAAGCATTGAGTTAATATTTTGATGCTATATTTAAAACAAAAATTGTGTTCTTTAAGTCTACGTCCACTAGAACATTTCTCTCAAAAGTTTTAGTGCCATCAGTGTGCTTGATGCTTTACAGTACACACAATTAAAGACAGTCTCTCCCCCAATGAGCTCATAATCTAGGAGGTAAATGCACACAAAAACAAGAGGATGAGGCAGAATTCAGGGATAGTGGTAATGTACTAGTTTGTAATTTGTTGCTTGTATGGTAGACATCAGAATTGGGTTTTAAGTGGAGACTTGAATGAGGAAAGATGGTGGTTTGAATGGGAACAGATGGTGTAAAAAAATCCTGTAGAAAATGTGTTTTTGGTGGAAATTGAAAACACAAAAACTTGGGCTGAAATTTCAGTTTTTGCTGAAAAATCAGTTTGCCATGCAGTGTGCACATGTCTCACAAAAAAGTTATTTTATTCAAAAACATTTTTTTGTCTCAGAAGTTTTGACTGATTTGACTGTCTCTAGAATGGGCATCAGCAGTGTGGAAGAAAAAGCATAGAGTCAGGAGTATTGAGAGTGTAAACAAAGGAAAGAGTCTCTAGGGCTGGAGATAATGTGCTAAGGCATGAGATCAGAGATGTAGGGTAGGGTAGGGCTGTGAAGGCTTTCCAAGCCAATTATGAGGAATGTGAACTTGATATGTTTCAGAGAGCCTGTTTTGAGGGATCCAAAGAGGAGGTGACATGGCTGGGCTAGCAGGTGAGGAATATGACTTTGCAGCTGCCTTTCACATTCACAAGGAGGGTGTGAACTGTCAGTGAAGCCAGAGAGGAGGAACTAACTCCACCTTCCTGTTAACCCCAGCTGCATATAGAAATGTATCTCCAGTGGCAAGTTTAGAAAGAGTAAAACTGTAAATCAAGTCACCTTTCTGTTCTTTCTTGACAAAGCTCAGCTGTTTGCCTCAGCACATGGCAGTTCTGTGTATACTGGTTGAGTTTTGTTTAGCAGTGGGATAAGTTGAGGTTTTAATCATATTTCACTATTCTGCTATCTAGAATAGGGTGAATGTGTTAAAGTGAAAATATTAAAATGTTCATTTTTTTAAAAAATGCTTACATAACCAAAAACTTTCCACTGTTTGTTCTTCTCACTGTGATGTTACTTATACCACCAGTACAGTATATCAGAAGAAATTTCAGCAAACGTCCTTCGCCTTCAGAAATAGACTTAATCTCAAGTAAATTTTCCTGATGCCTCCAACTGGAGGAAGTTGTGCATTTATAATCTCCAGTAACAGTCCTTGAAATTGCATACACTTGTCACTCTCCTCTAACAAAAAAACTCCTGAAAAGGTGATTTACAAATAGAATTAAGAAACTCTTAATTAAGAAACTATTTCAAAATTATGATGAATGCCCACAAGAGGTCAGAAAAAGACATTAGCATATAGTGATTTTAGATCTACTTTTTTCCCAAACCCTCTTCCCCCTTCTTACACGCTATGCTGGTGATGTCATATCAAATATAGGAGCAACCCTGTGGGGTTTCAGTTAAGTTACACTTCAGTTACTTTGGCAAGATCTTGAGCTCCTGGAAACCTATTAATGAGCTTAAAAAAAGACACTCACACAATCGTCGTACTCCAGCAGGCTCCCTTGATTGGTGGAATGTGGTTTGTGCTACCTGTGAATACATATGCAATAGTTAACTCTCCTATGAGGTGGGTTTGAGGCTTAACATTTGTTTTGCTATCTTTGGATGAAATATGCTGTGTAAATTAAATGATTGCACTGCACTGGTGATGTCACATAATCCAAGTTTCTTTAGGTTTTACAAAGGATCCTACTCTTGGTACACCTACTGTTTGTATGAAACCAGCTTTACTTCTGTGCTTTATTACAATAAACATCAAACCAGATTTACAGGGGCAATTCTGTGCATCAGCATTACCATGGTGAGACTTCTTGCTGAGTGGAGTTCAACCTACATTTTTCTATTTCTAAGGGTCTTTTACCTGTTGTCTGAGACCCATACTGATGGGGAAACAGTAGAAATGACTAAACAAAAAATATATGTATAAATAAACAAAAATCATTTTTCTCTCTGGTTTTAGTAATCTTAAGTGTTAATTTGTAACATTTTGGATAAATAAGACTTTCAAGTTGTCCCTTTAAATGTTTATCCATGGACTCCATTACTACAATATTAAAACCTTCCTGAATATAGTCACCTCTTTAGAGGTCTCAGATGTCCAGAAGAGGGCACTGATGTGTCTGTGCTTTTCAGTTTGCTGTTGTAATCCATAGTAAGGAATTGGCTTCGTTGTAGCCATGTACTGCACAGTTCTGAGCATGATTATTTGTTACCGGCTAATCTTGCATTTGGTTAAGGCAATAACTGGCTTAAGTATATAATAAGGTAAACAAATAAAAACTGAATGAGTTGGTTATATAGAATGACTGACTGAGCATATGCTCACTGCAGAGGCATTTATATTCATGTTGCCTTTCTCAGTATATTTTCCTGCTTGTATTTTATGCTGAAACCTAATCGCGATTACTTACAACTGGTCATTAATTTGTGTTCTTTCCATCTGTAGGTGGTATTGAGGGAAGTGATGTGCTTGCATTCTCATTATAAGGGTATTTATATTAGTTTGTTTGGCTCTGCTGGCTCCTCAGGTTATCCTACATTACGGATAGAGAAGAATGATCTTAAAAGCGTCACTATGATGGAGGCAAAAGCTAAAGTGAAGGACATAGCAATCTCCAGAGAGAGGATAACTTTAAAAGATGTACTCCAAGAAGGTATTTACAAGACTTTCCTTCAACACTTGTTAAGTACCATGAGTGATATATTCTTTTGTCCTCTCATGATTTTCTCTGTAGAGGTGCGGACTCACCCATGCGGCGCCTCCTGCTGGTCTCTCAGGGAATTAACTTGATTCAGCTCCGGAGCGCCCTCTGCAGGCCGATGATCTGCCTGTCCTCTGGCCCCCGTGTCCCTCCCAGGACCCCGGTGCCCTGTTAGCTGGGGTGCTGCCCCTGAGCAGTAACCCCTTTCTCTTTGGATCTCCTCCTCCTGGGGAACCCCCACCCACTAGTTCCACCTCATCTCAGTATAAGGCTACTGCCAGTCATCATCTAGCCCCACGCCCTGAGGCAGACTGCAGTATCAGCCTACTCATCACTGGCAAGGTTGGTTTGGACCTGTTGTCCTAGCCTACCCCTGGGCTGCCCTCTGCAACCCCCAGTACCTCTTGGCCTTCTGCTAGGCCGCAGCCTGGGGCTTTCCAGGCTGGAGCTCCCTAGCCTGTCCCCAGCCCTGCTCCACGCAGGTACTCTGTCTCTAGCTCCCTGCAGCCCAGGCCCTTTTCTCTCTACAGTCAGAGGAAGATGGCCTGGGCCTCTGGCTCACAGCCTTTTATAGAGGCCAGCTGGGCCTGATTGGGGCATGGCCCAGCTGTGGCTACTTCCTCAATCAACTTAGCTTTTCCCTGCCACAGCCCTGTTCCTGGCTGTTTTAAGCCCTTCAGGGCAGGAGCGGGTGTCCACCCCGCTACACTCCCCAAGAATGTTACACACGGACAATAGATGTTACTTCTGATTCTTGTGTGATTTTTGTTGAAGATGTAAGGAAATGATTAGAAACTTAAAATATGCATACCATTTGTCTAACAATTTACTTCTTTAAACATGCTTTTCTCTTATTTTCTGGTCTCCTGAATTCCTCAAACTAAATTATTGTGAAAGGTAGCATTTCAATTAGTGTCTGTCTTGATAACATATTATATTTAAATAAGTCTTAGCATTTGATCAGGCTCTCCCATAAAATGTCGGCTGACTAACTGCAACTCTAAGTTATGGCAAAATAACTCATTTTCCACTGGTAGAGAAAGTGCTTCACTGAAAAATTCAGTCAGCCTTTAAAATTTGTCTTAGCAGTCTCCCTTTCAACTCAGCCAAATTAGAAGATGCTAAATGAAGACTCAGGTGACTACCACAACGTGAGTAATGGGTGCAGAATAGATAGATTGTGGATGTGAAAGTTCACAAGAGAGAACACTTGATTCTTTTCTGTCTAGCTCAGTGTTTTTTATTTTGAAAGTACACTTGTAGATTTATGTTGACCTCAGTTTTGTATCTGGTAATGTAGAAGTCAAAAGAATCTGATTTTAAAAATAGCTGTTTTCATGTTCTCTCAGTAATCTATACAATCACAGGAGATCTATGCTCTTGTGTATCTTCTCCAAAACATGACTGGAGTTAGAGCACTCAAAGCTAGAGATCTGAGCTATTAAATCACCTCATGAGAGCTTATACTGAATCTTTATGAGGCGATATAAACTAACTGCCTCTGTTCTTTTTCTTGAAGTGAACTTAGCCACTTGAGTGTTCACATTACACTTATCTAAAACTTTTTTTAAACCTTAGTGAACTTTGTTCTTCTGTCTCAACCAGCTGATTCCACAAAAAAGAGCTGTTTTTAAGGGCTCTTGAACCATTAATTTGCTTCCTTTGTGTGTAGGGGAAAATCTTCTAATTTTCTGCTTCCAGCCATTAACTCTAATGCAGAGAGACATGTAAAGAATTGAAATAGCAAGCATCCTCAAATGCCACCCCAGGTATGCTCATAATGTCCACGACAAAGAGAAATAGGGTTGCTTGTCTTGGAAAGGATCCAAGTGCTTCTGAAGGCAAGATATGCACAAATAATACTGCCTTGTAGCTGGATTGTAAGAGACACTTCAGATTTATATTTGGCATGCCTGAAGCTTTCTCACTTTATTTGAAGTGTGTCATAAGCTTTGAAGTGTGTCATATAGGCTCAGGTGAGTGCCCCACTTCAAGTCAAGTTTCTAAGCCAGAATCATCCATTTCAATTCAGAATTGTAGCAGTGCTTTGGCTGTAA
Source organism: Chelonoidis abingdonii (assembly GCF_003597395.2). Taxonomy (NCBI): domain Eukaryota; kingdom Metazoa; phylum Chordata; order Testudines; family Testudinidae; genus Chelonoidis; species Chelonoidis abingdonii. Next base: position 55,373,730 of record NC_133776.1, read on the forward strand.
GTGATCAAGAAAAAAGAAATTTTCAGTCAAAAGGGTCCATCAGTAAAAGTATTAGTAAACTTTTTTCAGAAGTGCTTAAATCCTATTAAAAGTCAATGGAATCTGAAGTTAGTTATCCCACATCTGAAAATCTTGTCCAGAACTTATTGCAGCACACACTTTCAGTTGTTTCAATATTGTATCACAGACATTACCGTGGAAAATAGTATATTATGGAAGCTCTCACCACTTGACCCTATGCTCTGCACACTATTTCCAGTAGAACAGGGGATGTACAAGGCCAGGGAGAGGTCCTGCTCACGGATGTAAACCTCACTTTCTCTGTTAGACATCTAAATAAGAGGCATGACTTTCAAATGTGCTGAACCACCCATCTCCTGTTGGTGAGGTGAGAGGAATATTATAGCAAGAAGAGGTCAGGAGAGGTTGTACCATCGTTCTAAAACATTGGGGTGTGCCCAGCAGCACAGTTGTCATGGTTTGGCATAGTGTCATGACACCCAAACATTGGCACAGTGCTGGGTTACTGCACTGCGACATGACTAGGTTCTGCTAAATCCTGCAAAACTAACTGGTATGAGTCCCCAAAAGTTGGTTCTAACAAAGCTTTTAATTTGGCTAAATTTAAATGGGACAGGTGATAATGGTAAGTAGAGATGCCAGTTTCTGGTAAGCTAGATTAGTGGCCCAAAGCTTCAATTTTGGAGGACTGCAAATTTGAAGTTTTCAAGGAGCACCGACAGAAGAGCATGGCGCAATTATAATTATTACTTCAGGAAACAAGCATGCTGTCTATATAGTTTTAATACATTTTCATAAGGATTTTATATTAATATTGTGACTGTTCTGATGTATTATAAAAATGCTACATGAAATTGTGTGTAAAGTAAGACACAGTATATCACTGATGTGCTTAAATACTGGAGTATATGAAAGATTAACTTGTATTAATGCCTTCATCCCAACAGTTCATGATTACAAGGTAGGTAGATACCAGCTACAGTACTGAAGATGGAAAGAATAATGCTAAAGTCATATTATAGGATAAAATGTCCTTGCTTTTGTGGGATTCTTCAAGCCTTTGTAGAATTATAGCATAGATCTAAAGTACCTTCAGCAGTGCTCTTTTCAAGTTTGGAATGGAGGGAGGAAGACTGGCTTGCTTTGCTTTTTAAAACAATCCAGGCTGTGTATTTGATTGATTCCATGTATCAAGGCTGATTCCCCACTCTGGCACTTTGAGTGCTAAAGGTGGGGGCCTGCAAGGATTCTAAAAATTAATATTGACCACTCTAGGCTGGTATTAAACTCCCACGGTTACAGCTTTTCGCTGATCTTGGATGGGTAGATGCTGCCACCACCCAAGTGCATTAAAAAACCCTGTGAGACCCCAAGAAGGTGCATTTTGGAATTCCTTCCTGTGACGTACCCTCAAGCCCTTTCACCCCACCCTCTGGGGAAGATCTGAGGAAAAAAAAAATAAAGGAAATCACTGTTGCCACCAGCTAATTAAACAACATATGCACAAACCTCTTAGGGCACAAAAATCCAATCCTGTTCTTTATTTTAAAAAAGTAAATTTTTATTAAAAAGAAAATGAAAGGAAATACATTTCAAAATTAGGCTTTTTGCTAGATTAAAAACATTACAAAAATTAAACATTAAGGTAGCTCTCTTGAGGTTCAGCTTAAAGGTTACAAGCAAAACAAAGCACCTGTGATTAGCACACAGGGGTCCACAAGCCATTAAGAAATAAGAGATAAACCTAATTGCATCTTCCTAGACATTTCCTGATCTACTTGCATATCTGGAGTTTCAAATAAGTAGTTTCTAGATATGACCTGGTAACTTTCATACCTCGCCCACAGGTATAGCATAGCTGCTCTGTCTCTCCTCTCTGGAGAGAACAGACAGACAAAGGGAAAGTTTTTTCCCAATTTTAAAAAGTTCTGTCCCTCCCATTGGGTCTTTTGGTCAGGTGCCCACTCCCTTACTTTATCCTGTGGGCTTTTTTAATCTTTTACAGGTAAAGCAAGTAGAGAACAGCTACTAACAGGGATTTTATAGCAAACTGGCTGGCCGGGGGTCCTTAAAAGGGAGCTGCTCCCACCCCCCCCTTCATTTATCACAGCATGTTAGCTCTCTTTAGAGCTAACTGCTTTTTACATGGACTACAAGGACGTGTCTGTTCAGGTAATCTGTTTTTCTTGTAGTTAGGATATAGAAAGTTGCATCTTACTACAGTAGCACATTGTGCTAGCCACTGTACAATCACAGTTCCTATTCTGAAGAGTGGACAATCTAAGGGCGTGTTTACACTACAAAATTAAGTCAATTTTTATGTAAGTTAACATCGAGCCTCCAATTTAAGCAAGTCAATCTTGCGTGTCCCAACTATTCTCATTGTGTTGTTGGAGTGTATCCTCACTAGCAGGGCTTGTATCAATACACGGAGCGCTGCACTGTGGGTAGCTATCCCACAGTGCATGTAGCCGAGTGGAATTTTGGTTTGGACATGCAATCCCCTATGGGACCAAAACATTTGCGCGGGTGGTTATGGGAATGTGGTATTTGCCTCCCATGATGCGCTTACCTCCCTCCCTGAAATCAGCAGCAAAGAAACCAAGCCTTTTTTGCACCTTGGTTTGTAAACCTTGATACTTGCACAGATGCCATAGCATAGTAAGCATGGATCCCGCTCAGCTGTACACTTTTGTGAGCATTACAAACACCTCATACCTTGTCCTGCAGTATTTACTCATCCAAAGCAGGTGCTGCCACACAAAACAGTGTGATACCACACAAGCAGTCCTGCTGGAAGGCACAGAGAGGAGCAATTTGCAGTTGCTGGTGACAGTCGCGACATGATGGAGTGCTACTTCTGGGCCCAGGAAACAATCACTGAGTGGTGGAACCACATTGTTCTGTGATGAGCCGTGGCTGCAGAACTTTCGAATGTGTAGGGCCACTTTCATGGAACTGTGTGAAGAGCTTTTCCCAGCCCTGAAGTGCAGTACTAAAATTAGAGCTGCTCCGACAGTTGAGAAGTGAGTGGCGATAGCTCTGTGCGACCTTGCAATGCCAGACTACCAGTCAGTGCAGAATCAATTCGGAGAGGGTAAATCTACCATGGGATCTGTTGTGATTCAAGTTTGCAGGGCAATCAATAGATTTCTGCTAAGAAGGGTAGTGACTCTGGGCAATGTGCAGGACAAACTGGATGTTTTTGCCACGATGGGGTTCCCTAACTGTGGTAGGGCTGTAGATGGAATTCATATCCCTATCTTGGCACCAAACAACCTTGCCAAAGAGTACATAAACCAGACAGGATACTTCTCAATGATGTTGCAAGTACTTGTGGATCACAGGGGCTGTTTCACTGACATCAACGTGTGATGGTCGGGAAAGGTGCATGACACATGCATCTTTAGAAACTCAGGTCTTTCCAGACTGCAAAATAACCATTAGTGATGTTGAAATGCCAGTTGTGATCCTGTGAGACCCAGCCTACCCATGGCTCATGAAGCCATACACAGGCAGCCTGGACAGCAGTAAGGACCGCTTCAGCCATAGGCTGAGCAAGTGCAGAATGGTGGTGGAATGTGCCTTTGAGCGTTTAAAAGGTCACTGGCATTGTTTGCTTACTAAGCTAGACCTCAGTGAAAGCAATATCCCCATTGTTGTTTTTCCTTCTGCGTGCTCCATAATATCTGTGAAACAAAGGGAGAAAAGTTCCTGGCAGTGTGGGGGTTGAGGTAGATTGCCTGCCTGGCAGCCACTTTCGAGCAGCCAGACACCAGGGCAATAAGAGCACATCAAGGGGCTCTGCGTCTCTGTGAGGCTTTGCTAAAACTGGTTTTCAATGACTCTCAGTAATGTGACACTTCAGTGTTGTTCCTTACCAACCTGTCCCCTTCCTTGCATTTTCTCCCCTGTAAACTCCACCCCCACTAACCAGAGTGTGCTGAATGAATAGAGTCCTTTCTCTTCAGTCCATTAAGTTTTATTATGCTCACGAACAACAGAGACAGCAAAGAAAAGTAAGTTAACCTGGGGCAAAAGGGCTCATCACACTGGGGTGCGGGGACACAAGGAAAGCTTGCTTACAATTGCACTGCAGTAACAATCAAAGATGTGGGTATGGGCGCCTTCTGGTCCTTGTTACCCTCCCCTTTGACATTTGGGAGAGGAGGATGTGGAACTTGGCAATGATGGCAGCAGGTTAAGCATAGGCTGCAGAGGGACTCTAGCATCCAGCTGCCTTTCTTAAACCTCAACCAGACACCTCAACATGTTTGCTCCTTCATAATCCGCAGCATCTCATCCTGTGTGGCATGCTCTTTTTCCCTGCATACTCTCCGGTCCTCCCTATCCTTGTGCAGATTGTCGGACAGTGTAATCCTCCATGCTCTGAGCTCCGTCTTCTCACTTTTAGAGGCATGCATTAACTCGTTGAACATGTTCTTCCTAGATGTCTTTTTCCACCTTCTGATCTGGGAAAGTCTCTGTCCTGGTGTGAGAGATGCACTGACGAACAAGGTTTCAGCTGCAGGGAATGCAAAGGTTTGCAGAGTACCTCAATGAAAGCTTCCTAGAGATCTCCCATGGACGATTCCAGGGCCATCCCCATGCACATACAGTCTTTTTCTGAGAGCACCTTCTGCATAGCTGCAGTGGCCACCAGTAACCACTACACTTACTTTTTTGTTCAGATTAAACATTAAAAACAATAGCATGTAACCCCTACAGTGTGATTGGAAAGGTGCGTTCCCTGGCATCACCCTCCACCTACAGTTGGTCCTGTGAGGGGATGGGCTCCAGGGTTAAAAACAGTTCCTGGCTCTCAGGGAGTGGATCCTCCCCTCACCTGCCTCACATTCTCCTCCTCCTTCCCTTCCTTGTCAACAGTGTTCTCCTTGTTGTTGCTCGAGGTCACCAGGGCTCCTAGGAGGTATCCATGGAGCATTTTGGGGGTAATGGTGGTGTCACCACCGAGAATTGCATGCAGCTTCTCATAGAAGTGGCATGTTTGTGGTGCAGAACTAGAATGACTGTTCACCTCGCTTGTCTTCTGGTATGCTTGCCAAAGCTCTTTTATTTTCATGTGGCACTGCTCCGTGTCCCTGGTTTAGCCTTTCTCCCTCATGCGCCATGCGATTTTGGTACTGATGTCAGCATTTCTTCTGCTGGATCGGAGCTCTGCCTGCACAGACTCTTCTCACCACACAGCAGTAAGATCCAGAACCTCTTGTGTACTCCATGCTGGAGCACATTTGCAGCCTTGAGTCTCCATGGTCAGCTGTGCTGGTGAGCTCTCCAAACTGATCAAACAGGAAATGAAAATTCAAAAGTTCCTGGGGCTTTAACAGGGGAGTGGCTGTTTCCCGTGTACCTCGCTGTCATGCAGTGGCGCTGAAAGTGCTCTCCAGAGCGGTCACAGTGGAGCACTGTGGGACACCACCCGAAAGTCAATTCATTTGAATTATACAACTCAATGTCTGCACTATCCCCATGTTGATCTGTGGATGACGAATCAAATGCTATGCCTCTTGCGGAGGTGGAGTACAGAAGGGTACTTTACAGGCCACTTAGGTCGGTGGAAGGGACTTGGTAGTGTAAACACATACATTATTAAATCAACCTAACGCGTTTTGTGTTGACCTAACTTTGTAGTGTAGACCGGCCTAAATAGATGAGACAGACAAAGGGTAGAGAAGGGGATACCACAGTAGAGTGAACAATGCAATGGTGACAAGTCCTGTTCTGTGAATTTTGTTTAAATCCTTTCAGTGGGGTTATGTTAAGTGGAATTGGAGATTAGCTAGATAAAAGACAAAGGAAAAGGGGATGAGTGTTGAGGGGTATTGGAGCAAACAGCACAGGAGAAAATGTTCACAATGCAAACTTCAGAAAGCAGTCTGCTGTGAGTATGTTGGTCCTTGCTTTAAATGCTATCTGCAGCTACTGTACTGTTTCACTCTGTCTTGGTTGATCCCTACACTTTGTCCCAAAGGTCTCATGACTTTTTTGGGGAGGGAGGGGGAATCATAACACAAAAGCCCTAGTGCCCCTCATAGGGGACGTAGGGGTGTCTTCTGAGTCTGGTAGTTTGTGGACATGGATTGACAGTTTTGTTCTGATGAGGTATTCAGAGTCTGTCTTAAATATATTTTTGCCTTCCAAATCTCACTGCAAAAGCATCCAAACTTTCTGCTGCATCCTACAAGAACATAATTTATAATAACCCATCAAAGTGTGTTTATATTAAAAGGTTTTTCTAATATCGTAATATATTAACTATACAGTAGAATAATTTTGCGTGGTCTTTCCATAGGCACCTTTGGACGCATTTTCCACGGAATTTTAATAGAGGAAAAAGACCCCAGTAAAGAGAAACAAGTTTTTGTCAAAACAGTCAAAGGTAAGTTTTATTGTAGTGTTTCTCCCTCATGTTATTCAAGTAGACTATGGCATGGTCACTGCATCAAATTTGCTTTTTAAAATGGTAAGTAAAGTACACAGGTATATGTACACTCTCTTCCCAGTGGCTGCCTTCTCCATAAAAGCATAAGCTTGGTAATGCTGCCATCAGAAAAGGTCAGGAATAGAAATCTACTGTGCAAGAAAGATTGAATGTACCCTCCACCAGAGGTGCCAGTTACTGCACCCTTAATCTCCTTGTTCTCCAAGGCTTTAGTCTTATGCTAGTTAGAAATGTCAGTTAAAGTTTTTGTTCTTCGGGTGTTAATACTACAGAAAAATAATTGAAATATAAACTCTTTAACCTGTTCTGGGCCCCCTCTATGAACTCCGTTTTAGAAAGAATGGGTAATTACACATGCCGTAATCCTCAATTTTTTTTATTTATTAAGCAACATGAGAATACAAGTGTCTGTACTAAACATAGAGGAAGAAGAGATGGCTGCTGGCCAAGATGCATCCATTCTGAATTAGATAGTGGTTCAGATATACAAAACATTAGATGGTCTCATTTTAAAACCATGCAAACTCGTTTAACCCATTTTCCCTTTTGTTGTAAGGTTAATAAGTTTTTGTAGAAGCGTATTTTAAGGAGACTTTAGATGCTGATGGATGGGCACACCATGAAAGCGGAGGAAGATCTAAGTGCATACTAAAGTTATATGAAGGCCATGTTTCCACAGTGCAGCAATGGACCTGCACTATGGAGGTATGATTTCTAAAGCACACAATGAATCGCGCACCAGTTGGTCTATGTAGACCCTGCTGGTATAGACTGAGTTCCTTAGTGCATTTTAAGACAGTAACTTTCAAACACATTAATATAAGACATTAAATTGCATTAGGGAACTGTAGTGGGGTGCCTGCCCCACTCCTGGAGAACGGGTTAAAAGTAGCCAAGCTAGGCGGATTGGGGAAACAGCCATAGCTAGGGCTATGCCAATCAGGGCCAGCTGGCCCTGATAAGAGGGCTGTGGGGCTAGGAGACAGAGGAGTTTCTCTCCGACCATGGAGGAAGAAGAGATAGCTGCCTGAGAGGAAGGTACCTGAACTGGAGCAGTGCTGGGGACTAGGGCAAGGGAACTGGGGAGCTCCAACCTGGTAAAACCCCAGTCTGCAGGCCTTGTTGAAAGCCTACAGAGGTACTCGGGCTTCAGAGATACAGCCTGGGAATAGGCAAAGGCAGCAGGTCTTAACCCCTTGCCAATGATGAGTGGTCATTACAGACTGCAGTCTGTCCCAGTGAGTGGGGGCTAGATGACTGGCAGTAGCCACTGAGGCAAGGTGGGTTTAGAGGGCTGGGGGTTCTCCTGGGAGGAGAGACCCAGAGTTAAGGGGGTACTGCTGGGTGCAGAACCCCAAGGAAAAGAGGCACTGGGGTCCAGGAGGGACACGAGGGCCCTAAGGCAGGCGAGACACCAGTCTGCAGAGGGTGCTCCGGGCTGCACAAGAGCTAATTCCCAAGACGACCAGCAGGAGTTGCTGCACCGGTGAGTCTTTGCTTCTCTACAGGAATTCTTAATGTTCACGAGCAGCAAATCAATTAGTGCACTTTAGAAATCACACACTGGCAGTGGCCATTGCTCACCATGTAGACGTAACCTAACTGTACTCTAGGATGTCAGTATCGTAAACGAAAAAAACCTCATCCAGACCTTCCCTTCACAGCTCTTAGTTATCATTGCTCTTTTTGGTACAATACTCAGCACAATGAGATGAATTAAGTATTACGTTGTAAAGGTTTGTGTGTTTGACCTTTTGTGCCATTGTTACTTTAATTATGACATTCTTACATCATTTTGATTGAGTTAACTGGTGTTTTTATAGTTTGTCATTTTCCATTTTGCAGATTTGAGCTTCAGTGAATAGGTTTCCTTTTCCATCTTGGCTTAGATAGCAAATAAAATCTTTCCTGGATTAATTTTTGACTGATGGCCAGCGAGGTTTTAAAATTTAAGCAACTAGTTTTCTTGTAGCCTGTTACTGTATTTTTCATATTACTATTTATAGAGGAAGATTCTTTTTTAAAAAAATAAAAAAATTAAAACTTCTCTAGCCAAACCTTCCAGTCTGTGCATTTCTTCCCTTTGAATATAAAATAGGAATTAACAAGGTTGGTAGGTGCAGAACAGAAATGGATTTTCATTAGGTCAGACAATAATCTTTGTTTTGTTTTTTTTCAAACAAACGCTTCAGGACTTGTTTGAAAAAAGAAATCATCACCAGTCATCAATGTGCAGCTAGAGTCAAAACTAACAATGTTAGGAACCATTAGGAAAAGGATAGCTAATAAAACAGTAAATATAATGCCACTATATAAATCGATGGTATGCCCACACCTTGAATACTGCCTGCAATTCTGGTCGATGCATCTTAAAAAAGATAGATTAGAAATGGAAAGGAACAGAGAAGGGCAGCAAAAAGGTATGGAACAGCTTCCATATGAGAAGAGATTAAAAGGACAGGGACCATTTAGCTAGGAAATGTGATGACTGGGGGGGGATATGATAGAGGCCTATAAAATCATGAATGGTGTGAAGAAAGCGAATAAGGAAGTGATATTTACCCCTTCAAATAACACTAGAACCCCAGGTCACCCAGTGAAATTAATAAGCGGCAAGTTTAAAGTAAAAGGAAGTGCTTCACACAAGGCATGGTAAAGCTGTGGAACTCATTGTCAGGGGATGCTGTGAAGGCCAAAAATGTAACTGGGTTTAAAAAAAGAACTAGATAAATTCATGGAGGTTAGATCAGTCAGTGGCTGTTTAGGGATGCAACCCTGTGCTGTGGGAGTCCCCATGCTTCACTGCCAGATACTGGGACTAGATGACGGGATGGATCAGTTGATTGCTGCCCTGTTCTGTTAATTCCCCAGGAAGTATCTGTCACAGGCCCTTGTTAGAAGACAAGATACTGAGCTAGATAGACCAATGGTCTGACCCAGTATGGCCGTTCTTACGTGCTTATGTTGTGTTCAGGCATGAGTATTCCAATAATAACAATCTAGTGTGTGCATGTGGTAGTGGAGGAAATAACTTGGTAGAGAAACAGATTTCAGAATGAACATACAATCTGATGCAGAAGTAGAAACTGACAATCGAACTTTTTAAAAAGGACATGCATGGATAAAAGTGATTTATTTAAAAAAAACACACCCATTAGATAAGAAATCTCACTTGCCCTATCACCAAAGGGGGGGAGGGGGAACCCATGAAACTTATTTTGAGAAACCCAAGGCACATCTGGTTGAGAGAGATGCTGTTCCAATTCCTAGCCACTTTGCCCCTTCATTAAGTAGGCCTAGAGGTGGTGAGCCAGGAGAGGAACTGAATGGATCAGTGCTAAACGTAATACCTTTTCAGAGGTTGACTAGGGCTTTCCTGTCGCAAAGGTAGGTTTGGATCCGTCCCCATAGAACCAATGACCTGTTGAGTCACGAATGTGACAAGTTAATTGTTCCTTCTACAAAGACTGTAAAATCATAGCTCTGTCCTCCTTTATCACCATCCATTTCTCTTTTCAGTTAATTTTGAGGAATATTGTTCAGTATGCAAAGATGATGTGGCTCTTCAGCAATTCGAGATGATCTCGGAGGTTGCAGCTTTTAGTGTGACATGAGTAACCAATGCTATGACTACTTCTAATTTCCCTAGTTTTATTCTTGGAATAACAGAGGCCAGCTATAGAATTTAAGCTAGTTATAGGATCTCCTGGGTTTTTTTTTTTTTTTTTTTTTTTTTTTTTAAAAGGGGTGGGAGTGGGGAGGAATTGTTTGGGGTGGGTCTCCACAACAAACAAAAGAATTTTCTGAATCCAGTTCTCCTTATCCCAGATCCTGCTCCTTTCTGCTTCACCCTTTCACACCCAGTTCCTCCTCACAGGCAGCCCTTCTGAAAGAGTTCCAGCCCTCACTTTGCTTCTCTGATACCAGTTAGAAGAAGATTTATCCCACTTCATGAAGGCTAAGTCCAGATCTGTGGATGTCCCAGTTCATAGAATTAGTTCAAGGGATGATCATTCACCCATAGTTTTATCTTGGCCTGACTGCCCTTTTTCAGGTTCACTCAGTATTGTCAAGCAAGCAAAAAGGCTGCAGATGTTATAATTTATATGCATTTTCAAGATTGTTATACATGATTACTTCAGGGCAGGTCAACATCTATTCAGCAATATTCAAAGATATTCAATCAGAGTAGCACAGGCTGCTTTGGTCGGAAAGGCTGTTTTCTTAAGATTACATCTGCAAAACCACTGCTTACTTATGAGGCTAAGTGAAGTGTTCTATCCTTCTTAATTTAAACCCACCTTCTCTATTGACAGTTTGTATTTTCAGTATGTCAGTTTTCTTCTCTTAGGCATCTTAGCCCCTGTTGTCTTTCCCACTTGCAACGTGGTTCCTTGGGAAGTTTTGCTGACTGAGGTGGGAAAGGAGCGTAGTCTTCTATAGGAAGTGATTGGCACTTTGTCACCTCCTTCTTTTTGTTGAATGGAGTTGGATTAGCATCATGTAAGTATATCTTCAGAAGGAAGAAAAGACTGGCAAGTCAGATCACCAGTAAGGGGAGGTCTTCTTCGTTAACTGCCCCTTTGCTTTCTGCTTTTTGTAATGTGACTCAGGTTTCTTCAGTTGCTTTAGTGGTTTTAGGAGTTTGCAGCTTAGATGCAGAAATGTCACTTGGAGTATCTGCCAGCTTGAAATCAGTCCTGGGGATGCACATAGATTGTTTAACAGCACAGAAACAACACCTAGTGTATCCATTACAATAGGCCGGGGCTTGGGTTCTGGGTACTTAAAATTTCATCTTAATGGAAGCTTTTCTTGGATTTTTTCCCCCCTCATTTGTTCTAGGCTTCACTACTGAAGCTATTTCTTATATCAGTTATCACAGTTTCCCTCACCTCTTTAATAACAATGATAGAGTATTGACAAGAATCTAAAGGATTTTCTCTGCAATAGTTGGAAATTTTTGTGTCCAGATTCTAGAGTCCCCTAAAAATGTACTTGTTTGTAAAGAAGAGGGCACATAAAACAGTTCTAGTCTGCCATGATATCAATAATGAAAGTGCCCGGAGGTTTCAGTTAAGATCAAGGCCCTTTTGTGCTAGATGCCATATAAACAGAGGTAGACATGTGCCTGCTCCAGTGGTCCTTTAAAATCTTTAGGGAAGAAGACTGTTGTGTTTGAAGTAGAGAAAAATCAAAGAGGACTTTGTGGGGTTTTTTACATATAATAGGAGGCTGGTGGAATTGCTGGGAAAAGAAGCCTAGTTTCTGAAGTGAGTGGTAGATCTGTATCCTATGTAGCTCATACAGTTGGTTGAAATCTCTGTAGTTAGGCCTGTGAGGTGGTTTTACCATTGTCCCAAAGATAGACCATACTGCATGTGTTTGACACTAACATTGCCACAGTCCTGGAATCTTAAAATTCCACCTGCCGCAGAAAAGGGATATTCTTATTCATAAGAGGGTCCAGAAGTTCATCTCTTCTCAATGCATCTTGCCCCTCTGAGAAACTTAGTAATTTTTCATGTGCCTTTTCAGCGTCAGACAGGCAGACCAGCTCTTCCCTGCTGAAAACCAAATAAAATAAACTACAATTGGCTTAATATCTCCAGGCTCTTTGGTCTGCCATTATTGGCATGGGGGATTCCTCTCCTCCCTCTGGCTACTATGACTCTGCTCCCCTGCTCACGCATAATGAAGTGCACCATGGTAGAGAACTGTAAGAGAGGGAAAGCAAGAAGCTGGCTCATCCACCTCCCTGCTAACTTAGTGCCTGGGTGGAGATCTGTGCCTGTTCTGTGGTGACCCAGGACCCTCGCAACTGCTCAGGCTGCAGCAGGGTTTCCTGCAGCTTCCTTCCCTCAAGCAGGAGAGCTATTGGGAGGAAGTGGCAGCAGCAGCACTTAAGCAGTAAAATCCTTCAGGCCCAGCCAGTTGCTTCCTCACCATGCCATGGATGTTGGCCAAGAATGAAGGAAACCTTCAGAGGCCCAGGAAAACTGTCTGCTCGTGCAACCCTGACTGACCATAGCTACTGCAGTAGCAGAGAAGCACTGACAGAGATCCAGAGCAGACAGAGCAAGGAGATCCTAGTATGGAGCCCTTCCTTCATTGTGTAGCATGCCCCTCTGCTCATTGTTGCAGTGACCCAGAAGTGTCAACAAAGGAGACTTCATGACATCAGGAGACTTGAAGGATATCTTTCCCCATTCAGTAGTCTCTCAGATGCTTCCTTCACTTTGCTTTTGGAGTACAAGACGAGAACAGGTCCTTGCACTTCGATTTAGCAACAGTACCACTAGTGTTTACAAAAATGCTTTTGTGTAAATAGTACCTCTGACAGGACAGGGTCTGTATCTTTCCTTTCCTGGGTGACAACCTCATCCAAAGTCAGCATCATAGATGATGACACCCAGATGACAAGGATACTGCAGAGCCATAGTTTTATGATAAATTGAGAAATCAGTTACCACCACTTCATCAGATTCCCCATCTCAGAGTGGAGATAAACACAGTTCTGCAGACAGTTTTCTTATTACAGAGAAGAAAAGAAAAGCTGAGGAATAGCATCAAAACAGTCAACCTCTCAAGGGAAATTACCCCATTTATATGCTTCAGTCTCTTCTGGGATCAGTTTTCTCCCATGTAGATATTCTGGGTGGGCCTGTGCTCATATGAGGTTGATACAAAGCTGCTTCTTATCCTTCCCTCCACTATTTCTGATCCACTCCTCAATGTAAGTCTTTCTCCTCAGGAGGTTTCTGAGGCATTGAGATGATGGATGAGCCCAAGCAGATTCAAATCTGGGTTCCCAACAGGCAAATCTATCTGGAAAGTTATCACCATATATGTCAGGACGGAGAGATGTGGCACTCTCACGGAATCAAGGATTGTCCAATACATCTGGTCCAGATATAAACTGGAGAGAGCTCAGGGCACTCAGTGATATGGTTTCAAGGTTCTGCTCCCTTATCTGGACTCCCCTTAAGCTGATCATAACAGATAATACCTAAACCAAGTCATACCTCAACAGGCAAGGGCTGCAGTACTCTAAAGAGCTCATCTCCTGATGACTTTGGCAGAGGTGAATCTGTGGTCAGTCTATGAATATGACTGACTGGCTCAGCTGCAAAAAGTGAGGTCATTCAGAATGGAAAATGGACCCAGAGACATGTCATCTCCTGGTAAAGGAACTTGGTCTTCTAGTGATGCATCTGTTTGCCTACAGTGTGAATTACAAGGTTTCAGTGGAGTTCTCTCACCGATAGGATCATAAAATCAAGGCAAAAGATGCCCTGTTGCAAAGGTGGCCAAAGAGACATGTAAGTCTTCCTCTTCTCAACAGAATACTACTGAAGATATGTGCTCCTTCTTGCCTGGTATTTCTGATAACACTGTTCTGGCTAAGGATTTCTTGCTTCTCTGGCCTTGACATGACACACAGATCTTTCATGTGCTTTTCCTCTAGAAGGGATCTGATAAGGGCCAGTTATGCATTATATTCCAGATGGTCTGTGCTGCTGTGCTCTTGAACAGAGAGCCTGTTAAAATAGAGATGATCCAGAATCATAGAATATCAGGGTTGGAAGGGACCTCAGGAGGTCATCTAGTCCAACCCCCTGCTCAAAGCAGGACCAATCCCCAGACAGATTTTTAAAAGCCTCAGATCTCTAAATGGCTCCCTCAAGGATTGAACTCACAATCCTGGGTTTAACAGGCCAATACGCAAACCACTGAGCTCTC
>NC_133776.1:55388744-55452986 GCF_003597395.2 Chelonoidis abingdonii
TCTCAGCGCACTCTCACACTCTGCACCACTCGCAGCACGCCCCCCCGCGGACTCCGCGCCTTCCCACCCCCCCCCCCCCCCGTTCCTCGTCCCCCTTACCATTCCTCCCTCACAACCTCTGTCCCCTGACTGCCCTCTGGGACCTCCTGCCCCTTATCCAACCCCCCTTCCCCTTCACCCTGCCCCATTACCATGCCACTCAGAGCAGCAGGACTGGCAGCCATGCCGCCCAGCAGGAGATTGCAGCACTGCCTCCCAGAGTGCTGGCGGCACAGCGAGCTGAGGCTGTGGGGGAGAGGGGATGGCAGGGGGAGGGGTCAGGGACTAGCCTCCCTGGCTGGGAGCTCAAGGACCGGGCAAGATAGTTCCCCAGCCCGGATGTGGCCCACGGGCCATAGTTCGCCCAACTCTGCCCTAGAACCTCAGTGCTGCACTTTCTAAAAATATAAAGTGGTACTCAGAACCAACCGTGTCCTAATACCAAAGATTAACTCCAGGTTCCATAGAGCACAGGAAATTACCCTTTCGTCCTCCTACCCGGCTCAGTTTCTCTCCAGAGAGAGTGTGGCACTTTGGATGTCTGCAGAGCTCTCAAGTTATGTATGCACTGCAGAGCTCAGTTAAAAAAAGCAAATGCTTTCTTTGTGCTTCATCACCTAGTGTCATAAGGAAAGAAGTCCTCAGTCTCTCATTCTCAGATGGCTAAGGTTGTATCCCAGGAAGTGTACAAGTCAAAAGTGTATGAATAACTCCATTTCCAAAAATGAGAGCTCCTTCCTTCAGAACTGTGTCAGCTTCATAAGCAGAAATATCGTATGTCTTTTTTATAAGACAGATCTCTAAAGCAATCACCTGTTCATACCATATCCCAGTTCTACAGGCTGAGCATCCAGTCATCATCTAATGCTGCCTTCAGTAGACGGGTGCCTACACGCTGTAGTGTACCCGTAACTATTAAGAAGGGGTTACCTTCTTTCGCATCTGTAGGTAACTTTTTATAAGTTCTCCCTCCTCTTCTCCCAGTGGACACTGCTATGAAAATCCCATTGTCATGGATCTGTGGCCTTCATGAATAAAAATAGGAACATTTATCTCAACTGAAGACATTCCTTGGAGCAATGAGATTCACAGGTACAGCTGACCCTGAAAGTGCTGTTCATTAGAGAAAGATACGGGATTGTTAGGTGCAAACTGAGTGAGTGCCAATTATATAACAAGAAGCCATACAGATATAGAAATGGGCAGAGTCCTAGAAGAAATTTAGGTTCCCCTTATCTAGTACTGGGAAGAACACTTTTCACAGGCAGCCTTAGCCAATTGGTGCTGAGTCTTCACAACTGGCCCATGATCAGAAAGTGGTGTTCAGGTCTTCCTACAGTGGAGACCTGCAGAATTGGATCTTTGCCACTATCTGAACAAGAAACTGCCAGTCCTCTGCTCACAACACTAAAAGAGGACAGCCCTGGCAAGAGGCACATACATTCTCCATCCACTGTGGATGGAGGCTTAAGTCTTATCCACCAGTGCTTCTGGTAACAAGAGTCCTCGCTAAGCTCCAAAAAGAGAATTTATTATCTTAGTTGCCCTCTCCATACTGGTCAAGGATTCTCAAATCTGCTGCAGATGTTTGTGACCGGCCTATTTGCTGGAATTGGCCCTGGATCATTGTCCAACCTAACTGCATCTCCACATGGAGTCTGTCTCATCAGCATAGTTGCTGACCAAGTAGAACTTAAGAACCATAATGTGTTCTGCCGGATGTTTCAGGCTCCTTCAGAGAAACCAGGGTACATCCAGAGGACCTGTAAGTGAAAGATTTCCAGCCTGACACAGACAAGCCATATTGGATAGCTGACAACTCACAAACATACAAACTCTGACTTCCTTCTTAACTTATCTGTTTGGCTTCAACAAGTACTACCTGTGTTCATTTACATCTATTTCAGCTGTCACAAACCAGTTGAAGGCAGTCTAGTGTCTTGGCTCTTCTCAGATTCATGCAGGGCTTGTTAGAGGGGAGAACATCTTGAGAAGAGTTAAAGACTTGTGGTACATGAAGTAGCAAGAGGGCAGGAGCTTGTTTGTGTGTAGTTTTGTTAAAGGTTATATGGTTTCAGTGCACATGGTGCTTTGCAACCTTTAATTCCCAGTGTGCCACTAAAATGATTTGAGTTTATAAGGTAGTACTTTCAAAAGTGATCGGATTTTTTTAATGCAAAAATGTTTGAGCTTAAGTCAATATCTTTGTAGTCTTAAAAGTACACATAGCTACATTATAAAAAGTAAACTGAAAAGTGTTCTTTCCCTCCCAGGTACTTGTTTCTCCAGTATTTGTTCATGACATCTGACAGGTCCCAATTGAACATCCCCTCTGGTGTCCTCACTAGACTGCTATGAAGGAAACCAGACGCTGATCCCCAAGTGTTTTTAAGTCTTGAACCTGAATGGCGCTCAGCCACTTGCCCCAGTTTGGGGCATCCTAAGCACATTCTTGAAGTACAGATCCACTTTCTAACACCCCCTCTTTGGAGCTGGAATCTGCTGTCCAGCTGCCTGGCCCCTGGGATCAGTGCTGACTCATCAGACTACCCCATACTGTAAACACCCCCTCTCCCAGAACTTCACCCCAAGGTGTGAACCTTTTGGGTTACCTTATACTAAAAGTCTCCTGAGAGAGTTAAGTGCAAAGGATAAATCACAGACATTTAGCACAAGATTCTAGTACCACTGCTTTCTTACTTAACAGATAAAGCACAAGATAGTACAGATCACATAGCACACAACAAACATCCTAAACACAGTGCTTCTCACTAGCTCACCCTTCCCTTGGAAGTCATCGGAGGACCATCTGTGTTCAGGTAGTTATGCAGAGTCCCCTGCCTCATCAGGCTGCTTCGTGTTCAGTTGCTTCTCCTTTGTCCGCAGCTGGAGAAAAATGGCAGAGTACGCCAGATTGATCCCTTTTCATAGTTTTCCAGTGTCCTCTGTCAGATGACTCTCTTGACAGCCTTGAAAGGTGACCAGAGACCCTACCAGTTGACTTCATTGCCAAGGCGACCAATCCCCTGAGAAACTAGTTCTTCTGAGTAGGAACTGTCTTACTGTCTCAGCTATTTCTTTTCAATGGGGGAGCCCTTTAAGCAATGAACCTCTTGTTGTTCCTTTGACTCTAGCCTTTGGAATTTCAGTCTAACATGGAGGCAAGCCAACAATGGAGAAGGCAAAAGGGCTGCACATTGAAAATTGAGTTTGCAGCTTGGTAAAAATACATACATAGTTCATGAATTCTGTGTGAGATCATAAATTGTTCAGACAGATTCCCTAAACTGTCACATCATTAAACACTTGAAGTAGGGAAACGAATGCATCTTCCAGCCTGCATTAGATGTTTGAACTTCTCAGAAGAAACAGATTCCCAAACTCATCTTGGACATTAAGCAAATGAGGAATTTTTAAAATTTGTTTTCAGATATAATGTATTTGATGTTCTCTAAGATGTTAAGTCATTCAGAAAATATACAAATTTAAGTTTCGTTACTAAAAAGCACTTCAGTTCGTCTTAAGCCTTGTCTACATTATAGAGTTTTGTCAACAAAAATTATGCCACTTAATTAAAGCTATGTTGCATGTCCACACTAAATTCCTTGTGTTGACACAGCGCATCCACAGAAGCAGCTCTTGCATCGAGGCAAAGCAGTGCACTGTGGGTAGTCATCACACTATGCAACTTGCCTGGGGGCCTTTTGGAAAGGGTTTGCAATGCCTTGTGGCAGGGCAGTCCTTAGGATTTATGGGGCCCTACGCAGTATTATTAAACTGGGGCCCCTATGCCTGACAGCAGCCCGGGGGCAGGAAGGGACGAGGCAGCAAAGGATACTGAGATGCCCAGCCCACCTCACGGCAGTGAAGAGTCACAATACCCTGCAGAGACCCTCATACCCTCTCTCTCATGCAGAATGTGCGGCGCTGGCACATTTGGCTATGTGAATATGGCCCCTGTTAAAGGACACTGCAGCCTGTGCTGGGTTTGCGGGAGCCGACCCACTCTTACCTGCTGTAATGGGCAGTGGGTGAAACTGCCGCTTGGGTAGGCTAGCTCCCCAGCCCACCTCTTCTGCCTGTGGCCCCACCCATACTCCACTCCTGCTCCGCCCCAGGCCCTGCCCTCTTCCCACTGTCTCCCTCCTCTTTTCCCTCCCTCACCCTGCTCACCCCCTTCCATCCAAATCCCTGAACCCAAATGAAACAAATGACATTTGAAAAACCACTCTTCTGCAATTTCTTTCTAAAGAAAATGAAGCATGTTTTCCACTGCATGCCAGATGGTGAAGACTGGACATGCAGAAGGTACCTAATTAAAAGCACTAAATTTGGGAATAAAAAATGTCAGTCACAGGGTTTTTTATATGCCCTGAAGTTTGTCAGAGATTTATTTGAAAAAACTTTGTTGTAAGGGTGAGAGAGCTGTCTTGCTTAATACAGCATTAAATATTATGGAATACATGATGCAGCTCTTCAGTTTTACATTTTCTTAATCAGTATTTCTAAGATTTTATATTTAAATGTACTCTTGAATCCTCATAATATAATCATTCCAGATTACTACATATTTAACTCACTGAAACAAAGACATTATTTTAAATTAATCAGTCAGAGATTTAGTAGATTCATAACGATGTTCATTGCTTTTAGAAAAAGGACTAATTTACTTTGTGTGAGCTCCATAACAATAGACATGTTTATGAAATTTCACCAAGTTTAAAAATGTTTCCAAAGATTTTAGGCATAACAAAGGATTTTATATTTTACTGGATACTGATTTTGCTGGAGGGTTCTTAAAACTAGTTCATCAGATAGTTAGAAGTAAAGAAAGGGTCCCTTCAGCGGGGGTGGGGCACCTGAAGGGAGAAAGGGATGGACAGAAAGGACAGGAAGACAAGGTTTTTTTACTATAGTAATTAAAATGTGTATTTTAGATAAGGATGGTCTTTTGAAGGATTTATTTAAACTCTGATGATCCAAGCATTTAAGGCTAAAGATGATTGTGCATCTAAAAATCTGTGCAAGGATTTTTTAGAGATGTGATTTTGTAATCTTCACCAACTCACTAATGAAATATTTTTAAAGCAAATTTTAAACTAAGGTCCTGTAGTAGACTAACATGTTCTGAGTAAATAATAATACAGTAATCCACAACTGTTTTTGTCAGTAAATTTAGAAACTGACAGTATATACCTGGGAGTTGGCAAATGCCTGTTAAATGGCTTCATTACCACTTGAATGGTTCTTTAACAGTTGCAGTGTTGTGCTAATAGGTATGGTAGGCTAGAAGGCTTTTTCACTTATAAGTTATTAAATTTCCTCAGAAGGAAGACTCACCAGGCTGCAGCAGCCAGCTGTGGTGTGAGACTGCAGGAAGGGTCAGAACCAGGGATAGGAAGAGGTGGGAGGGTGGACACTAAGACCCAGTGGTGCCCCAAATTTTCAGGTGCCCTACACAGCCTCCTTTGGTGCACATGATGGTCCTGCCTCATGGCACAGGTCCAGCATCACATGATGCAGGTTTCTCAGTTCCATCATTCCATTTGCATCTTAGTAGATTGCCAGCTGCTTTTCGACTGAAATGTATGCGGGGGAGGGGAAGAGTGTGTGTGATGGGGAGGTGGAAGGGAGAGACAGAAACTGTTTGTTGGGGAAGTGTGTGTGTGAGTTGGGAGAAGTGTGTCGGCATGCTGTCTCTAAGTTCAGACAGCAGCCTGAGCAACCAAGCCTGAGGGAGGGGGAACCCCCCATATCAGCCCATGGCTCAGCACAGCAGTCTCTCCCCACCCCCCCGCACCATCTCTGCAGCTGGCTCTGCCTGCCCACTTATTCCACATTAATGGTTCTGTGATTCCCTCTGAGTTCTCCCACAGCCTCTTCAGCAGCTCTGTCAGCTCTCCATGCTGAGAAAGAAATGTCAAAGGTTCTTCGAGTGATTGCTCATGTGTATTTAACAATAGTTGTATGTGCTCGCCATGTGCACTGATGTGGGAAGTTTTTCTCCTAGCTGTACCTGTAGGGGAGCACCCTTAGTGACCCTTGGAGTGGCACCTCCATGGTGCGTATAAGGGGTGATGCATGCTCCCCCCACTCTCAGTTCCTTCTTGCCGCCACTGAAGATGCTTAGGAACTGCTCTCCTCCAGCTTTGCTATAGCTTGTCCCCAGAACTCTTGTTTGTTCAGTGTATGTGACCTGTAGTTAGTACTCAATTAGGTTTAGTTTAGTTTCGGTAGTACACCTGGGCCGGGGTATGCCCCACACCCCGGGTTTTAAGTCGTGAGACACTTGTAGGTGCCCGATGCCAGTGAGTGATCCACATGTGGACTGTCTATGCTGTTTGGGTGAAACTCATCTCAGTGATCGCTGTAAGATTTGCAAGTTGTTTAAGCCTCGGACTGAGAGAGACACACATTAGGTTCCAGGCTATCCTCATGGAGTCAGCATAGACCCTGATCCCAAGTTGGCACTGGGCACCATGATGTCAGTGCATGGCAACCCACCGCCACCATCTACTAGTTGGCACCACTCCCTGTCCACAAGGCATGCCAAGAAGGCTAAGAGGAGGCCTTCTCCACTGTGGCACTGGAGTAAATCTGGGGCATAGACTAGACAGGTGTTGGGCAGTCCTTGATCCACATCGGCCTCTAGGCCTCCTACTCAAATTGAGCAGAGCTGGCTTCCCCGGATGTCCAGATGCCCTCTATGCTGAAGGCAGCCCAGGACATTATGTTAGTGCCGGTACCACAAGCACAGCCAATGTTGGCCCCTTGCTCCAGAGACAAGCCGCTGCTGGGATTTCGGCAGTCACCCCTGACTCAGTACCGGTCTTGGTCGAGGGAACATTCCCAATAATGTTCGCCACTCAGCGACCATTCCGTGCGTAGTCCACCTGGATCGCCGTCGACTCCCACCAGGCCCAGGAGTCATTCACCAGCGAGTCACCATCACGGATCCGCCCATTGGAGCCGATTGCCAAGCAGCTATTACCGACGATACCGGTCCCCCACATCAAGGTCACGGTCTTGGGGTCGGCACCGCTCCTCCTGGTCCAGGGACAGTGGTAGGTCATCAGCCCAGCCTCCCTTCATAGCCATCCATCTATGGGTCAGGCCAGCCAGGCCGAACAGCCTGCTCCCTCGGTGCCGCAGCAGGTGCAGTGGCACCCGATCCCATGGCTGGAGCAATGTGCCAGTGGGCACTGTGGCCGCCAACGCAGCCCTCAGTGGGGGTTTGCTTGGTGGCCAGTGCCTCAGAAAGGCCGTCGGCCTCCCTCTCCCGACCTTTGAGGAAGGAGTCAGTGGGACGTACATCCTTGGCACCGTGCCCAGAGACCGACCAGGTGGTGGATTCTCCGGTGCTAGTGGACACACAAAGTACGGCATCAGCCTCTTCCCCCTCACCTGATGAGGCAATTGCGGCCCCTCCTCCTTCCGTCCCTCGGGAGTTCTCTAAGGCTCACCGAGAACTATTAAAAAGGGTGGCATCAAGCCTCAACCTCCAGGCAGAGGAAGTGGAGCAGCCCTCAGACTCCCTATTTAACAGACTGTCCACCTCTGTACTGGGCAGGGTAGTCTTGCCTCTCCACGAAGGGGTGGCTAAAATTTCAAATGTCCTGTGGCAAACCGTGGCCTCATTTGGCCCCCATCTCTAAGAGAGCGGAACGTAAATATTTTTTGCCTGCTACGGGGCATGAATACCTATACACCCACCCTGCCCCTAACTCTCTGGTGGTCGAGTTGGTCAATCACAGGGAGTGGCAGTGCCAACCAACCCCTGCTCTGAAAAATAAAGATTTGTGGCTGGACTCATTTGGAAGGAAAATTATTCATCCTCAAGCTTCCAGTTACGGGTGGTGAACCATCAGACTCTCCTGGGCAGGTATGAGTTCAACCTGTGGTACTCTTTGCCCAAGTTCAGGGACTCCCTCCAGGAATGTGACAGGAAGGAGTTCAAAGCACTGGTGGAGGAGGGTACAGCAGCTGTCAGGGCAACCCTGCAGGCAGCATCAGATGCAGCAGACATGGCCTCTGCAATGTCCATGAGAAGGGCATCGTGGCTCCTGCTCTCTGGGCTGTCCAGTGAGGCACAGACCTCCTTTCAGGACCTCCCGTTTGATGGCAAAGCTCTGTTTGCGGAACAAATGGATATAAAACTTCATGGCTCGAAAGATTTCCATATGATGCTTCAGACTCTGGGCCTCTGTGTTCCGGCTCTACCTAAACCTAAGACTAAGCTGCAGCAGGCTTCCACCCAGGCCGCCCACTCTAAATACAAGCCCACTTATAAAAAGTTGCAGGACTACAAAACGCCTGCAGAGGCAGTCTCGGCCTGCCTCCCAGCCTGGGGGGTCCTCCAAGGGCAAACAGGCAGGGAAATGGCAGTTTTGATAGGATGCCTGGGGGGCACCCTGCCAGTTCTAATCAGGAATCCACTCACAATAAAGCTTCCCTTATCTAACTGGTTGTGTGCTTTTCTCACGGAGCTGGCCTCAGACCAATTGCTCCTCAACACCATCTCCTGGGGTTACACCCTCCAGTTTACCTCCATCCCACCTAACCACCTGCCCCGTCCCTCCTGAGGGACCCCTCTTATGAGGCTCTGATTGAGCAGGAGGTAGGGCGTCTCCTTGACCTAGGAGCAGTGGAAGTGGTTCCAATGGAGTACAAATGCAAGGGGTATTACCTTCGCTATTTCCTTATCCCGAAGGCCAAAAAGGGGCTCAGGCCATTCTTGGACCTGCGAGGCCTGAACCAGTACACGGTAACGCTCAAGTTCTGCATGGTCTCCCTGGCCTCCATCATTCCCTCCCTAGATCCTGGGGACTGCTACGCTGCCCTCAGTCTGCAGGCTGCGTACTTCCACATCCATATATTCGAGGGGTACAGACGCTTCCTCCATTTCAGAGTTGGACAGGAGCACTACCAATTTATGGTCCTTCCATTGGCCTGTCCACTGCCCCCAGGGTATTTACAAAGTGTATGTTGGTGGCTGCCGACCTCAGGCACTGTGCGATCCGGATCTTCTTTGAGTGCTGTCCCTGTGGGTGCTCCACTCTAGGTGACGGTGCGTCCCGGTGCTGTCAATCAGAGATTTTTGGTAGCAGTGCCTGGTTGGGGCGCACGCACCCAGATGGTATCTCCCGTCTAGTTGGAATCTTCCTGAATGCGTGCGCCCCACACCCTTCTCAGTTCCTTCTCAACCGTCCTTGGCTGAAGACGGGACTTGGGGTAGTGCTGCCTTTCTTCTCTGGCCTCTGTAGGAAATAGAAACAAAAAACATAGAAATAATTAGTAATTACTTCCCAGTTGTTTCCCTTCCTTTAGTATAGTTAGTTACTTAGTTAAAAAAAAAGAGCCCCTCAAGCTTGTCTCCTGGTGAGACACTCTCCTCATCCATCTCTAATTCATAATGCCAGGAGCTTCAGGATTGAAAAGATGCATCTCCTGTCAGGAATCCATGCCAAGATTAGATGGGCTCTCACACTGTGTGAAGTGCCTTGGGGACAGCCACATCCCCGCCAAGTGCCTCCATTGCGCGAATCTCAAATCAAGAGCTTGTCGTGACAGGGATCTGCGGCTCAAAATCATCATGATGGAAAAATCTCTGCAGCCGCTGTCGGAGATGAGAAAGGTTGAACCCGCTCCCACGCGCTCCCCAGCCAGATCGGAACCAGTGGGGAGCGTTGCTTCACCCTCCCTGGAGCGGAGGCAAGAAGCGCAACAGTCTCACAGAAGAGACTCTAACAAGGGTAGAGAGTCTCTCGCGAGATCCCTACCCTCTGTGCTGACAGCACGAAAGGCAGATGCCTCAGCCTCCTCTAATGCCTCAGCAATGGCTCTGACAGAGCACAGAGGCAGGGACCCGACCTCCCATGCCAGGAAGGTACTTGTTGATTCGATCCCCTCAGCGCCGCAAACGACCACGACGCGGACACCTCACTTTTCCTCAGCACCGCGAACAGCCACAGCACCGGCACCGCATTTCTCCTTGGCACCGACCAATGGCCGCGGTGCTCGCAGCGCGTTCAGCACCAACAACGAAAACGGCCGCGATACTCACAGCATGATCAGTTTCGGCGCCAAAAGCAGCTGCGGTCCCGCCAGCGCGCTCTGCCTCAGCAGCAAAAATAGCTCCGGTGCTGACAGCGTGCTCAGCCTTGGCACTGAGAAAAGCGTTGGCACCCAGCCACTCTTCTACCTGCACACCAGCAGCAGACCCCCTGCAGGGTACCTCTAAGCTCAATACAACAGTACACTCTTTGTCACTCTCTCCTACTAATGAGCTAGAGCAGAGAGCAGGCTTAGCTCAGCCCAGGGAGCAGGAGCAACAGTTTCTCACTCAGTGACATTTTAGTGCCACCTGAGCCTCTCTCTCCACTCCTAGATACAGAGGACTCTTTTCTTGAACCGCCACTCTCTCCACCAGAACTGACTGTCACTGACGGTGACCTTGAGTTACAACAGCAAGCGGAGTTCTCCTGTCCTGCTTCTCCTCCACAGGTGCTTTTATCACCTCAGGTAATGGCTCAAGCTCAGCATCCTCAGTTTCCCTACTTTGCCCCCCTGTGGCAGCACCTGGGTTCTCCTACCCAATGCCTTGGCCTCAGTGGTACCCGTGGCAACATCCTCCTTCTGTGCCTCAGTCTCCTGCTCCATCCACTTCTAGGGTGTCTGAGCCCCCTCCTGAGAGTGGGAGCTACACACCATATCCTGACTCACCTAACCCTAACTCTCCACTAGCCTCGGATGAAGCCCTCCTCCCTTCACCTCCACAGCCCTTGGACGACTGCAAACAATTTCAAGAACTTTTTAGGAGGGTTGCACTCAGTCAGGATATCCCCTTAGAAGAGGTTCAGGAGACGCAGCACAAACTCCTCAAAATCCTTCAACCGTCTGCACCCTCGAAAATCGTGCTCCCTATAAACGAAGCACTCATGGAGCCAGCTGACACACTCTGGCAAACCCCAGCTTCTCTAGTACCAACTTGCAAGAAGGCTGAACGTAAATACTACGTTCCTGCAAAGGACACAGACTTCCTATTTTCTCATCCACCACCGAACTCTCTTGTTGTGGATGCAGTTGTACAGAGGACCAAACAGTCACTATATCTACCCACCCCGCAAGACAAGGACCTTAGACGCCTTGATGTCCTGGGCCGCCAGGTTTATACATCCTCTACACTACAGTTCAGGATTGCAAACTGTTCTCTCCTCGCCAGTTATGATAACTACAATAAGCTTTTCAAATATGCCTCCTATATTCCAGAGGACAGAAGAGCAGACTTCAAATCAATCCTGACTGAGGGACAACTAATCTCCAGAATGGCCCTACAGGCGTCTTTTGACATGGTAGACACAGCATCCTGTGCCACTGCAACTGCTGTGATTATGCTCAGATCCTCATGGCTCTCTGCGTCAGGCATTCCTAAAGAACTCCAGACCAAAGTGGAGGATCTCCCCTTTGATAAGGACAAACTCTTTTTTCCAAAAAACTGATGAACTCCTCCACACCATGAAAGATTCGAGAGCGACACTGTGCACCCTGGGCATCCACCCATCTCTTCCCAGGAGACAATGATACCAACTCTACCAAAGCACACATCAGTACTATCGCCCTCAACCCAGACTATATGACACAGCTAGGAATCGTACTAGACCCCCCAAATGCAGACAAAATCAAGCCACCACCTTCCGTCCACCGGGCAATAAACAACAGTTCTGAAATGTTGGTCGAAGGTCTGCACAACCACCCCTTGATTTCGCCACTTGCTCATTTGGCCTCCGCCTCCAGAATTTCCAACATGCCTGGCAGCGGATTACACAGGACTGCTGGGTCCTCGAAATAGTTCAGACCGCTTACTCCATCCCTTTTATATCCTACCCTCCTACCCTTCCCCATCCCTCTTCAGGGACCCTTCTCATGAGCAGTTACTTCGCACAGAAGTGGCACATCTTCTGCAACTAGGCGCAGTGGAACGTGTGCCGATGCAACACCAAGGGACAGGTTTCTACTCCCATTACTTTCTAACACAGGGTACGTCTATGCTACGGGATTATTCCGATTTTACATAAACCGGTTTTATAAAACAGACTGTATAAAGTCGAGTGCACGCGGCCACACTAAGCACATTAATTCAGCAGTGTGCGTCCATGGTCCAAGGCTAGCATCGATTTCTGGAGCGTTGCACTGTGGGTAGCTATTCCGTAGCTATCCCATAGTTCCCGCAGTCTCTCCCGCCCCTTAGAATTCTGGATTGAGAGCCCAGTGGCTGATGGGGCAAAAATCATTGTCGCGGGTGGTTCTGGGTAAATGTCATCAGTCATTCCTTCCTCCAGAAAGCAACGGCAGACAATCATTTTGCACCCTTTTTCCCTGGATTGCCCTGGCAGATGCCATAGCACGGCAACCATGGAGCCCATTCAGCTTTTTTTTTTTACTGTCACCGTATGTGTATTGGATGCCTCGGACAGAGGCGATACTCCACGCTACATCAGCACATTCATTTGCTTTGCATTTATAGCAGAGATGGTTATCAGTCGTTCTGTACCATTGCTGCCGGTGTAAATTGCAATAAGATGACTGTTATCTGTCCTTCTGTACTGTCTGTGCTATCCTGGGTGCCCTGGCTGAGATCGGCCAGAGCGCAAGGCAAAACTGGGAATGACTCCCCGAGTCAATCTCCTTTATGGTCTCTAAATGTCAGTCCTGCCTAGAATATGGGGCAAGTGTGCTAGAGACCAGTGTATCAGAGAGCACAGCTGCTCCATGTTAGATCCCGCAGAAATGGTGAGCTACATGCCATTGAAGGGGTGCCCCTGCAACAACCCACCCGTTGTTTCCTCCTCCCAACCTTCCTGGGTACCGTGGCAGTGTCCCCCCATTTGTGTCATGAAGTAATAAAGAATGCAGAATAAGAAACAGTGACTTTTTAGTGAGATAAAATGAGGGGGAGGCAGCATCCGTGCTTATGACAGTCCAGGCAGGACTTAGCCGTGGCGGGGGAGAGGAGCCCAGCATGCTGCTGCTATGCTAGTCCAGGCAGTACAGAATCTTTTCTTTACACATGAAGAGGAGGGGCTGATGGAGCTCAGCCAGTTGCTTGATGAGGACGGTTACCAGCCATTCTGTACCATCTAGTGGGAATGACCAGGAATCATTCCTATTTTTTACCCAGGCACCCCGGCGACCTCACCTGAGGCCAACAGGAGCGCTCACGGCTGATGGTGACGACAGATAGCAGTCATATTGTACTCTGCCACTGGGGAGGGGAGGGGAGCTGATACTGCTCTTCACTGCTGCAGCATCGCATCTACAGCAGCATTCAGTAGACATAGGGTGACATGAAAAAGTCAAGAAAGATTTTTTTCCCTTTTCTTTCAGTGGTGTGGGGGGGAGTAAATTGATGAGCTATACCCTGAACCACACTGGATAATGTGTTTTGAACGTACAGGCACTGGAGCTCAGCCAAGAATGCATATAGTTTCAGAGACTGCTGTGGACTGTGGGATAGCTGGAGTCCTCAGTACCCCCTCCCTCCCTCCATGAGCGTCCATTTGATTCTTTGGCTTTCCGTTACGCTTGTCACGCAGCACTGTGTAGCCTGGAGATTTTTTCAAACACTTTGGCATTTCGTCTTCTGTATGGAGCTTGATAGAACAGATTTGTCTCCCCATACAGCGATCAGATCCAGTATCTCCTGTATAGTCCATGCTGGAGCTCTTTTTGGATTTGGGACTGCATCGCCACCCATGCTGATCAGAGCTCCACGCTGGACAAACAGGAAATGTAATTCAAAAGTTCGCGGGGCTTTTCCTATTTACCTGGCCACTGCATCCGAGTTCAGATTGCTGTCCAGAGCTGTCACAATGGTGCACTGTGGGATACCGCCTGGAGGCCAATACCGTCGATTTGCAACCACACTAACCCTGATCCGATATGGTAATACCGATTTTAGCGCTACTCCTCTCGTCTTGGAGGAGTACAGAAACTGATTTAAAGAGCCCTTTATAGCGATATAAAGGGCCTCGTAGTGTGGACGGGTGCGCAGTTAAATCTGTTTAATGCTGCTAAAATCGGTTTAAACGCGTAGTGTAGACCAGGCCGCAGAAAAAGACTGGGGGATGGAGGCCTATACTAGACCTACGCTGACTGAACAAATTCGTGAGGACACAAAGATTCAAGATGGTCACACTGGGAACAATAATACCTGCATTGGGTCAAGGGGACTGGTTCACAGCCCTCGACCTACAAGATGCTTACTTCCATATATCAGTTCATCCAGCTCACAGATGCTTCCTACAATTAACAATCGGTCAGGATCATTTTCAATACAGAGTTCTTCCTTTCGGACTCTCCACAGCTCCAAGAGTTTTTTCCAAGACCCTAGCTGTGGTTGTGGCTCACCTTCGCAAACACGGGGTCACACTGTTCCCCTACCTGGACGATTGCCTCATCAAGGGCGGCTCCTATGGTGAGACACTTAAAGCCACGCATTTCGCCATCTCCCTCTTTCATAGGCTAGGCCTCCAAATAATCATCCAAAAATCCACCCTGAGACCTACGCAACAGATTGAGTTCATCGGAGCTCATCTCGACTCAACCCAGAGCAGGGCCTCGCTCCCATACAAGAGATTCCTTGCTATCACTCAGCTCATATGCACACTCTCTATTCGTCCCAGGACGCAAGCAAGAATCTGCCTACAGCTCCTTTGTCACAGGCAGCCACCACCTTCGTGGTTCAACAAGCCAGGCTACATATGAGATGCCTCCAGGGCTGGCTCAACTCCAGTTTCAAACCCAGCAGACATCCCTTAGGGATGCTGCTAACTCCTCCTCCCAATGTTATAACTTCCCTACAATGGTGGACAAGTCCAGAAAACGTCTGCACAGGGGTTCCCTTCCAGCAGCGATCCCCAACGCTCATGCTCACCATGGACGCTTCCCTGATTGGTTGGGGAGCACATCTAGGGGAACACAGGGCACAAGGCCAGTGATCCGCATCAGAGACACATCTACACATAAATCTCTTAGAGCTCAGAGCAGTGAGGAGAGCATGCCTTCACTTTCTTCCCCTCATAAAGAACAAATACCTACGGGTCTTAACAGACAACATAGCATGTATGTACTACATAAATAGACAAGGGGGAGCCCGATCACATTCCCTTTGCATGGAAGCCATTCGACTATGGAATTGGTGCGTACAACATCGAATACAGATCATCGCTTCCTACCTGCCAGGCTGCCACAACACTACTGCCGACGCACTCAGCAGAACACGAATGGGAACTGCACCCTGCAATACTCCAACAGCTTTTCTCCCACTGAGGCACCCCGTCAATAGATCTCTTCGCCACAACCCAAAACCGAAAATGCCCCCTGTTTTTGCTCCAGGGCGGGACTCGGGACTGCATCCCTAGGGGATGCATTCCTCATTCCATGGAACAACTACCTCCTGTACGCCTGCCCACCTATCCCTCTGCTACACAGGGTTCTTCGGAAGATCACGGACGACAAGGCCCAGGTCATCCTTATTGCCCCAGTTTGGCCGAGACAGACATGGTATCCGTACCTTCTCCGCATGTCCTCCCGTCACCCATGGGCTCTCCCCAGCAGGTCAGACCTCCTTTACCAGGACAATGAACGAGTTCTTCACCCCCAGCTCCAAAAGCTCCACCTCACATCCTGGTTCCTTCATGGTTCCAAACCCATGAACTAGCCTGTTCCAAGTGAGTCCAGTATGTCCTCCTGCACAGTAGGAAAGACTCCACTCATAAAACCTACCTGCAGAAGTGAAAGCGTTTCGCTCTTTTATGCTCACATAAACTTTTAGCATCCAATAATGTGACACTCCCTAACATTCTAGACTACCTCCTGAAACTAAAACAGGACCGACTTTCGCTTAGCTCCATCAAAGTGCACCTGGCGGTGCTTACCACCTTCCATGACCTATTGGATGGGTACTCACTCTTTACACACCCCCACCATTAAACGCTTTCTCACTGGCCTACAAAATCTCTATTCGGAAATTCACCCAACAGTGGCTACATGGAATCTTAACCTCGTTCTTCATGCTCTCATGAAACTTCCATTTGAGCCTTTGGCTACCTCTTCTCATCTCCATATGTCCATGGAGATGGCTTTCCTTGTTACCATAACATCAGCAAGGAGAGTTGGTGAAATGAGTGCCCTGGTGGCCCACCCTCCCTACACAATCTTCTCCAGAGATAAAGTCACTTTGAGACCACATCCTAAATTTCTTCCTAAGGTGGTGTTAACCTTCCACCTCAACCAACCTATATATTTACCTACTTTCTATCCCAAACCTCACAAAACTCCGCAAGACGCAACCCTGCATACTCTCGATGTCAGGCGAGCAATTGCCTTTTATTTAGACAGGACTAAACCATTTCGCAAGTCTCCATGACTCTGTTTCCATTGCCGAAAGATCGAAAGGCATGGCTATCTCTAAACATCGTCTATCCAAGTGGATCTCTGACTGCATCAGATCCTGTTATCGTGCAAAGAATCTTCAACCGTCTGACGACATTAGAACTCATTCCGCTAGAGCCATGTCAGCATCCATTGCCTTCCTACACAACAGTCCCATTCCTGATATCTGCAAAGCGGCCACATGGTCATCTGAACACACGTTTGCAAAACACTATGCTGTCATGCAAGACACCATGGCAGACACAATAGTAGGCCATACAGTACTATCTTCAGTACTCCCTGCCGCATCTCCAAAGTCCCACCAACCATAGTGGGTACTGCTACACATCCACCTAGAGTGGAGCACCCACAGGGACAGCACTCGAAGAAGAAGAGAAAGTTACTCACCTTGCAGTAACTGAGGTTCTTCGAGATGTGTGTTCCTGTGGGTGCTCCACTCCCCGCCCTCCTCCCCTCTACTTTGGAGTACTGTTATGACTGTCCACGATAGAGAAGGACCTGAGGAGGGTGTGGGGTGCACGCACTCAGGAAGATTCCAACTACACGGGAGATACCATCTGGGTGCATGTGCCCCAACCAGGCACTGCTACCGAAAATCTCCGATTGACAGTGCCGGGATGCACCGTCACCTAGAGTGGAGCACCCACAGGGACAGCTAGAGTGGAGCACCTACAGGTACACACATCTCGAAGAATCTGTTACTGCAAGGTGAGTAACTTTCTCTTCCCCTATCTGGATGACTGACTACTCAAGGGCAACTCCTGGTCGCAGGTATGGGATCACGTGGCGTTTCTTCTGTCCACGTGCACCACTTTGGGCCTGTTGGTAAACGACACCAAGCCCACGTTTGTCCCAGTACAACACATGGAGTTTATTGGGGCGGTCCTGGATGGCACATCGACCACTACTTCTCTCCCACAGGACAGATTCACGACCCCGAAAGGGCTCCTCGACACAGTCACAAGGTTTCCAGTGACAACAGCCAGAGTGTGCCTCCAGCTCTTCGGTCACATATCGGTGTGCACATATGTGGTCTGCCACGTCAGACTCAGGATGAGGCCCCTCCAGCTCTGGTTGGCCTCGGTGTTCTCCCAGGCCAGAGACAGGATGGACAAAGTCCTCACTGTGCCCGTAGTCACCTTCCTTCGATGGTGGTCCTCCTTGGGGAAAATCCTCCATGGGTTACCATTCAGAGGGAGGCCTCCATCAATGAAACTGGTGTCTTATGCCTCGGACCTGGGGTGGAGAGCCCGTGTGTGGAACGTTCAGACCCAAGGTCTCTGGTCTGCACAGGACCTAGCCCTCCACATAAATTTCCAGGCATGCATGGCCTTCCGCTCGCACCTGGAGGGCCAAGTGGTCAGGGTTCTCACAGACAGCACAGCCTCGATGTTTTACATCAACGGGCAAGGCAGGGGCTGATCCTTGCCAAGAAGCCCTCAGGCTGTGGGACTTGTGTATAGCCCACAACATTTGCCTACAGGCCTGCCATCTACCGGGCACCTGGAACTCACAGACGGATCAGTTGAGCAGGGACTTCTCCTCTCAGCATGAGTGAACCCTTCACCCAGAGGTGGTGTACAGACTTTTCCAAGAGCGGGGAACTCCCCAGGTGGACCTGTTTGCAACCTGGCAGAACCATCGCTGTACCCAGTTCTGTTCTGGCAGGGGAGCTGGGGCAGGGTGCTATCTTCGATGCCTTCCTCCTGTCCTGGTTGGGCTGGTTTCTCTATGCTTCTCTCTTCCCCCCCGCCCCTTCCCCTCCCTGATTCCCACTGATAGGCAAGGTCCTGGAAAAGATAAAGACTGTAGGGCCCGGGTCCTACTAATTGCCCTGGCATGGCCCAGGCAGCCTTGGTACGGGACCTTCACGGGCCTGGCAGTCATCCTGCTGTGGCCATTGCCGTCCCGCCCAGACCTGCTCTCCCAGGACCAGAGCCACTTCCTCCACCCCAACCTAGCGTGGCTGCTCAATGGTTAGGCCAGGAGGAGAGGACGTTCTTGGAAGGGGTTCAGCGTCCTCTTGGAAAGCAGGCGACCCTCCACGCGCTGAGTCTACTTCACAAAGTGGTCTCAGTTCTCCCAATGGGCGGCTGAGTGGGACATTTCCCCCATGGCTGCCCCTATCCAGCTCATTTTCGACTACCTCCTTCACCTTAGAGCCCAGGGCCTGGTGCTCTCATCCATTAAGGTGCACTTGGTGGCCATATCGGCCTTCCACCTGCCAGTGCAGGGCCACATGGTATTCTCTCATGCTATAACTGGATGATTACTTAAGGGATTGGATCATCGATTCCCCCATCCCCCAGTGGGACCTGAACCTGGTGCTAGCCTGCTTCACAGGCCCCCCATTTGAGCTGCTAGCTATGTGCTCCTGGTCCATCATGCTAGGTACCAATACAAACATATTAAGAGCTAGGTGATAACCTTTGTTCTATGGCTGGAAGTATCAGGTTGTTCTTATGCTGCTCCACATGATAGTCTTTGATGCTCAGTAGCTTGACACAAGACATTGGGCTAAGATTTTCAAAAGCAACTAGTGATCTTCTGTTATTTGTGTCCATCTTGTCTGAAAAGGCTTTTTTAAGAGATTCCTCGGCACTTTCTGTAAAACAGACCCGTTTAAGGTGTCTCAAGTTGGACATCCAGAATTATAGGTCGCTTGAAAATCTTGGTCTTGATCTCTTCTATTACTCAATTCTTGGTTGTTGAAACATTGAGCTATTGTGGAATATTGACACAGAGCAGTCTCATGAAATGGGATGTTGGGTGCTTTGATCCTAAAAGTAGTCATCATGCCACATACTGCAACTCAGTGCTTTAGAGTTTGTAGTGGTGTGAAGTTTTGGATGTTGGCACATATCTATCAGCATTTAGAGGCCAGCAGCTTTTACAAATCAACATCTCAAAAGGTGATTAGGGTAGCTCTTTAAAGTCTTCAAGATGTCAGGACTTGTGGCTCTGTTACTTTGTGGGAACCCTGGAGTGTTTGGCTTAGGTCTTCCGTGGCAATATTAAGGGCCACGGCAGCACTCTAAAAAAACCATCTCCACGAGGGGTGCAGCTACCAGCGCTCGTGAACTATCTATACTGGCATGTTACAGCGCTGAAACTTGCAGCGCTTAGGGGGTGTTTTTTCACACTTTTGAGCGAGAAAGTTGTAGCGCTGTAAAATGCCAGTATAGACAAGCCCTTAAACTCAAAGTTGCAACTTGACACATGAATTCAGTGTCATAGTCTTGGAGAACATGGCCTCTTAATAGCACTGCCCATAAACAGAGGTTTTGATACAAGAGATTTTGTCATATGGTTTCAATCACAGAATTGCCCTATGGCCCAAGTAGAGGACGTTAAGACCACTGTAAGAAGTCACCATAGTTTAGCCTCAGTGCAAAGATTCCCACAATGCCAGCACTACAGGTGCTGGGCTGTATGTTGCCAAATGTTATAAGGACATAATACCCTCTGCCAAAGGAAGTAGGTGCTGAAGAGGTCTGTGTGTGCTGTTGTGAGTTCTTTCCAAAGTACAGCACAACTGATGCAAGACAATTGTAGAACTTCACTATATATGATTCTAGATCTTCCAGGGGCACAAATAGACACTATCAGAATCATTCCTTGTTACATGAATGTCAGGATATTCAAAGATGGATGGCTGTGGGAACTTCTGTGTGCTTGGAATTCTTGAAAATCAGGCTACTTATTTTGGTTCCTAAATATAGACTTAGACCCCAATTATATCACCATTTTAATGTCTTGGCCAGTATAATTAATGAAAAAATACTTATTAAAATGAATTAAAACAACTGCAACAGGGCAATTGCATTATTTCTATTCATTTATCCTTTTCACCATGAATCGTTCTTCCAAAGAAACTTTGGAAGTAGTGGGCCAGATTCTTTAGAACTACAACTCGTGTAAATCCAGAATAATTACATTGACTCTCATGTGGTTCCTCTACATTGTCATTGGTGTAACTCAGAGCAGGATTTGGCTTTGTGCTCCTATTGTTTTTTCCTGAATGCATTGCATTTATATAATTTTGTTTTCCTGCAGAAACAGGTTGACTTATAGAAAACAAGGAAATAATATTGATAAGAATACACAATACGGATGCTGGAACTGTTTCACAAGATAAGATTTGGATTTCCGTATATACTTGAATGGGAGTCAATCATCCTTTGGGAGCCCTGCCCCAAAAATATAATGTTCTTTCTGAGCTGAAAGGAAACAATGGAACATACTGTAGTTTTTCGGTGAGCCATTGTTGGATTTCATGATGGAGAGAGGAAGGTCATTGACAAAGCAATATACTGTCTGCAACAGTATTACTGTGAAGAGATGGATGAATTCATTGTCACTGTAGGAGTTTTTTCTAAACAAGCTTAACTTGTTCTGTAGACTTTACAGCCAGTTTAAACTACCTTCTGACCCTGGAACACTAGATTATTGCAACATAACTTCTAATTTTAAAATGCTAAAAAGTAGTTACGTGAGTGCAGGGTCAGTTCCTCTTTCTGAGAGGTATACAAGCCAAGCGTACAGGTTTTAAAATAAAACATAAAATTAAATAACCTCTTTCTTCACAATGTAGTAGTTCTGGGCTCAGCTGTAGCGGGAGTGAAACTGGTAATTAAAGTTGCCTATGCGTTATTCTGAGATCTCATTTCCAGTGGCTTATAACTTCTTGTAACTTACATTTTGGCCTGGAATTTTCCAAGCCTAGTTTCTCCTGGAGGGTGCATTTTTTCCGGAAAGTTTGAGCAAAAAGAAAGGTTCAGCTATTCATAAGAACAAATTTTAACAATCTCAGTCTGGTAAATGAGGGCTCTATTACTTGTGTAACTCCGGCCATGTCTATGCTACAGAGTTTAGTCGACTTAAGCTGCTTTAATTACATCAGGTGTGCACGTCCACACAACTCCTTGTGTCAGCAGAGTGTCCACAGTCTGTGCCCTTACATCAACAAAGAGAGCATTCCATAGTGGGTAGCTATCCCATTGTGCAACTCACCACCTTCTGCCACTGGGAGATCTCGGAACAGATTGCAGTGCATCATGGGGGCATGCTCACTGTCCCATGATGCAGTTCTTTCTGTCCCATCATTCCATGGGCTTCCGACCTTTTGTTCTCTTTTTGAACAGCTAATGTCAACTATATGCCTGCCATCTCTGCCTTAAAGCATGGCTCCTGAACTGCTGACCAGTCTGGTGATCAGTGTTATGAACACAATACAGCTGGTCCTGCAGTGTTTCATGAGCTGTGGAACAAAGTGAAGCTGTGGTGCCTGCCCTGCTGTGGGCAATGGAAAGAAATATTTCAAAATTGCTGCTGGCATTCACAAAGTAGCTACACACAGTGGACTGTCAATATTGGGCTCAGGAAATGAGCACTGAGGGGTGGGATCAAATTGTGATGCAGGTATGAGATGACGAGCAGTGGCTGCAGAAGTTTTGGATACATAAAACCACCTTCCTGGAACCGTGTGCGCCACTTGCCCCAGCAATGCAGCACAAGGACACCAGAATGAGGGCTGCCCTCACAGTGGAAAAGCGAGTGACGATTACTGTGTGGAAGCTGGCAACTCCAGCCTGCTACCGATCAGTTGCAAATCAGTTTGGAGTTGGAAAGTCCACCGTAGGGGTTGTGGTGATGCAAGTGTGTAGGACCATTAGTCGCCTCCTGCTATGAAGAACTGTGACTTTCCTGCAAAGCTATCAAGTATTTTACTCAATGGGATTCCCTAACTGTAGCTGGGTGATAGATGGCACGCATATCCCAGTTTTGCCCCCAGACCATCTTGTGATGCCATCAATCATAAGAGCTACTTCTCCATGGTTTTGCAGGCACTGGTGGATCACTGGGGTGTTTCACTAACATCAATGTGGATTGGTCAGGGAAGAGTCATGATTAGGAACACTGAACTGTATAGGAAGCTGCATGCTGAGACACTTTCAAGACCAGAGATTCTAATGGGGGATGTGGAAATGCCATAGTGATCCTGGGAGACCTCACCTACCCCTTGCTCCCCTGGCTCACAAAGCCTTACTCTGGGAACCTAGGTAACAGAAAGAAGTGCTTCAACAACAGCCTCAGCTGGTGCTGAATGACCATTGAATGTGCCTTTGACAGATTAAAAAGTCACTGGTGCTGCCTTTTTGGCAGATTAGACCTCAGTGAGGCTAATATTTGGATGGTTTTAGCAGCCTGCTGTGCTCTGCATAATATTTGTGAAGTGAAGGGGGAAAAAGCTTTCCTAGGGGTGGAGTGCTAACGTGGATCATCTGGTTGCTGATTTTGAGCATCCAGATACCAGGGCAATTAGAGGAGCTCAGCAGGAGGCTGTTCAAATCAGGGAGGCTTTGAAGGAGCATTTTGACAATGAACCCGAGCAATGTTCCCTCTAATTTTTTCCATCCATGTGCAGAATACATAGGTATGTGTCTATGTGTGCCACCAGTAGAAACAAAAACCTATATATAATATATATATTTTTAAAAAGTTACTATAGGGTTTATTACTCCAGCAAGGTTAGGCATTTTAGAACTCACTACTCAAAGAATTAAATTTTAAGTGTGAGAGAAATAAAAATTATGAAATGCATAGACCAGTCAAAACACTAAAATAACACTTTGAAAGAATAAAATTACAGAGAATATATGTGTATTGTGGGAAGTAACAACAATAATACAAGTATATGTTGGGAGGTGATTGTGAAAGATACTGTGTGACAGAGCGAGACAGACTGTGCGCGCGCTGCCTGGTGGGGAAAGCTGTACACTGTCTCTCTAAAATGCTTACTGAAAGCTCTCCTACTCTGTCCTGAGTCCTGTTGTCTCTCTTACCCCCACCCCCTGCTCTGTGAGGATGGGGTACATTGGGTGGGAGAGAGAGGGAGTGAGTGTGTTTTGTGCATGGGGGAGAGAGAGAGACACTGAGCTAGCTGCTGGGGAAATCTCAGAAAAAGTGCACTGTCTCTTTAAGAAAGGCACTCATTCAGACCACTGCAGCTCTGAGTCCTCCTGAGCCAGGCTGTCCCCTCTGCCCTGCTCTGCGGAGATAGGGTGTTCCCCGCCCCTGTACCCCATCAGCACCCTCTCTCACACTCTGCACAGCCAGCAGGAGGGTCCTGGGAGCAGCTGCAGGATGGAGCAACATGGTGGGAAAGACACCTGAACACATGCTGATGCCTGTACTGCTCTGCTACCAGCTGGGTGCCACTTACATCTCTCCTGCACGGCTGCCCAAGCATGCAGCTTACAGAGAACACAGAGTCCCGGTAATGTGTCTTTGTAATGCATTTGGCCAGGCAATGTTTACTTGCTGCCTTAAATGCCCCTCGTAATGCTTTCTTCCTGAGCTTTAATTGTAGTGAGCTAATGTTCCTGCCTATAGCCACTGTTTGAATTTTAGCAGCAAATACTGTGTACATGACAGACAGACTCACTTTGTTTCAAAGACTATACTTTTAATTAAAAGGATAGAATGCCTTTTTTGTGTTTGTTTACAAGCAGGAAATACCAGTGAGGAACAGTCTCTCAGTTAAGGCTTTCACAGCTGTAATTCCAGCTTTCATCATGAAACCTGTCTCTAGGGGGAGAGTGCAAGGGGTACGTGCGAGGAATGTGTTGAGGGAGTTTGGGGAGGGCATAGAATAGTGTTCTGTGTTGGCTGCAGGGGGAGTCATGTACAGATGTGCTCAGACTGCAGCACTATAAGGGACTTGAGCATCTCTGTCTGGCCCTCCAGTAGCTTTATCATCCTCTCCTGCTCCAGTCTCCTTTCCAAGCTATCCAGTCTGAATTTGTCATTAACTGTCTCCCTCCACACTCCTGTTTTGCTATCTGCTGTATCTGTTGACTGCACCACTTTGTGAAACATATTGTCCTTACTCCTGCTGGTTCACCTCCTTATCTGATGGAGGTGCTCCACCGCTGTGTCGGAGTTGGTCCTCAAGGACGCATTTGCAGAAACCAAAGAAACAATGAACGGAAACAGTATTGTGAGTGCACACACAACTGTGAATCACAAAAGTCACGCACACCTCTCTCTCATTGTTCCTTGGTTAGCACACAACGTGGCGAGAGCCCCAAATATGGTGAGTTTGTTGGGGGAAGAGGGAATAGGCAAAAAGGGACAAAAGATCTGGAGGTTTGCGAAGAGGGTCACCACATGCGCTGAGGGAAAGTATTCTAAATTATTGTACTCTTTTCCGTAGGCTGCGGTAATTGAACCCGATATCTCACTCCTGAGGGTAACCTAGGATGCAAGGGTTTAGCTCCTGCATGTGTGCTGCTTCAGACAGGGTCCGTATGTTCACCTGTGTGCCACTTTGGTTCCTGCAGAAATAATTGCCGGTTAGCATGGCAGAGTTTCCTACAGCATGCGGGATAAACAAGGCAGCTCTGCTAAGGAACTTTAGGCAGAGGATTGCAGAGTACCTACAGGAAAGCTTCCTAGCAATCATTATAGAGCATTCCTGGAACAAACTTTTCCACTGGTCCCTCACTGCATAGCTGTGTAGCCTCTGTTGTTAATTTCTATCCCTTATCCCTCCTCTGTCATATAACAAAGTAAATGAGACCTCAGTCTCCTATCACTGTGCATATCAAAGCAAAAGGCATGCTTACCAGAGCTTGCCTCTCCTGCTTCAGGCACACCAGAGCCAGCGTGCTGGGATTGGCAGACCCCTCCAGAGTCAAAATTAGGTCCTGGTTTGCCACGTCACCAGATGACCATATCACCTGTCCCATGTCCCCCCTCTAACTATTTCCTCATCTACCACTTGGTCTTCGTAGTTGACTGCTGACTGTTGCCTCTAGTCCCCTGAAGTATCCATGAGGCTCACGGTGGTGGCAGTGGGGTTGCCACTGAGTATGATTTGCAGCTTCTCATAGGAGTGGCATGTCTTCGTTGCCGCGTCAGAGCGATGGTTGGCCTCCATTGCCTGCTGATGTGCCTGCTTGAGCTCCTTGATCTCAGCATGGCACTGCTGCATGTCCCTTTTGCGTCCCTTGTCCTGCATTCCATGACAAATCAGTGCATAGATATCAAAATTCCCACGGCTTGAGTGAAGCTGCGACTGTACAGCCTCCTCTCCCCACAGATCCAACAGCTCTGATGTACTCCAAGCAGGACCATGTCTGAGGAAAGCCAGCATGGTCAGCTGGGTACATGCTGTGTGAACAGTCCCTGCCAAGCAAACAGGAAGATGAATTTCAGAAATTCCTGGGCCTAAATTCCATGGGTGCATGTCTGTGTAACTGTAGGGCAGTGAGTTCAAACTGCTGACCAGAACGGTCATGATGGACACCATGGGACACCTCCTGGAGGTCAGTTAGGGCGGCATAAGTAAGCTCAGTGTCTCCACTGACACTGCATCGCTCTACATCCCAAAAAGCTCTGTTGCTCGTTGACGTGGTTTTATTTTGCTGGCATAACAGAGGAGTTACATCGGCAAAAGGAGCATTTCAGGGTGTACACCCCCACTATTTTGTTGACAAAAGCTAACTTTTGTCAACAAAACTCTGTAGGGTAGACAAGATCTCCATCTTAATAAAACGTTGAGGTTTCTCTCATTTGGTGCACAAGACTGCATAGGAATTTTTGTCTCCTTCACTGCATATTTAAATCGCTTACCAGAAAGTTCACCATACCTTTTCATAACATGAGATGTCAAGCCTTAAAAAACCAGGAAATGCTCAGTTAAGGCCTCAGCAGCATATATCCCCCCCAAAGTCTCCTGTTGCAAGAAATACTACACAGATTTCTATACTTTGCGAAATGCAGTTAAGGTGCAGCTTCTCCCACAAGATAACCTTAATTCTGCCCTGTAGGAATGGCAGTAGGAAATGTGATCGGAGTACCTTACTCCTCTCCATTTGCTCTCTGCTACCAATGCTCCAAATTAGGACTCCTGTTCAAATAGTCCAGTGGGATCTTCAGTGTGGCCTGTGTACCATCATTGATGTGGGGAGTAATGGCTGATGATTAACAGAAGTCATACTGAGCACAGTAAGCTGCTTCAGATCTTTGCTTCCAGCAGCATAACCACAAATAGAGGCTAACAATCCACTAAGGGATTTTGTACAGTGACTGTCCTGCCGTAAATGGTGCCAGGTAGGGAGAAAATGATATATATCCCTGAAGGAGAGCTCTGTGTAGCTCAGAAGCTTGTCTTTCACCAATAGAAGTTGATCCAAGAAAAGATATTACCTAACCCACTCTCTCTCTAATATCCTGGGACCAACACAGCAACATGTATTCCTGTGATACTTGTCCCAAGCACCTTCCCTTCCCTCTCCTCAGTACCTCTTTACATATACACATTCACCAATTGACTCGATTCCCTCTTTCGCTTAACCAAACCAATTCTCACTGCTCCATCCCAGCTCAGAACAGCTTCAAACACCTGTCTCCCTGCTCAGAAATACCCCTTCTTGTCTCCACACAGGAAGCGCTACAGGTGAGGGTTTCTAGTAATCAAACATAGGATTGCTACTAACATGAAATTGCCATATCAGATTAAACCATGTGGTTCGCTATCCTGGTCAAATGGTAATCAATACCAGACATTGCAGATTGAGGTGTGCCCCCTTCATAATGGACATTAATAAAGTAACATACCCTTATAGGAAACTCTTCGCTCACACCAACCAGATGCCTTACCTCGTAGGTACAAAGGTGTATGCATTTCACATTTGTATCTTATCTAATGTTACTGAATATTAGGCATCTCTGTGAACAAGATGACATTTTGAATTCTACCAAGTTTGGACTCAATATCTTGTCGAAGTGAATTCCATAGGTTGGCTATGCATATGTGAAGGTAGGAAGGATTCTGGAGCAGTTGTAAGAAAGCTTCAATAAGGGATTTTCCTGAATATGTTTGTGTAATCCTTGTTTTGTTTTTGAAAAGACATTTTAAAAAATTAGGAGAGGAAATGTATAAATTTTTTTAAAAATAAACCATTTTGAAATGGTCAGTTTTTTCTTCGCTGTAATATGTGATTGTTGTAGATTGCTCGCTGTAAGCGCATGGGTTATTTTTTGTAGGTGGTGGTGAAAGAAAGGAGAAGTGTTACAAAAATGGCCATCAGAACTCATCTACCTTACTTTATATTTAGTTAAAATTAATAAATCTAGTAATAAATCAAATTGTGTATTCTTTAGTGTGCAGTTGAAGCATGAAAAAATATCTAGTATATCCACAGCTGGCTACAAGTTTAAAATAAAGAATATTTAATGTAGAGAACTACTTTTGCATTCACTTTAGAAGGATCTTGAGTCAGTTCCCTTGATTTATTTAAACTGGCCTGTTGAAAATCAGTTTTAGTCACTTGCGCATGTGCCTATTTAACCAGTTTTGTAAAAAAAATTACACTTTAGTTTGTTTCCAGAATGAATAACGGTCACAGTTCCTTCTTGTCATGTCTTTTTTTAGATCAAGCCTCAGAAGTGCAAGTGACAATGATGCTGACAGAAAGCTGTAAACTCCGAGGCCTTCATCACAGGTGAGTACTGCTACTTTCACTCTTACCATAAGAAGCTTTAAATTAAATTTGTATTTGTGTATTGAAAATAATATTTAAGTGGCTTTTCAGTGCTAAAAATTTCAGAAACAAATCACTTCCGAACTTAAATGTACAATACTTCAGCCAAAAGTTTGGCAAAGTTATAAAAAGCTGAGAAGACCCTTTAAGAATGAACACTAAAGTAAAGAGCATTTAGCATGCACCTTTTATCACCTCACAGGCTACGTCTACACTACCCGCCGTATCGGCGGGTTACAATCGATCCCCGAGCGCGCTTATATCGATTCCGGAACTCCACCAACCCCAACGGAGTTCCGGAATCGACAGGGGGAGCTGCAGACATTGATCCCGCGCGGTGAGGACGGGTGAGTAATCCGATCTTAGATATTCGACTTCAGCTACGTTATTCATGTAGCTGAAGTTGTGTATCTAAGATCGATT
Source organism: Chelonoidis abingdonii (assembly GCF_003597395.2). NCBI lineage: Eukaryota > Metazoa > Chordata > Testudines > Testudinidae > Chelonoidis > Chelonoidis abingdonii. Next base: position 55,417,211 of record NC_133776.1, read on the forward strand.
TTTCCCCGTAGTGTAGACCAGCCCACAGTCCCACGAGGTGCTGCAGGCACTTGCTCCAGAGACCATATAAATCTGTCTTGCTGAAGAAGGCAGCATGTATGCTGTCAGACTTGCATCCCATCCACACCCCAGTTATTTTCCAACCATAGCCAGTAACACAGTCATCACAAAACCCTGCCAATAATTCCTGTACACCAATGTGACATACCCAGGGTAGACTCCGGACTATCTGTATCACTCCTGCCCTCTAACCTGGGGTGCCCTTTACACTGCTCTGCTACTCCAGCCTCTAGTCTGGACTGCTCACCAACAACCTCCAGCATGCAGGTCAATCCCAGGTATGTCTGTGTGTGCTGCAGCTAACCAGCCATGGTTTGGCTCTTGCTAGCCTTGATTATATTGTAGGGTGATCCCAACACACCCCAGTCCTAATTTCCCTCCAGAAATGTATGTCCTGTACTGGCCAGCCCTATCCTGGACAGTACAAGCTCATTTAAAGACTGTCATTTTATTAATAGAAATTATATGCACACATCTTGTTATCTGAAAGAGAGTTTCCCCAACACTTGAGTTCAAACACACCTGAGTTAGATAAAACAAGTTTATTAACTACAGAGAGCGATTTTAAATGAATACAAGTAGTGAGCCCTAAAACATCAGAAATGGTTACAAGAAAAATAAAGATAAAATGGAACTAGTGCCTAACTTAACAGACTGTGTTAAATTGAAAGCAAAGTTTTTTACCACATACTTTCAACAGTCTCACTGGACAAACTTCTTAGACAAGGACCATTTCTGTTTAATGGCTGCTTCATTTGTCCATATTCATGCAGTGTATTGATGAATGATGGGGAAGTTGGAGGTGCCTGGGGGTGTCTGCATCTTCTTTATAGTCCTGTCCTTCCTTTGGGAAGTATTTCCAGCTGGGAGCAGGGGGAACAGGCAGTCTGTTTGGAAGGGGACTTTCCATGCTGTTTCTTTACTAAGATGTAGATGATTTTTTTGGTCCCTTTCCTGCCAAAGAATGGCTGCTTAGTGAGTAGTTGGCCCATCAGCCTTGTTTACACCTGTCTGAGGCATCAGCTTGCCCTTTGTCTCTGAGAAACTGGTTTGGCCATTTCCCAGACATCTCCGGAAAACTTATTGGCCATGTCTACACTGCAAAATTAAGTCAATTTGACGTATATCAGCATACCGCTGCCACAGTAATTACATTTCTTGTGTATTGTTTACACTTTGCTCCTGGTATTGATGGTGCACATCCTCACCAGGAACGCTTGTATCAGTTGTACTGTCAGTGTGTGCACTTGTGGGACAGCTCCTGAAAGCCAGTAACAGTCGATGTAAACAATGCCAAATTACATCGACCTTGACTACATTGCTCATGGAGGTGGAGTTAAGTCAATGTACTGGGGCAGTTCCGTCGGTGAGAGTAAAATTAAGTGTAGACACTTCATAGGTCAACATAAGTTGCCTTGTGTTGACCAAACTCTGTAGAGTAGACCAAACCTTAGGGCTGGTCTACACTACCACAGTAAATAGATCTAAGTTACGTGAATAACGTAACTGAAGTCTACGTAGCTACATCCATTTACCACAGTGTCTACACTGAGCTGTGTGAGTGGGAGATGCTCTCCCATTGATTTAGCATGTCTTCACCAGACCCGTTAAATCAACACCACTGCATTGATCGCAGCAGTACCAATTTGGCTGGTAGTGTAGATGTGGCCTTAGTCATAATCTCAATTTATGTTTATAACTTCACATATAATGCTGCTACATGCATATTCCCATGAAATTATTGATCAGAAAATTGATATTTTAAATATCTCAGAAGACATGCCTAATACAAAGATTATTACAGTAGCATATACAGGGTGTGGACTCAGGTATATTCTGTCACCACCTTACGTCATGCTATTAAGTATTCTTGCATATCAAGAGATAAATTCTGCCAATAGTATTATAACAGTGATCAACAAGGAGTGGAATGGGTGCAAAAAAAGATAAGCCTCCAAGCAGTACTGTGTGTTGCTAAATAGGAAGCATCTAGGATGTAAGAATGCTTAATAGCATGGGTGTAGTGTACATGAATTATTGTCATGATTTGGTGGAGTCTATATTTAAGGGAGTTATGTACCTCATCCAAGACAATCTCCATTCACTGGGATTTGAGATGTCACTGAGGGCTTTGTTTGGTCTTCAGAATCTTTAACTGGTAATGGCAAGTGTGCAGGAAGGAACCCCAGCTTGACATTCAAATCCAGCTTGACATTCAAGTCTCACGTATTGGCAATTGAGCAGTCTTGTAATCTGAAGGAGTTTGATATGGAAATCATTGAAACACAAACAAGATCCACACTGCCTTTTTAAGTCACTTTTCTTTGCAGAGTCATGCTTAATTTCAAGTTCTAGTTTATGGCTGAAAAGAGAAATTGAATTAAAGGAAATAAAATAGTAATGCTTCCCATGAAAATCCTCAAATGTATCAGTGTAAAAGTATATTTGCTTTCTTCTGTCCTCTTCCCTCAATCTGATTTCTGTTTAGATTGTAAACTTTTTCTGAGGAGGGGCTCTTTTTACACTTACACTCTCTCTCTCTCTCTCTCTCTCTCTCTCTCTCTCTCTCTGTGTTACAATCCGTAGGCATAACTGAAATACAAGCACTGATATTAGTGAAGATGTGGGATGCTGAAACAGATTTTAAAAAGAGGGCTTTGGAATTTGCATCAAAAGTACTACATAAAGAAATTACTAGCGCTGGTTGAGAATTTTGTAAATGACTTTTCCATAGTAAATTGAAATCTGAAACAAAATATTATGTGGGTAGCTTTGAACAAGATTAAAATTGTTGAACAGAACCAAAACGCTTTCTTTAAGTCCGTTCAACATTAAACTGGCTGTTTTGTGTGGTACATATTAGGAGATTCAGCCAGCCCGTAATAACACAATAGCTTCAGCACCCATAAATCACTGCAGCACCACAGGCAGATGAGTTTAAAATTAAGCTGACTAAATGAAACATTTTGATTTGGCACTTCCAACTCAGTGTTTTTCAGACTTTTGTTCCATGAAAATATTCAACTGTTGACTTTTCTTCCTTGTGTAGGACAAATGTCAAACTATCGCTTTCCAGCAAAATGGAAATGCCAAATTTTTGTTCAGTTCTATAAACCATGCTTACTGTAATATAATGAAATCTGTAACATGTATAGGTGCATTTTAAAGAGATGGATACATTTCCAAACTGAAAATACACTCATAGTTTGTGTAAAGAATAATCTTCAGTGGGATTTTATCTTTAATCAGTTTTGGAGCACGCAAAAGTTTTTCTTGATGGAAAATTACTCAGATGTTTGGACACATTCCTAAACATGTAGCTTCAAGTTATTTGGAGACCTTGTTACTTTATTTTGTTAAATAATCTATTGCCTTTTCTACTGTACTTCTGTTTATCATTTATAGTGGGATCTTTTGTTTAGGTGACTTGCTAACTTTGATCAGATATAACTTTCTAAAATTTAGGCACATCTGATCTATCTTTCAGGAACTTGCTCCCTATCACCCATGTCAGTATAGAAGATGGGGAGAAACCCATGGTGCTGCTGCCTTTCATGAACTGGGGGAACCTTAAGCTGTTCCTGCGCCAGTGCAAGTTAGTAGAGGCCAACAATCCTCAGGTAAGAAACGGCTAATTTAAAAACTCAGTGTTTTAGTTGGTCAGACTTTGTTCAGACTGTAAGATCCAGCTGTGGAGACAGTATAGGGATGACTTTTCAAGAGCTGAATGAATTGGAAAGCCTATTACGTAGTTGAAACTTAAAAGCAGACATGGGAAGTGTATATTTTGTGGTTCACAAGAAAAAGTAATTTTTCTGTGAATTTATCACAGGCAGTTGTTGACTCCAGTGTCTCATTGATTACAGCAACTCCCTATTTTTACTGTAAATTGGGAGTGTTACATTAAGCATTTATTTCACTTCGCATTCTGTTTTCAGATTAATATTTTACAGCTGAACCTCACAGGTTGTTTTAAAATGTTATGATAGTTTACTTGCCTAAGGACCTGTGGTGTTAGTGAAGTAGTGTTAAAATGTGTAGATCGAGAACAAGAATTTCAAATATAGGAGTCTAAAATTAGGTTCCTAAATCAGTAGTTAACTATCTGCCTGGTTTTCAAAAATTCTGAACACAAAACAGTTTCCTTCCAGTGCCTTATGCATCATCTTGGCTACATGGTATCCGCAGGTCATGTGCATCTTGGAAGTGAGGCAGCACTGTGTTGTAACTCAATCTGTCAGTGTGACCCCATCTCCTAAGGTGTGTCTTGAAAGCAGCAGTTCTTTGTAGGAGCCTTGCCTCATTCACTGTGCTCTGTTAGGTGACTCCATAGGGAACCTTTACCTCCCTGAGTGCACTCCTTGCATGCTGTATGCATTGTGGTTGTCTAGCCAAATAGCTTTGAGTATGGGGTATTTCCTCCTTTTTCTCAGAAAAACTTCTAGGAAACTTTGTTAAGAAAATGTTAACGTTGCAGTTCTTCGAGTGCTTGCTCATATCCATTCCAGTTAGGTATGTGCGTGCTGCATGCACGTTTGTCGGAAGATTTTTACCCTAGCAACACTCGGTGGGTCGGCTGGGCGCCCCCTGGAGTGGCGCCACTATGGCGCCGGATATATACCTCTGCCGACCCACCCTTCAGTTCCTTCTTACCGCCTGTGTCAGTCGTTGGAACAGTGGAGCACGGCTTAGCTGACTTCCACTTCCCTAACTACTCGTAGTTCTCGTGTATATAGTTATAATCCTTTTATATATATATATTATACGTTTTTTCTTTACTAGCATAGTTAGTTTAGTAATAGTTAGCGGGGTTTGGGGAGTAGCCCCTTCCCTGCACCCGGTGCCGGAGCCCATGCCCGGCTCACCAGTTTTTAAACCGTGCTTGGCCTACTACAAGCCGATGCTGACAGCAGATCCGCACGACTCCTGTTTGAGGTGCCTCGGGGAATTGCACTTCACAGCTAAGTGCCCCATTTGCAAGGCTTTTAAGCCGAGAACAAAATGGAGCAGGACTTTAACTTACCCTCCACCTTTGGCACCGAGCGCTGGTCACTCGGCGGGCAGAAGCGCCTCCCCGGCACCGGACCCCGCTGGCACTGCCAAGGCCTCTCGACACGGCTATCGCTGGCACTGAAGTCGACTCGGCACCGCTCCCTCTCTCCGAGGTTGAGAGAGCCCACGACGACTCTTGCCAGTGCCTGACAGCTCCCCAGCACGCGCCATGGTTGAGCTCCCTCCTCCTTCTGCTGCTTCCGTGCCAACTGCACCGCAGCCTCAGAGCTCGTCTAAGTCGGATCGCCCAGCACTGACACCTGCCGAGGCACCGACGACGTCGGCATAGTCGATCCCGGTCCCACAAGGGCCGTTGAATCCAGTGCCTGACTGCTCCCCGGCGCACGCCGTGGTTGAGCTCCCTGCTCCTGCTGCTTCCATGCCAACGGCACCGCAGCCAGAGAGCTCGTCTAAGTCGGATCGCCCGGCACCGACACCTGCCGAGGCACTGATGACGTCGGCACCGTCGATCCCGGTCCCACGAGGGCCATCGAATCCGGGGCCTGACAGCTCCTCGGTACGCGCTGTGGTTGGGCTTTCTGTTCCCTCCACGCCAGAGACATTCCCACTGGCAAGGGATCTCATTGCCATGACAGAGTAGATGCTGCCTGAACCCCCAGCACCGCCGGTGCAGGTAATACAGTCTCTTGGCAAGCCTTCCTTGATACGACCATCCTCTGTCGGCACAGCAGAGCGACACCGTTCATGATCACAGTCCCGCAGACGCTCCAGGTCCTGTCAGCATTCCCGCTCCCGACACCACTTGCAGTCCCAATGCTGTTCTGCTCAGTACCGGTCGCACTTGCCGCACCGGTCAGTGTCCCCTTCACCGCACCGGTCGGTGTCCCCTTCACCGACCTGCTAATCTCGGCACCGTTCCGGCTCCCGGCACCGCTACAGGCACCGTGATTCCCATAGCCGCTCCCGACCTCGAGATCTCGGTCGACTTCCTGGCACCGCTCTGGTCGCAGGTCCGGATCTCGTTCCAGGTACCGGTACGCCTTCCGGTACTAGTCCCTGGTCCCGAGTTGGGCAAGATCCGGGAGAGTCAGAGACTCTGCCCATGATTTTTCAGCACCTCCATAGCCATCCGGATATGCATCAGTGTCTTCCCACACGGACAGCTCTTATGCTCAGGACCGCGATTCTGATGTGCCCACCAGCAACCTAAGAGCCCATCAGGACCTCCTAAGGAGGGTAGCACTCTATGTGGACCTCCAGTTGCAGGAGGTCCCGGAGGTAGGGGACGCGGTAGTGGACATTCTATCGGCGGTTGTCCCACAAGAGGGGCCCTGCCCATTTATTCAGACCATCCAGGCGAATGCCGATACTCTATGGAGGGTACGACTACTTGTGTGTCCATCCTCCTCCCTGCTCACTAGTCATTCAGTCCATTAAGGAAAGGGAAGGCATGGCCAGCAGGCGCCAGCCCCGAAATCGAAGGGGGCTAGGCAAATGACCCTACTCAGCTGCAAGGTGTATTCTGCAGGGGCCTTATAGCTCTGTGTGGCAAATCAACAAGCCTTGCTTAGCCCCTATAATTACAACACCTGGGTGACGGTGGATAAGTTTATGGAGCTTCTCCATCAAGACTCCCGCCAAGAGTTCACTGCCCTCTTGGAGGAAGGGAAAAAGGTGGCCAGAGCTTCCCTCCAGGCCTCATTACCGTGAGGAGCATCTCATGGCTTCAGGTTTCAAACCTCCGGCGGAGCGCAGTATACCATTCACGACTTACCATTTGATGGTAAAGGCCTCTTTGCGCAAGTCAACCCCAGGCTGCAAAGCCTGAAGGGCAACAGGGTCCTAATGCGCTCTCTCGGCGTGCATACCGCCGACGACCTAACCAGGCCTTTCCGTCCCCAGCCACACCGCCAGTACTCTGTGCCTAGCCACAGACAGGACTTTGGCAGACGGCGCGGCCGAGGTGGTCGCAGACGACCGTCAGGACCCCTAGAGGGCCAAGATCGAGGTCCCTCGCAATCACCACCGGGACCAAAGACGAACTTTCGAAGGTGCGCCCGAGGCGGCGTACCAGTTACAGGCGGGGATCCCACTCCTACTTCCTCTTGGCGTGGTCCCAGTTAACTTCAGTTCGCTGGCTCCTACACATGGTGAGTATGGTACCACCTCCAATTTGTTCCAACCCTGTCCCTCTTCAGGGACTCCTCTCAAGAGCAATTCCTCTTACAAGAGGTGCAGACGCCGATGGACGAAAGGGGCAAGGGTTTTACTCCCGTTATTCCCTAATCCCCAACTCGTACGGAAGGTCTCAGACCTATCCTAGACCTACGAGGACTCAACCAGTTTATGATAAGGTTGAAGTTCCACATGGTGTCCCTGGGAACCATTATCCTGTCCTTGGATCCTGGAGACTGGTATGCCGCCCTCGATATGAAGGACGCGTATTTTCACATTGCCATCTTCCCTCCGCACAGGAGATACCTCCACTTCCTAGCCAGCCGTCAGTACTTCCAGTTTACGGTCCTGCTGTTTGGCCTTTCTACAGCCCCATGGGCACTAATCAAGTGTATGGCCATAGTCGCCACCCACCTCCGCCGACGTCGGATATGCGTTTTCCGTATCTGGACGATTGGCTTATCCGAGGAGACTCCGAGACACAAGTCACTCAGCGTGTGGGCATCATCAAGGACCTATTCACACGTCTAGGCCTGATGATCACTATGGAAATATCCACTCTGGTTCCCACGCAGAGGTTAGACTTCCTAGGAGCTATCCTGGGACTCCAACCTAGCCGGATCCTGCTTACCATAGCTGCGGTTTCAGGTGATGGCACCAAATCATCCAAGGTCTGCAGACTTTCCCAATGACCTCGGCTCGCACTTGTCTCGGTCTCTTGGGTCTCATGGCTGCCTGCAAGTTTGTAACCAAACATGCCAGGCTCTGCCTCTGTCCTCTCCAAGTTTGGCTCAAATCGACGTACTGCCCAGACAGGGACCCAATGGTCACGATAGTCACCATTCCCTCAAGCACCCTAGGTTCCCTAGAATGGTGGCTAACTCCCTCCCTGGTGTGGGCAGGGATGCTGTTCCATCCGCCCCAGCCCTCACTGTCCCTGACGACGGAAGCGTCATCTCTCGGCTCGGGTGCTCACCTCGGTCACCTTCGAGCTTAAGGCCTTTGGTCTTATCGGGAGCTGACGTTCCACATCAATGTCCAAAAATGAGAGCAGTCCGCCTGGCGTGCCAGGGGTTCGAGCAGCAGCTGCGAGGCTGTGGTGTCTCAGTATTTACAGCCAACACAACGGCCATGTGCTACATAAACAACCTGGGAGGGACATGGTCCTCCTCCTTTTGTCAGGAGGCCATCCATCTCTGGGACTTCTGCATAGCCCACTCGATAAATCTGGTAGCGTCCTTTCTCTCAGGCGTTGGAAACGCCTTGGCGCTTCGACTCAGCAGGTCTTTCCTGTCTCATGAGTGGTCGCTCTGCCCGATGTGATGCATTCTGTTGCCAGAAGTGGGGATTTTTCCCCACATACAGACCTGTTCCCTTACCGCAAGAGCAGGAAATGTCCGAGGTTCTGCTCCTTCCAAGGTCTCCCCGGGACCGATCTCGGATGCTTTCCTCATGCCGTGGAAGGGCCAACTCCTTTATGCCTTCCTACCTTCCCCTGGCTCATTGGGTCCTGCTCAAACTTCGCAGGGGCAGTGAGTGCATCATCATGATCACTCCAGCATGGTCCAGGCAGCACTGATACACCACGTTGCTCGACCTGTCAATAGCCAACCCAGTTACCCTACCACTCCACCCAGACCTCATACCTCAGGACCACGGCAGACTTCGCCACTTGGACCTGCAGTCTCTTCACCTCACGGTGTGGCTGCTGCGTGACTAAATCGGGGTAGCAGGAAGCCTTTCACCTCGTCAACATACCTGGACAAGTGGAAGCGTTTCTCCTACAGGTGCGAAATGCTTGATCTTACTCCTGCTGAGCTCTCGATCCCCTCTGTTTTGGACTACCCTCTGGCCTACAACAGCAGGGCCTAGCGGTGTCCTCACTGAGGGTACACTTGGCAGCCATCTCTACCTTCCATCCAGGCCAAGGTGGTCGTTTCGTGTTCTCAGACTCTATGGTTTCGAGGTTCCTCAAGGGCTTGGAGCGCTTACACCCTCAAGTATGCCGCCCAGCCCCAACCTGGGCCCTCAACCTGGTTTTAACCAGACTTGTGTCTCCTCCATTCGAGCCGTTAGCGATCTGCTCGCTGCTATATCTGTCTTGGAAGACAACTTTCCTCGTAGCCATTACATCGGCCAGACGAGTTTCTGAGCTCAGGGCTCTTACAGTGGTTCCGCCATACACTATGTTCACAAAGACAAGGTGCAGTTATGACCTCACCTGGCTTTTATCCCTAAGGTGGTTTCGGCCTTTCATGTTAACCACACTCAACGCGATGGGGACAACAATTGCGCTCCCTGGACATCTGCAGAGCGCTCGCATTTATGTTCAGCGGACAAAACAATTTTGTAACACACCCCCACTCTCGGTCGCAGTAGCAGACCGAAGGAAAGGCCTACCTGTTTCCTCTCAGAGGATCTCATCTTGGGTGATGACGTGCACTCTCACTTGTTATGATTTGGCTCACATTTCCCCAAGCCACATCACCATGCATTCTACCAGGGCTTAGGCTCATCTGCCGCCTTGCTGGCTCGTGTACCTACCCACGAGATCTGTTGCGCAGCTCCATGGTCCTCAGTCCATACCCTTGCTTCGCATTATGCTCTGGTTCCAGTCCAAGAGATGCTGCAGCCTCTGGCTCAGCAGTTTACATTCTGCACATTCCCTCCGACCCCACTGCCTACATAAGGCTTGGGAATCACCTAACTGGAATGAATATGAGCAAGCACTCGAAGAAGAAAAGACGGTTACTCCACTTTGTAACTGTTGTTCTTCGAGATAGTGTTGCTCATATCCATTCCAAACCACCCTCCTTCCCTCTTGTCGGAGTAGCCGCAAGAAGAACTGAAGGGTGGTTGGGTCGGCATATCCGCCCAGGCACCATACGTAAAATCACGCCACTCCGGGGGCGCCCGGCGGCCCACCCTTCACCTGAGTGTTGCTAGGGAAAAATCTTCCGGCGAACGTGCATGCGGCGGGTAAAAATCACCGACGAACATGCGGCGCGACATACCTAACTGGAATGGATATGAGCAACACATCTCGAAGAACAACAGTTACAAAGGTGAGTAACCATCTTTGCTCACTCCACCCAGAAATGCCAAAGTTAAGAAATACTGCAACCAGAACTCCACTTCCTAGTGTGTGAGCACTGCTGTAATCTTTGATTACACAGCTGTGTACTATTTCTGTCATATTCAGTTATCACACTTCTTTCATGTAATAATATATCCATCAGTGGTAGGCACCCTATTGGCACGCGTGACGAAGGTGGCACGCAAGCTGACTTTCAGTGGTACTCACACTGCCTGGGTCCTGGCCACCGCTCTGGGGGCCTCTGCATTTTAATTTAATTTTAAATGAAGCTTCTTAAACATTTTAAAAACCTTATTTACTTTACATACAATAGTTTAGTTATATATTATAGACTTATAGAAAGAGACCTTCTAAAGAGGTTAATGTATTACTGGCATGCGAAACCTTAAATCAGAGTGAATAAATGAAGACTCGGTACGCCACTGCTGAAAGGTTACCGACCCCTGTTAGCCTATTACAGATATTAATGTATATGTGTCTAACATACACAGACCTGCACAATGCAAGATGCTACAGAGGTATATCATTCTGAACTTCAAAAAAAAAAAAATGGTTTGAGAAAACAAAACAGACCGTAGAATTAAATTATAATGCGTGCACACAAAGGTGGGGGGTTAGTTGTGCACAACTTTAACTTTTGACATTTCTTTAATTTTGGTTCCTTAACTGTTCATGCTTAATGTTTTATTGATATTTAATGCACTTGTTATAAGTTAATCATAACGCTTCTGTTAATAGTCTTAATTTTTGAAGTTCTTTGTTAATGTTTTTAAAAGAAAATCTTAAGGAAACTTCAGCAAATTGGTAGTGACTTAATCTTTTTATCCCTGTTTCCTTTGACCTGTGTCATATTGTTGGGAAGGAGGAGTAGGGGGAGGGGAGAGTGTGTGGAACCTGTGCCATTTACCAAAATGCTTGCTTAATGTTACTAAATTGATTATAATGATTTATTAGCAAGTGTCATGTTTTTTTTTGAGATGAGCAGTGGGGACTGATTGTATTAAGAGAAACGCAAATGAGAAGTATACAAGTTAATTTGAGGTTGGGGACCTTTTCTACACAAGAACTTACTGTCGTCCAAGATGGAACATTTTAATAGTATTTGTGCTAATGAGATTTATAGTAAATGTTAAGGCTGTTGATTAATCACATTTAACTCACGCAGTTAACTTAAAAAAATTAATCGTGATTAATCGCAGTTTTAATCACACTGTGAAACAATAGAATACCAATTTAAATTTATTAAATATTTTGGATTTTTTTCTACATTTTCATATACAGTAACTCCTCACTTAAAGTCGTCTCGGATAACGTTGTTTTGTTGCTGATCAGTTAGGGAACATGATCGTTTAAAGTGTGTAATGCTCCCTTCTAACGTCTTTGGCAGCCACCTGCTTTGTCTACTGCTTGCAGGAAGAGCAGCCCCTTGCAGCTAGCTTGTGGGGTCTTGGAACCAGGGTGGACTGGCAGCCCCCTATCAACTCCTCCATCAGCTCTCTGCTCCCCTAAGTTCCCTGTGCAGCTGCTGCCTGCAGTTCAGCTGTGTCCCTTCCCCCACTGCCATGTGTTGCTCCTGCCCTCTGCCTTGGAGCTGCTCCCCGAGACTCCTGCTTGCTGTACCGGGGGGGGGGGGAGGGAATCAGGGTGTCCCCCCCCTGCTTCTGCACCCCCCTTACCTGATCTTCCATAGAGCAGGGCTCAGGACGGAGGGAGCTTGCAGCAGCTGTGGTCCAGCAATCTGATCTAATTAACAAGGTAGTGTACTTAAGGAAATGCGCATATCTCCTCCATTCCTCTGCCTTCAGAGTGAGAGAGTTAACCCTTGAGGGCTCAGCCAATTACTAGTTCATCATTTAGCAGTAAGGGAAATATCCCACCCTCGGACTCCTCCACCTTAACAAGCTTCACAATCATCATCACTTTGTACCAGTATTAAAGTTTGTTTAAAACTTATAGTGTGTGGTGTATGTGTATATGTGTGTGTGTGTGTGTGTGTATATATATATATATACACACACACACACACACAAATGCACGGACGTTTCACCCCAAGTCCAACACCCAGAGACTGTATACCAGCAGGAAAGGAGAGGGCGGGGCTTGGTGAGCATCAAAGCCACTGTCCTGGACAAAACCCGGAACGTCCAGGAGTACATCAAGATAAGATGGCCCAAAGATGAGCTGCTGAGAGAATGCCTGAGGCAGCTGCAGACATGGGAGAAGACCAACAGAAGTGCCATGGCAAGACAAGACCTGCATGGATGTACTATTGACAGATAGCTGAGGTGACTGACATTGGGAAATCCTACCATGGCTGGAAAGGGCTGGGCTAAAGACAGCACTGAGGCACTGATCATAACAGCACAGGAACAGCACTGAGCACCAGATCCATTGAAGCAGGGTCTACACACTAGAGAGGACTCAAGTGCAGACTGTGCAGAGAAGCCTCAAGACAGTCCACACATAGTGCAGGATGTAAGATGTAGGCAGAACAGCATACACTGAACGGCACAACCAGGTGGCTGGCATTGTGTACAGGAACATCTGCACAGCGTATGGGCTAGACCCTCCCAAGACCAGATGAGAGATTCCACAGAAGGTTGTGAGAATAGCAGGGCTAAGATTCTGTGGGACTTCCAGATCCGGACAGACAGGCAGGTACTGGCCAATCAACCAGACATCGTGTAATAGACAAGGACCAGAAGACAGCGGTGGGATAGATATAGCAGTGCAAGTGACAGCAACATCAGGAAGAAGGAATATGAGAAGCTGGAGAAGTACCAGGCCTGAAAGAGAATGAGAGGATGTGGAAAGTGAAGGCTAAAGTGGTCCCAGTGTGGTAGGAGCACCGGAGCTGTGACTCCTAAGCTGGGTGAGTGGCTCAACAGATCCAGGAACAACATCAGAGCTCTCTGTCCAGAAGAGTGCAGTGCTAGGAACAGCTAGATACTGCGCAGAACCCTCAAATTCCAGGCCTCTGGTAGAGGACCCGAGGTTGAGGAAGACACATACCACCCATAGGGGTGAGAGGGGAATTTTTTTATATATATATATTATATAATTTTTATATATGTATGTATGTCTTTTGTCTGGTGAAAAAAATTCCCTGGAACCTGACCCCTCATTTACATTAATTCTTATGGGGAAATTGGATTTTCTTAACATCATTTCGCTTAGTCACATTTTCAGGACATAACTACAACATTAAGTGAGGAGTTACTGTATATTGTATTCTGTGTGTAATTGAAATCAAAGTGTATATTTTTTATAATATTTGCAGTGTAAAAGATAAACAAAAGAAATAGTATTTTCAGTTCACCTCATACAAGAACTGTAGTGCAATATTTGTTGTGAAAGTACAACTTACAAGTGTAGATTTTTGTTGTTGTTACATAACTGCACTCAAACAAAAACAATGTAAAACTTCAGAGCCTACAAGTCCGCTCAGTCCTATCTTTTTCAGCATCGCTAAGACAAACAAGTTTTTTACGGTTACGGGAGATAGTGTTACCTCTTTCTTATTTACAGTATCACCAGAAAGTGAAAACAGGCATTTGCATGGCACTTTTGTAGCTGCATTGCAATGTATTTACGTGCCAGATATGCTAAACATTCATATGCCCCTTCATGCTTTGGCCACCATTCCATTAGGACATGTTTCCAATGCTGCATGACTCTATTTAAAAAAAAAAAAAAGGAAGAAGCAGTCACAAATTTAATGAATCAGCTCCTTGGGGGAGAATTGTATGTCTCCTGCTCTGCCATATATTTCATGTTATAGCAGTCTCAGATGATAACCCAGCACATGTTGTTCATTTTAAGAACACTTTCACTGCAGATTTCACAAAATGTAAAGAAGGTACCAATGTGAGATTTCTAAAGATAGCTACAGCACTTGACCCAAGATTTAAGAATCTGAAGTTCTGTCCAAAATCTGAGAGAGACGAAGTGTGGAGCATGTTTTCAGGTGTCTTAAAAGAGCTACACTCCAATGTGGAAACCACAGACCCCAAACGACCAAAAAAGAAAATCAGCTTTCTGCTGGTGGCATCTGACTCAAATAATGAAAACGAACATGCCTTGGTCCATACTGCTTGGGATTGTTATCAGGCTGAACCCGTCATCAGCATGGACGCATGTCCACTGCCCTGGTGGTTGAAGCATGAAGGAGCATATAAATCTCTTAACACATCTGGCATGTAAATATCTTGAGACACCGGCTACAACAATACCATGAGAACACCTGTTCTCACTTTCAGGTGACATTGTAAACAAGAAGCTGACAGCCTTATCTCCTGAAAATGTAAACAAACTTGTTTGAGTGGGTGGCTGAACAAGAAATAGGAGTGAGTGGACTTGCAGGCTCTAAAATTTTATATTGTTTTATTTTTGAATGCAGTTTTCTTTGTATATAATTCTACATTTGTAAGTTCAACTTTCATGATAAAGAGATTGCACTACAGTACTTGTATTAAGTGAATAAAAAATACTATTTTTGTTTTTTTTACAGTGCAAATACTTGTAATCAAAAATAAATATAAAGTAAGCACTGTACACTTTGTATTCTGTGTTGTAACTGTAATCAATATATTTTTAAATATAGAAAACACCCACAAATATTTAAATAAATGATATTCTGTTATGGTTTAACAGTGTGATTAATTGTGATTAATTTTATCACAATTTTTTTAATTGCTTAACAGCCCTAGTAAATGTTAATCGTCTAAAACAGAAATGAAATGGAACAAAACACTTGTAAGAGGAAAATCTGAAGGAAGAAGGATTTATCAACCACAGCAGACACATGCCTGTGTATTTTGTTAAGATAATTTTCCCTCATGCTCCTCTTAATCTTTCTCTCACAACACTGCCTGGCTTTCTCTAGATGATTGACTTGTCACTTACTTTATTTTCATGGGCTGTCTGGCTCACTGAGGTCAATAAGTCATCCCTGCTTTGTACACTTAAATAGCAAGCAGTCAAGGGTTTTCTTCCTGTTAATTTGCAGAGGTACTGTACTGTGAGCAACTGTGGGACTATGATTGTGTCTGCCTTTGCTTTGTGGCTTGATCTCTAAATTGCAAATGTGTACAGACTGATACTATCTCCTTCCAACGCATCCAGATATTAGCCCATCTGATGGAGTTTGTATTTTGAATGTTCACATAGGATTCACTGTCAGTGTGCCGTAGAAAGACACTATTCCAGTTTGATAACAGTTTATGTACTATTGCTTTAAGGCCCTGTTAATCCAAATAGACAGTGTTTTCACAACTGGCTTTTATTAACTAGCTCTGACCATATTTTCTTTTAATGTATAATTAAGAAAGTGGGAAATACTCAACATCATAAAACCTGAGTCCTTCGTTGAGAGTGCCATTCCCCCTTCACTCTATCAAATACTTTAAAACAGTTAATTTAGCAAACTCCAGTTTAACTGGCATACTTCTGTTTTCTCATCGTCTGTGACTTATTGAATTAAATATGACCAGTACAATATTGCTTATGTCATTTGATATTAGATGCAATTTATTTTATTCTGCCTCAGATTTTCAGTGTTACCACAGAACTTTGTATAGAAATTGCATAACTGTTGCAAGAGTTGTGAACTGAACACCTGAAGCACACATCTGTGGGAAGTGGTGGATTCTGCAGAATACATAAGGCCCTGGCAATGATACAATACTAAATCAGTGTCAGTGTCCCAAAGCAAGCTACAGGAAGTATAAATGTCTCGAAGCGCAGACGACATGCAGTAACATGTTTGAACATTATATATTACATTTTAAACTTAAACACTCTCACTACAAAGGTCCCTATTAATTAACACTGACAAAATTAAAAAAGGATATGGAGCAAAGGTGTTGAGACTTACAGTCTTCAGCAGTGGATAGGAATTATAAGTTTGAGGCTGTTGCACCTTTTATATGCGTGGTTGTGATCTGTTCCTTGAAAATGAGTGCTGCTTTTGTGAATATTTATGCAGAGAAGCGTGTAGCAGGGTGGCTGAAATTTTGGCAGATCCAGATACCATTTTGTCTCAGTCCATCCCTGATTTATGTGAAAAACTGGTGACAAGGAAAATGAAAGCTAGGAAATATTTCAAAGCCAATTTAGAGCTAAAAATAAGGCATTTTCAGAAATTAAGGGTTAAGTATTTGAAATAAGTATCAAGAAATACTAGGGAGCAGTGATGTTGTGTCCTGAAGAACAAGTGGTTGCAGATGGTTTTTATAAATGAGGAGATAAAATATGGAAATGGACTATTAAAATTGAGAAAAAATACTGGCAGACACTGAACTCTCTGGGATTTTGTGATGTTAATAATTTTTCCGTGCTGTTGCAGGCAATTTCCCAGCAGGATCTTGTTCATATGGCTATTCAGATTGCCTGTGGAATGAGTTATTTAGCCAGAAGGGAGGTCATTCACAAAGACCTGGCTGCTAGAAACTGTGTGTAAGTACTGTCTCTTACAGGACTATTATGGAGCCAGATTGTACTCTGTCTATGGTTATGGCTGAGATGTGCTTTCCTTTATAAATCTGATCTTTCCCACCCCAGACCATATCCTCAGATGTTTCAAATGCTGCACATGTGGTCTGTGGCCAGCAGATAGGTTTGTGTCCAGATATGAAGTGAATCAGATCAACTATTTTTGAGATGGGATGCAAAAAAATAAGTTTTAGTTAATGGTTTTTTGGCCTGATTGTGTCTCAAAATGTTTCTTACACTTCAAGTTTAAATGAACTTGGTGAAATCTAGTACACTGTTTAGATTGAGGCCTGGTCTACATGGGGAGTGGGGGAGGGTCATTTAAAAAGTGAAGCAACTTTTGTCTATCCATAACTGACAGCTTTGCCCCTTACAGACCACAAAACCTAATGCTTTAGTCTTAACTGAATGGTGTTTGCACTGACTCCAGCTTTCTTTATGGTGATACATGGTTCACAGAGAGCCACTTCAAAAATTCCTGATAAAGCAGTCATTCCTCAGTCTTCATTGAAATTCCAGTTTCTGTAAATAAGTAGCTTTAGACGTAGAGCTAGTATAGGCGTGGATTATGAAATTTATATCACTTGGGTAAAAAGATGTCAGTGTAGTAACTAAGCACCATGGCAAGAATCCAAGATGTATGTGAAAGTGATTATGAAACTAATGCTTTGTGGTTCACATTTTGATACTCTATCCACAAGCTATACAAACACATATCCAGACTTAAAATGTTTGAAATCTATCTGCAGAAATCTCAAGAGCGCTTATGAGTAAAAGTTGGAGAAGATGGTAGCCTGTGGTCACTATTATACAGTATTTTTCCAGATTCAAGAAGTCTAAGCCTTTAAAACAATTGAAGGAATAACACTGGACTACCAGAAAGATCTATTAATTTTGGAAAAAATACAGGAAGGACAATGAAAATTAATAGCGTTTTGGAACAGTTTCAATATGAGGAGATAGGACCAGCTCTAGGCACCAGCAAAGCAAGCACGGGGTTGGGGCAGCACATTTCTAGGGGCAGCATTCCGGCCATCTTTTTTTTTTCGGGGCAGTTGCGCTCTCAGAGCTGCACCACTTAGATGGGGCGAGGGCGCCACGCTCCCAGCCGCAGCAGGAAGGGGAAGCCCCAGCCCCGGGATGCTGAGCTGCCAGAGCCCAGCCGCTACCTGGAGAGGAGAGGGCGAGTCCTGCCAGGGAGCCGGGGTTGTGCCGCGTCATCTGCACACTGGCTGCTGTGCTACCTTGTGCCACCCCTTATATCGGGGCTTCTCTGTACAGCCAGGGAGGGGAGGGGGTAAAGCCACTGCAGGCACTGGGAGAAGGTGACATCACTCCCTCAGTTTCCAGCACCACCTACGAGCCTCAGCCCCACCTGAGCTGGGTGCGGCAAATTTTTTGCTTGGGGCAGCAAAAAACCTAGAGCCAGCCCTGTGAGGAGAGATTAAAAAGATTGTTCATCTTGGAAATGAGACAACTAAGGGAAGATATGGTAGAGGTCTATAAAATCATGAATGGTATGGAGAAAGTGAATAGAGAAGTGCTGTTTACCTCTTCACATAACACAAGAACCAGGGGTCACCCAATGAAATTAATAGGCAGCAGGTTTAAAACAGACATAAGGAAGTACTTCTTCACACAACTCACAGTCACCGTATGAAACTTGTTGTCAGGAGATGTTGTGAAAGCCAAAAGTATAACTGAGTTCAAAAAAGAATGTTAAATTCTTCTTCGAGTGCTTGCTCATATCGATTCCAATTAGGTGTGCGCGCGCTGCATGCATGTTCGTCAGAAGATGTTTACCCTAGCAACATTCAGGGGGTTGGCTGGGCACCCCCTGACGTGGCGCCGCTATGGCACCAAATATATATCCCTGCTGACCCATCCGCTCCTCAGTTCCTTCTTACTGCCCATGTCGGTCATTGGAACAGTGGAGCGCGGCTTAGCTGATCTCCACCTCCCTAGCTATTTACTCGTTCTAATACTTATTGTGTATATAGTTATTCTCTATAGTTTTAGTTAATACTTTTAATAATTTTTCCTAAACGTAGTTAGTGTATATAGTTCAGAGGGTTGGGGATTAGCCCTTGCCCTCAGCCGGTGCCCAGGCCCATGCCCGGCTCACCGGGTTTCAAACTGTGCTCGGCTTGCCGCAGGCCAGTACCCACAGGAGACCCTCATGACTCCTGCCTCAAGTGCTTGGGGGAATCCCACCTCGCAGACAAGTGCCGGATCTGCAAATCCTTCAAGCCGCGGACGAAAAAGGAGCGGGACCTTCGCCTCAAGCAGCTCCTAATGGAGGCAGCCCTCACTCCTCCACCTTCGGCACCGGGTGCCGGACAGTCCTCACCGGGGAGAAGTGCCTCGTCAGCACCGGAGTGCGCTGGCACCACAAAGACATCTCGGCAGCCGGCACCGGCCCAGAAACCTGCCCGGCACCGCTCCCTCTCCCCGCGAGTCAAGAAGCTCAAAGCTCCTGCAGCTTCACTATCTACACCGCAGTCTGAGCAACAGCCTAAGTCGAGCTGCCCGGCACCAGTAACTGCCGCGGCACCGACAATCTCAGCACTGTTGATTCCGGCCTCGCAAGGGCCGTTGAGTCCGGTGTCTGACAGCTCCCTGGCGCATGCCTCGGTAGAGCTCATCGTTCCCACCCACGCCAGAGACATTTTCTGCAGCGAGGGAACTGATTGCTTTAACGGAGCCCACCCTGCCTCAACCCCCAGCACCGCTGGTGCAGGTAATTCAGTCAACAGGCAAGCCTGCCATGGTAAGACCGTCCTCGATCGGCACTGCCAAGAGGCACCACTCAAGATCGAGGTGCCACCAGTGTTCTCGATCTCGTCACTGATCCCGATCCCGACACCACTCACAGTCCTGGTACCGATCTCCTTCTTAGTACCGGTCATACTCAAGGCACCACTCGAGATCCTGCTCACCAGCCCGATACTCCAGACACCGATCCAGCTCCCGGCACTGTTCACGCCGCAGCCGATCTCATCATAGAGCTTCAAGATCCCGGCTGACCTCCCGGCACCGCGCCAGTCGTAGGTCCCGGTCCCACTCCCGGTACCAGTACGGAACCCAGTACCACTCTCCGATGTGTCATGGAGAACAGTTCGCTGGATGCAGGGCTCCTCCCCGAGCGGTCTCTGCTCCGCCATGGCCATCGCGGCATGCGTCTGTGTCATCGCACGCCGATAGTGCCTCCGACGAGGATTTGGAGGTACACAGCCGAGTTCTACATGAGGCTCAAGGTCCAGACCAAGGTCCTCAACAGTGGTCCTTTTGATCGCCTTGGGCATATCACCAGGCCCAAGGCGAACCCACGGTACCATCACGCTCCGCCCTGTCGAAACATCACACATTGGAGGCTACTGTTAGCCGCCCCCCTCCAGCGGGTACAGACTAATCTCCTTTGGCACCAGACCCTCAGGTCCTCCCAGACCCTGACGTGCCTCCTGACCACGAGTCCATACATGAGCCACTCGTCCTGGGTCTATCGTCGCCTCATCTGGGGAAGAGGAAGGTAGCCGGGACATCCTCATTGGGCCCGCCCCCTACTGACCTCCGAGCGCACCAGGACCTCCTGAGGCGAGTCGCCTTAAATATCAGTCTACAGGTAGAGGAAGTCCCAGAGGTTGAAGACACTGTAATAGACATACTGTCAGCGGATGCGCCAACTCCTGTGGCTTTACCATTCAAGCCAAAGCAGACACCATCTGGCAATCCCTGGCGTTTGTCCCTCCCATGCCCTCCAAGAGGTACAAGTACTTATATACCCACCCTTCTCCATGTTCTCTGGTGGTCCAATCCGTGAATGAGTGGGAGCGCCATGGCCAGCAAGCCCCCGCCCCAAAATCAAGGGAGGCTAGATGTGTGGACCTGTTGGGACATAAAGTCTACTCTGCGGGGTGCCTCCAACTCAGGGGGCGAACCAACAGGCCCTGCTCCGCAGATATAATTATAATACCTGGCAGGCGATGGGCAAGTTCACTGAACTGGTCCCACAGGAGTCCCGCCAGGAATTCCAGGCCCTTCTGGAGGAAGGAAAGAAAGTTGCACAGACCTCCCTCCAGGCCTCACTCGACACTGCCGATTCGGTAGCCAGAACTGTGGCCTCCGGAATCACGATGAGACGAATATCATGGCTGCAAGTGTCAGGCCTACCTCCTGAACTGCAGCACACCATCCAAAACCTGCCATTTTAAGGCCAGGGCCTCTTCTCTCAGAAAACGAACCCTAGGCTGCAGAGTCTCAAGGACAATCGAGTGATTGTGTTCCCTCGGGATGCATACCCCACAGACCCAACGAAGGTCCTTCCGTAGCCAACCTCAGCGCCCTTACCCCCCACCCAGCCCACGACAAGACTTTGGCAGAAGACATGGTCGCGGTAACCACAGGCGGCAGGCTGCACCCCAAGGGGGCCACAATAACGGTCCTGCCAAACCAACGACAGGCCCTAAACCGAACTTTTGAAGGTGCGCCCGAGAGCAGAACACCAGTCCTTCCCCAGGATCCCCTTCAGTTTTCCAACTGCCTTTCCTCCTTCCTCCCTGCATGGACCCAATTAACCTCGGATTGTTGGGTCCTAAGCACGGTAGAATTTGGATTCTACCTCCAATTCATTTCACCCCGTCCCTCTTCAGGGACCCCTCTCATGAGCAATTCCTCTGGCAGGAGGTTCATTTGCTCCTCTCGATTGGGGCTATAGAGGAGGTACCGAAGGAATTAAGGGGCAAGGGATTTTATTCCCGATATTTCCTAATGCCCAAGGCAAAAGGAGGTCTCCGACCCATCCTGGACCTGCAAGGACTCAACATGTTCTTGAAAAAGTTGAAGTTCCGCATGATATCCCTGGGGACCATCATCCCATCCCTAGATTCCAGAGACTGGTACGCTGCTCTCGACATGAAGGACGCATATTTCCACGTCGCCATTTATCCCCCGCACAGACGATACCTACGGTTTATGGTGCATTGCCAACATTTTCAATTTGTGGTTCTTCCGTTTGGCCTCTCTACAGCCCCTCGCGTGTTCACAAAGTGTATGGCTGTAGTGGCCGCCTTCCGCCGTCGTCGGCGCATACATGTCTTTCCTTACCTAGACGACTGGCTTATTTGAAAGACCTCCAAGGCCCAAGTCACCAGACATGTGGGCATCGTCACGGACCAATTCAGGCGGTTGGGCCTGATGATCAATCTAGAGAAATCTACTCTAGTGCCCACACAAAGAATAGAGTTCATTGGGACCATTCTAGACTCCAAACTTGCAAGAGCCTGCCTGCCACTACCCCGGTTTCAGGCATTAATTTCAATTATAAAAAGCCTCCAAAGCTTTCTGACGACCTTGGCTCACACCTGTCTCAGCCTCCTCGGTCACATGGCCGCATGCACCTTTGTAACCAAGCACGCCAAGCTACGCCCGCGTCCCCTTCAAACCTGGCTCGCCTCAGTTTACCGCCCAGGCAGAGATACCATAGACATGATGGTCACCATTCCTCAGAGCATTTTAGGCTCCCTCGACTGGTAGCTAACACCCTCCCTGGTGTGTGCAGGACTGCCGTTCCATCCGATGCAGCCTTCAGTGTCCCTAACGATGGATGTGTCATCTCTCGGCTGGGGGGCTCACCTAGGCCACCTTCACACGCAAGGCCTCTGGTCATCTCAAGCACTAGCGTTGCACATAAACGTCCGAGAACTGAGAGCAGTCCACCTGGCGTGCCAGACGTTCCAGCAACATCTGCAGAGTCGTTGTGTTTCAGTGCTTATGGACAACACAACGGCCATGCACTACATAAACAATCAAGGAGGAACTCGATCCTCCCCCCTTTGTCAGGAGGCAATCCAACTGTGGGAATTTTGCATAGCCCACTCAATAGACCTTGTAGCTTCCTTTCTCCCGGGGGCTCGGAACACTCTGGCGGACCAACTCAGCAGATCTTTTCTGTATCACGAGTGGTCGATTCACCAGAACATTATACATTCTGTCTTCTGGAAGTGGGGCTTTCCCCACATAGACCTCTTCGCTTCTCGCGAGAACAGGAAATGCCAGAAGTTCTGCTCCTTCCAAGGTCTCACCCCGGGCTCAATATTGGACACCTTCCTAATCCCATGGAAGAGCCAGCTGCTTTACGCCTTTCCACCCTTCCCACTGGTGCACAAGGTTCTCCTAAAGCTCCTCAGGGACAGGGCTCGCCTGATCCTGGTCTCCCCTGCCCCGACAACACTGGTACACCACGTTGCTGGCCCTCTCGATAGCCAACCCAATCTCCCTGCCTCTTCATCAAGATCTTATAACTCAGGACCACGGCAGGCTTCACCACCCAGACCTGCAATCCCTTCATCTCACAGCGTGGCTCCTGCATGGTTAACCCAATCTGAGTTACGCTGCTCTACCCCAGTGCAAGAAGTACTCCTGGGTAGCAGAAAACCTTCCACTCGGTCTACATACTTGGTCAAGTGGAAGCCATTTTCCTGCTGGTGTCAAACACTGAATGCCACACCCACGGATGTTCTCATCCCCACTATACTGGACTACCTCTGGTATCTTAACAGCAAGGCCTCGCTAACTCATCATTGCAAGTACACTTGGCGGCTATTTCTACTTTCCACCCAGGAGAAGGTAGTCACTCTGTCTTCTCCCACCCTATGGTTTTGAGGTTCCTCAAGGGTTTGGAGCGTCTGTACCCCCTAGTACGCCGCCCCACCCCTTCCTGGGACTTCAGCCTGGTCCTGACGAGGCTTACGTTTCCTCCATTCGAGCCATTGGCAACCTGCTCGCTCCTATATCTGTCATGGAAAACAGCCTTCCTTGTAGCCATCATGTCGGCTAGAAGAGTCTCTGAGCTTCAAGCTCTGATGGTGGACCCACCATATATGGTGTTCCACAAAGACAAGGTGCAGTTGCGTCCACATCCAGCGTTCCTCCCCAAAATAGTATCGGCCTTCCATCTCAATCAAGACATACTCCTCTCAGTCTTCTTTCCCAAACCTCATGCATCTCGTCAGGAGCAGCAGTCACATTCCCTCGACTTCCGTAGGGTGCTCGCCTTTTATATTGACCGGACGAAGCCCTTCCACAAAATGCCCCAACTCTTCATTCCAGTGGCAGACCCGATGAAAGGCCTACCCATCTCTTCTCAGAGGATTTCGTCCTGGGTAACAGCGTGCATCCGTACTTGCTATGATCTAGCTCATGTTTCTCTGGGACATATTACCACGCATTCTACCAGGGCTCAGGCCTCGTCGGCTGCCTTCTTAGCTCAAGTACCTATCCAGGAGATATCTCGAGCAGCTACTTGGTCTTTAGTACACACCTTTGCTTCCCATTATGCCCTGGTGCAACAATCCAGAAATGATGCAGCCTTTGGCTCAGTGGTTTTGCATTCTGCAGTATCTCACTCTGACCCTACCGCCTAGGTAAGGCTTGAGATTCACCTAATTGGAATCGATATGAGCAAGCACTCGAAGAAGAAAAGACGGTTACTCACCTTTGTAACTGTTGTTCTTTGAGATGTGTTGCTCATATCCATTCCAAAACCCGCCCTCCTTCCCCACTGTTGGAGTAGCCGGCAAGAAGGAACTGAGGAGCGGATGGGTCTGCAGGGGTATATATTCGGTGCCATAGCGGCACCATGCCAGGGGGCGCCCAGCCAACCCATCGAGTGTTGCTAGGGTAAAAATCTTCCAACGAACGTGCATGTGATGCGCGCACACCTAATTGGAATGGATATGAGCAACACATCTCGAAGAACAACAGTTACAAAGGTGAGTAACCGTCTTTTCATGGAGGATAAGTTCATTATTAGCCAAGATGGTCAGGGATGCAACCCCATGCCCTAGGTGTCCCTAAATAGCTGACTGCTAGAAGCCGAGACTGAATATTGGGGTGGATCAATTGATAAAGTTTTGTTCTGTTCATTCTCTTTGAAGCATCTGGCACCATCTGTTGTCAGAAGAGAGGATACTGGGCTTTGGGGACCATTGATCTGACCTAGTATGGCCATTCCTATGTTCTTATAAAGTAAAGCAAGTCATTAAGGAAGATAAATAACACTCTCTAGAGAAAAGACATGATTTCTTTGCATTGATCTCTACCAGAGGATATTGAAAAGAGCAGGTGTCTCCTCAGGTACTATCAGTGTGAGATGTCGAAAGAGGAGGAGCTGAAGTAAGTTCAGAGTGAAGCAGCTGAAATGTTAACAAATATGTACAATCTTGACCTTGATATAGTCTATTATATTGGAGGGTAGCACATGTTGCAGTATCTTTAGATAGGCATAAAAGGTGGTCCTCGTAGTGCCTCACTTAATTACCAAGATAAGAGGTTGACACAAGAATTAAAAATAGAATTAGAAAACAAAACATGAAGTCACCTATTTGCAACTTCATAGTTAGTGTTCTATTCTAAAGTGGATTTAATTCCTGATTTTTCTCTAAAAGTAGGTTTTCAACCTGTGAGAAGTTTAGGTTTTTGTTCTTTGAATTGAGGTGCAAAAAATCAAGTCACTTCTGAAAATTTAGTTCGAATGTGTTCAGTTCTGGTCACTATATCTCAAAAAGGATAAAACAGAAATAGATGGAGTTCAGCGGCATGTGACATGATATTAAAGGCATTGAATATCCCCCATATGAAGAGATATTGAAAAGATTGGGACTGCTTATGTTAGAGCAGAGATGAATAAGAGGCTGTGTGACAGAGATATGCTCAGTTATAAATGGTGTAGAGAAGATAAAGCAAGAATTTTTACTTACCCTTCCTCATAAGAACAAGAGGATATTCAGTTAAATTGAAAGGCAAATTTAAAATTGATAAACGGAAATTTAAACAAAGCATAGTTAGTTTGTGGCTCTAATTTCCACAAGATGTCAAATTTATCAGGATTTGCAAAAGGATTAGACACATAGGTGGATTATCAGAATATCCAGTTACAGAGGATTTTAAAAAAGTTTGGAAAGGAAACAAACTCTCATGTTGAAGAGTGTAAATTACCTGCAAGTGAAGAAACTTTGGCTCTGTAAGTAGATTATTCCATAACTGCCTGCTTCAGGCTTTCTTGCACTTTTTCTGAAGCATCTGATACAGACAATGGCCAGAGGCAGAATACCCATTAGATGGAACCTTTGTTTCATCAGATATGAGAAATCCTAAATTACTATCCTGTAAAATCAGTCTGCAAGGAAACGAGAAGGGAATTGGGAAAGTTGGTTGTTACAGGGACAGAAAGTTGTTTGAGTATTTTAACTGGACATTTCACCATTTTAAAACAATTGGTTTTATTTTATGTCTGAGACTTCTGGCTTTCTATTACTTATCTTTTCATAGCCAAATATAATTTTGAAATTGCTTTATTCTGAAGTTAACTGATATGTATTTAGTGGTAATGGCAGCATATCAGAGTCATGATCTGGAAAATATTAGGCTTTAAAACGTTGGTAATACATGATCAAGCTCATTTGTGAAGTCCTATGTATACAATATTTTTAAAAGATGCAATAACACAACTGTAAATAGTATATATTTTGCATAACTAAATGCTCTTATTGTCTTTTAATCAGCATTGATGATACACTTCAGGTCAAGATTACAGACAATGCGCTGTCTCGAGACCTATTCCCCATGGACTATCATTGTCTGGGAGATAATGAGAACAGGCCAGTGCGGTGGATGGCTCTTGAAAGCTTGGTTAACAATGAATTTTCCAGTGCTAGTGATGTGGTAAGTTATATTTACGTTTTCTAAAACAATATATAGTTATATGGATTTCTTCCTTTTAAATGTTTTTTTCACACAATTTATTCATGAAAAAAGGAATTGAATTGACAGTGCTGAAGACTGAAGTCCTTTGTGCATAACACATATATCCAGAACCAATACTGGATTTACACTGGCGCCAGGCCCACGGCCGAAAGGGGCCCTGGCCCGCTCTTCTCTGCCCTCTGCTCTCTCCTGTGGGGTCAGAGAAGCTTGATGCTGTCGTCAGCAGCCTGTCTCCTCCCCTGCCTCTTTCCCCAGTGAGCTATATTCCCTCCCCCACTCCCTGCTGCTGATCAGCCGGATCAGCTGCTTGCCGGCAGGAGAAGGGGAGGAGGAGGGAGCCTCAGCACCCTCACAGCTTCTGAGAGGAGGAGGAGAAGAAAAGGCAGGGGTGAGACCTTGGGGAAGGGGCTGGAATTGGAGCATACCCCCTCCAGCCCCCTGCGTGAGCATCCCCATGACCCCAGCCCACACCTCCAGCCGCCACACACCCCCTCACATGCCCCGAGCCCCCTGCCCTGAGTCCCACCCCACACACACAGCCTCCTGCACCCCCTCACACACTTCCAGCCCCCTGTTCTAACTGCTGCACTCCCCTCACACCTCTCCCGCCCTGACTCCTGCATTCTCCCCCTCACGCCCCCCACAGCCCCTGACATGAAATCTGCACCCCCCCCACACACACCCCAAGCCCCCTGCCCTGATTCCTGCACCCCACCCCTATCCTGAGAACCAAACAGGAGCTGCCCCACATAAGTGCTCCACACGCCAACCTCCTGCCCCAACCCTGAGCCCCCTCCCTTGCCCTAGCTCCTGGCCAGACCCTGCACCCGAACACTTTTTGACAATATTTGGAAAGATCATTAAGTAGTCTGTCGAGACCCTCTGTGATTTTCAAGTGGTCTGTGGAAAAATAAGTTAGACAACAAGAACAATCAAGGTACCTCACTTTATTTTCATTTACTTGCTATTACTTATAGGAGGAAGATGAAAAGAAAAAGAATGAAAAATATGAGCGGGGGGAGATAAGAGAGAATGTTCTTTTTCTTGGCTGAATCCCAAGGAGGAGCCCCAAAAATGAAGCTGAGCACAGGGCTGGTGGGCCCCACTAACTCTAAATCAATCACTGGCTGTCACGTCACCTGGGCTGGGGATACTATCAGGGTGCCAAGATTTGGGGATGCCCAAACGCAGTGCCCAAAAATTTTTTTTACACTACAGTGGAGTCACAGCCTACACGGGGGTTAGCTTCTAAAGTCACCGCGTAAGAGGAAAATTGTGTATAGCGAAAATTACCATAAAGTACAGTATACACTAGAACACGGGTCCTCAACCTACGGCACACGTGCCAAAGGCGGCACGGCACGCAAGCCGTTTTTTTAATGGCAGGCTGCAGGTCCCAGTTGCCGCTGAGCCTGCTGCCTACCTGGGGTTCTGTTCACTTAGCCGGCAGCGAGCTAAGCAGGGCCAGCAGTGGGCCAGCTCCTGCCAGCCGGGGTCCCAGCCGCCAGCCCTGCTCAGCCCACTGACGATCTGGGGTTCCAGCTGCCGGCCTTTTGCCAACCAGGGTCTCAGCCACTGGCCCTGCTCAGCCTCCTGCCAGCCTGGGTGAACGGAGGGCCAGCTCCAGGCACCAGCCCAGCAAGCAGCTGCTTGGGGTGGCCAACGGTGAGGGGCGGCATGTCCGGGTCTTCGGCGGCAATTCGGCGGCGGGTCCCTCACTCCCTATCGGAGCAAAGGACCAGCCACTGAATTGCTGCCGAAGACTGAAGCGGCAGCAGAAGAGCTGCAGATCATGATCGCGGCTTTTGGTTTTTCTCCCCCCTCTTCTTTCTTTTTGCTGCTTGGGGCGGCAAAAACCCTGAAGGTGGCCTTGTGTGAATGGCAGGAGGTTGAGCGGAGTCACCGGCTGGGACCCCAGCTGGCAGCTGAGTGAACGGAACCCCAGGCCGAAAGCAGGCTCAGCAGCGGCTGGGACCCGCAGCCTGCCATTCATTCATTTATTTATTTATTTTAAATCAGCTTGCCTGCCACTTTTAGGTTAAGGACCCCTGTTCTAGTGCATACTGTAGTTTATGGTAATTTTCACTATACGCAATTTTCCTCTTACGCGCTGACCTTGGAACCTAACCCCCGCATAAGATGTGACTCCACTGTATTCATTTTTGAAAGTTTATAATAAGCAATGCTCCAGGGGGGCAGGGTGGAAGTTTTGCCTAGGGTGCAAAATATCCTTGCATCAGCTCTGGGTACTGTCAGCTGATACCCACAGTCTCCAACCTACCTGGGCAGTACAGCAGACATGGCCCTGCCCACTAGTTTCTCTCCACTCTCTAGTTCACCCACCATTTACCCTAACCTCCCTTAAGGCTTAGCCCTCTTACTTTCAAAAATGATTGCTTGCCCCTCTCCCTGCCTCTGGCTTTTCTGACAGCCCTGTTGCCAGGTAGCCAGTTTTAGACTGGAAAACAGGACCTGAGTGTCCGGTTAGCAGTGCTGACTGGAAACTATGGTATGCAGCCCTAACATAGAGGGATCACCTCTTGAACGACAGGATTGTTCACTCCTTTCCCATTGTGGTTTGGCACTTCTGAGATTGCCAGCAAGGGTATCGAGTGTAGTAGTGTGTTTGACACAGACACTTGTCCCCTAAAGTAGAGGAGGTAACACATTCTGTATATACCACTAAACAATTATGAAATGTTACTGACATTTAGTCACTGCTACCCTTTAATAGCCTGGCTTCTATCTAGAGACCTACAGATGAGCAGAGGACTTGCTGGTTAAATCCTGGAACTTTCTAAACAGTTCACCCAATTTCAAGAACTGGCATTTTCATGTATTCTGTGTTTTCCGTGAATCTAAGATATACTGTCCCTTCCACCCTGATTGTAGTGTCCAGTGGTAATTGTGACGCTGCTTTTCTTGGGTTGTCTTCTCAGAATGGAAGCGTGTGACTGAGCTACAACAGAATAATTTGGCGTACTTTTCAGTACTGCTCCTGTGTGCTGAGAGTGGTTTCCTGAGCAAATTACCCTGATGGCCTTCAGCTTGTTATACAGCTGTATGTAATTTTAATGGTTCAGAATTTATATATTGTACAAACCCTTACATTTTACATTCCCACTTCCTTGAGACACATTACTTGTAAATTTAATGCTCAGGGCATTTAATGTATAATATATTAGTGTTCTTTTTACACTAAGCATCTTCAATACTTTCATTATATAGAGCAAGCTATTAAATTGTTACTCTTATCCCCCAACACAACTGTCCAGTCTGTAAATCACTGACATATAGACCATACCATGCATTAAAAAAATTCTCCTTTCCAGTGTGAGATCACATTGCTCTTTTCCGTCTGCCCTGAGTTTCTGATTGAAGGCCCTGTTCTGAGAAGTGAAAAGAAGCTCTTGTCCAATACTAAGTACCATTCACTCCTGTTGGTATCAGTGGTTGTCGTGTGCTGATCAGCTTGCAGGATCAATGCCTTACACCTTTTCCTTCATTAAGACTTTCAACAACTAGAGATATTGGAAAGAACTGTTTTCAACAATCAGTAGTAAGAGTGACCGTGGAGTATCTTGGTTAAGATTGTGCAGTAGTTTGAGCACTAGCCAGTGATTAACAACACAGCCATGTGGTCTGGTTTTCCTGCCAAAGGGTAATTTCCATTTAATGATGTTACCTTTACAATTTTGATGCAATGAGGTGTTGTGCATTTTTTGAAACCTCATGTTCTATTTTAGAAGTCTTCTCAAATTTTCCAACTGTGTGTGTACATAACTCGTATTCCACTGAAGTTTCCTGTTCTCTTCCATGTTGCCATAGTTCTTGTTAGTAATCAAGACTTTGAAAAAGGGTCAGCTTTACCTCAGGGTTATTTCTGTATTAGCATAAAAAGTTCTAGGTATTTCCTGTTCTAAAGTCCTGTTGTTTTGTAAATTGAGTAGATTATTATCTGAAATAGCCTGCATTAGCCGGATTTGCTGTATTCAGTAGAATCAGTACAATGTATCCATTTCATCTCCAATATTAAACCTTCACTAGTATGAACATGTCCTGTGAAGATCTGACTATAGGTAAAATTTTCAAGTGTAAGTGACTTTAGCATCTGTGTCCTAAACTTACAATGGGACTTGGGCGCTTAAATTGCTTAAGCACTTTTGAAATTTTACCCCGGACCAGTGAAGTGCTCTTGGTTAGGAGATACCATGAGCCATGGTGAAGGTAAAATAGTGCATGTCTTGCCACTTTTGTGTCATAGATGTGTATCATTTCTAATATATAAAATAGAAGCTGCATGGTTTATACTCACCCCTAGCCACTTGAACACTGTACTTATCAGCTCCACTTCTTCTGTTGAGCCCCTTCCCTGGAACTCCCCAGTCTACAAACACTCCTTTTTATCGCTGCTGAAAAATAACACGATAGCTAATGAATTTCCTGGCATTGACAGAATTAAGGCTTATTCTCAGGGGGTGTGAAGAATAATTATAACGGCGCCTTTTAGGCTGAAGTCTGTCCAACAAAATTTGTCAATAGAGCAAGGGGGTCAGAATGTAGTAAGGTCTCTCTTAAGAGATCCTACAGATTTAAATGTGCCCCTTTAACATGCCATACATAAATGTTTTGATTTATACAGAATAAATGCAGCTACCTTTTAACATATAGTAGATCATGTTGTTAATAAATTGATAGTACCATAGCTAACTACTAGAATACTGTAATGTGCCCAGATTAACATTCCTTCATCATTTTAGGAACATGAAAAGAAAGGCCTATCCACTCTACCTAAATTCCGTCTTAACGTTTACCTTAGTCCTGTTTTACAGATCTATACCCTTCTGTCTGCTCCTCCAAAAACAAATGTTAGGTATCAACTGCATGTAATACATTTATGCATAGTGGTATCTGTTGTGCACATTTAGGTTTTGTCTGCACTGAGAAAAAGGAATCGGTGCTTTAGCAGTTTAAATATGGTTCAGACACATTATGCTGAACCCTCTTTAGCTGTTTTTCTTTCATATGGCTTAGCTGATTTTTTTTAAATGGTTCCTACAAGGTTTTTTTCCCATCCACAGCAGTCAGCCAAAGTGTTGGAAAAAAAAATAATAGTTCGGCAGGAGCCGTGTTTTTATACTGTTTTCTTTCCAGGATAGATGGGGCCTTTTTCCTTCTTTGTGAATTTTCTGAGACAATATAGTTATAAAATGGGAAACAACTACATTGTCACTATATAAAGTAGTTTTACTTGAATTATGTGTTTATCCAGTTTCCTAAATTTTAGTTTGCTGCTTATTTCAAAACTCTCACCAGTGTCCATTGACTATCAACCCTTTTGTATTTTTTAAAAAACCTGTGTTTACATCCCTGGGCAGTTTTGGGGGCTCAATGGGCTCAAGCGGCAGAACTGTTTCATTGCTGTTTAGACTTCTGGGCTAAGGCTGGAGCCCTGGGCACCTGTGAGGTGGGAGGATCCCAGAGCTCAGGCTCCAGGCTCAGCCGAGAAGTCTACATGGCAGTGAAACAGCCCCATGAGCCCCAGAGCTGAAGGCTGAGATGTGTGAACCCCTGAGAGAGAGACAACCTGGTTAGAGAAAATTGAGGCAGAAAGTGCCTGCAGTGCCGTATGGTCAGAAGGGGGCACTTCAGGGCTGGCATGCCCTGTGATACATCTGCTGAACAAAATACAAAGTTAGTAACTAACTCACCAAACCTGTTATGGGGATTGATTTGCACAGTGTTGTGAAGATCTGAAGTCCTGTGTAAATATAATTTTGTTACATTCTCTACAAAGTAAACTGTACTGTACATTGTTATTTAAACTTAGTGTTTTTAAGGGTTGTGTAATCTTCAGATCAAACACTTTATAGAAAAGCAGCATTTTATTATTCTATATGCATTTTGTGATTTTATTTGTGTGTGTTTAAAAGCTTCGTGCTGTCAGAGCTTTCTGTACTGTTGGAAATTAGATCCAGTTCTTGTTTCGAAGGTTGTTATTCCCATTTAAATGTTCAGTGATGCAAATGAGAAAAGTCACTTTCCTATCTTGGGAGAAAAATTATAGCAGCACCACAATTTAACATGAAAGAATAGTAGTTGCCACATTTGTAAAGCTCTTTTATCTTCCTTATCAAAAATATGAGGAACACACATTAAGTTTAAATAGTTGTTTAGTGTGCATGACTAATCTTGTGAGAGAAATGAAGCTGACAGAGGCCCCAAGCCCTACTGTACTGCTAACTTGCTGCTGTGTAAAACACGTTTTTTTCTAGTGGGCATTTGGAGTAACACTGTGGGAGCTGATGACTTTGGGGCAGACTCCGTATGTGGATATTGACCCTTTTGAGATGGCTGCATATCTAAAGGATGGATACAGAATAGCTCAGCCAATCAACTGCCCTGATGAACTGTAAGTGTGGACTTATTATGAGGGGGGAGGAAGAGTGGTTTTTAGTCTACTTTTCAGGAAACCTTTTTTAAATTCAGAGCAAGCAGAGAATGCTACTTCTATAGACAGAGGAAGTCTCAATTCAGTCATCCTGACCTGGTTGTGTTAAATGTTCATGTAGATGATGCGTTGTTGTTGTTGTTAAAGGTCATACTCAGGCCTTGGCTACACTTGCAAGTTGCAGCGCTGGTAAGGGGGTTACAGCGCTGCAACTTACACAGTGTCCACACTTACAAAGCTCAGCCAGCGCTGCAACTCCCTGTCTGCAGCGCTGGCTGTACACCTGGTCTGCTAAAGTCCAGAAACCATGGATTTGAATGAGAGGACAAGTAAGCCCCCCTTTCCCCTTTCCCCAGTTGACGCGTGGTGCAAATGGCTCTGAGTTACTGCTGTGCAGATGGGTGGAGGGTTCAGTTGTATTTCCTAGCTGTCTCTCGTGCCTTTCCCAAGTCACAGAACACTGATGGGATGCAGAGACGACAGCCCCCTTGCCTTGTGACACGTGTGGGAATACTCTACCATGTTCTCTCTGGAAGCGCGTTTACTGCTATGTGCTTAGTGCTTGGCTAATTGTGTCATCTGATGCTAAAAACAGTCTTTAAAAACAGTGCATCCTCTGCACTAAGTATTTATTCTCCCTGTGTTTTTACAGTGACCTTGAATATCTGCTCCATCAGCCAGACTTTGAAAAATACAACTTAGGAAAAAACCAAGGAAGAGAAGGAGGAGATGATGAAAGCAGTTATGATCTGTATTCACAGATAATAAAATTTGCAAGACTGGAGGAAAAGGAAGAGGCTGCCAAGAAAAAGGAGAAGGCTGCCAAGAGAAGCACAGATCGGCTGCTAAGCATCATGGAACGCACACAGACCTCATGCAGTCAATGCAAGCATGAGGCAGAAGCACTACCGTGCCTTCCTCACTCATCCAAAGTTCAACCCATTGTGCCCCACTGTTCCTCAAAACACCCTTCTCCAGCATCGCTTCTTACCACTACCAGCGCCCAACACCATACGTTCACCTACAGCCCTGTAACTATGGCCTTGCCCTATGCACTCACCCATTCTCCATGCAGCATATTAATCCTGAAGCACAGGCATTGCACAACACTCAAGGAAGGACATATTCAAACCTCTGACTTTCTGCTCATCACCCTACCCCCCTGCCTGATTTATGTACTGTCCATTTTAATAAAGGATTTCTTGTTTCTTTTAAAACAGTTTTTTATTTACAGATTAGAGTAACAATGACTGTAGCTTACAGTAACATAGCGCTATCTGCAAATCATTAAACATCTGCACTAAAGCTGCGTGTGAAGGCACCAACATTCTGTTGGCTGTGTCAGCCTCAAATTGCTTCCTTTGTAAGGACCTAATCTTAATTGCGTCTAGCTCATGTAGTCTGGTGCTCCTCAGCTAGCCATGCATACTAACGTTGCAATTTCCCTCCAGGCTTGACCTGTTGTGGTACATGTCGTTCACTGAATGGTTTCAATTCCCTTGACATCACAAATCATGTATTGGAGGAACAGAATCGTGTTATAAATTGGGATGCTGCTTTCCGCTCATAGCTTCTCGTATGAATCTCCTACTCCGCTTTATTAAACGGCAAAAGCTCACTGCAGTCATTTTGCACCGGCTCAACTCTGTAGTTGAACTGGTCTGTTGCCTGTCAGCTTCCTTGTATACGGTTTCATGAGCCAAGGCATTAACGGTAAGCAGAGCATCTCAAGGATCAATGGCATTCGACGTTCCCACTGTGATCTTACGGTCTGGGAAAAAAGCCCTACCTGCAGCTCTTGAACGTGCAGACTGTTCCAAAGATCTGCATCTGCACATACCTTCTCAGGCCATCCGTGTAATGTCAGTGAAACGCCCGAGTGTCTCACAAGCGGGTGGAAACCATAGAGAAATACCCCTTTCGATTAATGTACCGGATGCCAGCTGGGGTGGTGCCAGAATAGGAATATGGTCCTCTATTGCTCCTCACAGTTAGGGAAACCCATTTGTGCAAAGCCATCCACAAGTCCTGCACATCCCAGACTCACTCGTTCTTCCAGGATGCGATTAATGACCCTGCAAACTTGCATCACCACTATTCAACGGTCACTTTCCATCCAACTGGTTTGCGACGTCGGTAGTCTGTCGCGGATTGCGACTTCCAAGAAATGCCACCCGCTTTCAGTGACAGGGAGCTCTCAGTTCGTGTCTGCGCTGCAGGTTGGGGCAGCTCAGCAACAGCAGTCCCATGAAAGTGGCTTTCTTCTGAAAGTTCTGCAGCCATCGCTTCGTCATCCAGATTGCAGGACGAGTGATCCCACCACTCAGTGCTTTTTTCCGAGCCCAAAGGCGGCATTCCATGTGCTGAGCACGTCCGTACTGCCTACAAGCAATTAGTGTCAGCGCGCATCAGCCGAATCAGTTCATCATCTGAGCTCTCCTCACGTCACTTTGGAGGCATAAGGAATAGCTCAACTGCCAGACGTGAGTGGGCTGGCAACATGCATGCATCCAAAAAGTCCCAGCACTCGGGCTCCTTTTCCTACTAAATCGACGCGGCAAGACTCACAATGGCAACCAAACCGCTCAAGGGAAGCGATGCAGCACAGTGTGTTGGAAAGGAAGCGGAATGATCCTCGCACCCTCGTCCCGCTCCACAACCCACTGCGCCAAATAGGGACAGGTGGCTGTGTGGATTAGCTACCACCAAATGCACACTCACAACAG
>NC_133776.1:55453011-55472080 GCF_003597395.2 Chelonoidis abingdonii
TGCAGCGCTGTCATCAGTGTGACACTCACCAGCGCTTATTGGCCTCCGGTATTAGCAGGTATCCCAGCATACTCTTTTCCAAGCTCTCTAGGTATCGTTCTCGCACTTCCATGCCCAGCGGCTCATGTGAACCCCGCCCTTAAATGCCCCGGACATTTTAACAATCCCTTCCTGTTGTGCTCAGCCAGCGTGGAGTGCATTCATCAATCAATCAACACTAGTGCCATGCCTCCGCCCCCAACGACCCACATGAGCACTTGCCGAGCTGCGGATACTCATCAGTGTTGTTTGGGTGAGAGCCAGTCGCAGCCGCCTGGCTACTTGTAGTGAGGAACCAGCAGAGAGCTTGTTCCCGGTAAGACTTTTATTATAAGGATGGAATTTTTGCGCCGCGAGGGCTATTGGCCTGCCTGCAAGCATGCCTAGGTGTGACTAGCCATTGTTTCCCTGTAGCTGCTCTCTGGCTTCCCCAAGTCACCAGAAACCATGGATTGCAGAGAAGCAGCCCCCTTCCCCTTCCCAGGTGAGCCGCGTGATCGCAAGGATGCTCTGAGTACCTCTGTGGCAGATGTGGGGGGAGTTTCACTCCTTTTCCCTGTAGACTGCTCTCTCTTTCCGCCATTTACAAGAACCCCATGATTAGCAAGCAGGAAGCAGCCCCCCTTTCCCCTTCCCAGTAGGCCGCGTGTGCTAGATGGCTATGATACCTGCTCTGTGGCAGTGTGGGAGGGTTCAAGTGTTATTTCCTGTAGCTGCTTCTCTGCTTATCCCCAATCACGAACACCTGTGATTGCAGAGACGAGCAGCCCCCTTTCCCTGTGAGCACGTGTGGGAAACTAACCATGGTCTCTCTGGAGCTTGCGTTCTCTATGTGCATGCTGCAATGTGTACATGATCTCAAATAGTCTTCAAAAACCAGTGCTTCCCTGCACTAGTTATTATCTCTCCTGTTTGTTTGTTAATGACCTTGTAATATCTGCTCCATCAGCCCAGACTTTGAAACAAGAAACTTAAGGAACAAACCAAGGAAGGTAATGGAGGAGCATGATGAACGAGTTTATGATCTATTGCACAGCATAATAAAATTGCCGACTGGACGAAAAGGAAGAGTGCCAGAAAAGGAGAAGGTGCAAGAGAGACAATCGGCTGCTAAGCATATGGAACGACACCAGTACTCGATGCAGCAATGCAGACATGAGCGCAGAACCTACCGTGCTTCCTTCATCAATCCGCAGTCAACCATTGTGCTCCCACTGTTTCCTAAACACCCTTCTCCAGCATCTGCTTCTTCACACTACCAGTGCTGCCCCAACACGCATATTCCTACAGCCCTGATAACTATGGCCCCTTGCCCTATGCACTCAACCCCATTCGTCCATGCAGTCATCTGAAACCGATTGAAAATCCGTAGATGAGGGAAACAGGCGCGTTCCGCAGCTGCGCAGTTGGGTCCTATCTGTTACACCGCAAGCGGGCAGCCAGAAAAAACACAAGGGACATATTCAACACTCTGAGTTCTGCTCATACCTATTCTTTCCCCTGCCTATTTATGTACTGTCCATTTTTAGGATTTTCTTGTTCTTTTTAAAACAGTTTTTATCTATTTACAGAAGTGAGTCAATGATGTCACACATGACCATCATAGTGCACTGAATCATTAGACATGCACTTAACTCCGTGTGAAGGCACCTCACATTACATTGCTGTGTCAGCCTCAATTGCTTCCCATTTAACGGACCAATCTTTTAGCAGCGTTGCTGGCCTCTCTATGTACTCTGTTCTCTGGCTTGTAGCAGATTTCAGTCGCATCCGGCTGTCGAACCGTCGGTAGGTCACATTCGTCACTGTAATGGTCAACCCTTTGACCTCACAAATATGTATGGGATAACAGCATCCGTTAATATGAGATTTGCTGCTTTCGCCACGTCTAGCTTCTCCGTTGAGACTTCTCCCATCTCCGCTTTCAAAACGCGCAAAGAGCCTCACTGCGTCATTTTGCACGCGCTCAGCCTGTAGTTGAACTGGTCCTGATCCTGTTCAGCTTCCCGTATTTAGGTTTCATGAGCAAGGATTTAAGGTAAGCAGAGCATCAGAAGTCATCTAATGGCATTTCGCGTTCCCACTGTGATTGCTTACGTCTGGGAAAAAATCCTACCATGCACTTCTTGAATGCAACTGTTCCGAAGTCTATTGCATCATGTCCCTTTCCAGGCCTCCTGTGTAATTGCTAGTGAACGCCCCAGTGATCCACAAGCGGCCTGGAAACCTATGAGAAATACCCTTTCGATAATGTATTCTCTTTTCGGATGCCAGCTGGGTGGAGGTGCCAGAATAGGAATATGTCCCATCTATTGCTTCCTCCACAGTTAGGAACCATTTGTGCAAAACCTTCCACATAGTCTGCACCATCGCCCAGACTCACGTCGTCTCTTTAGGATGCGATTAATGCCGCAGAACTTGCATCACCACTATCCAACGGTCACTTTCCACTCCAACTGGTTTGCGACTGTCGGTAGCTGTCGGAGTGTGCAGCTTCCCAGACAATGTAGCTACCCGCTTATCAGTGACAGGGCAGCTCTCAGTTCGTGTCTGGTGAGGTGGGCGAGCTCAGCAAAAACGCGTCACATGAAAGTGGTTTTCATTCTAAGTTCTTTGCAGCATTGCTCGGTCTCCCAGACTTGCAGGACGATGTATCCCACACTCATGCTGTTTCCGAGCCAAAAGCGCATTCATGTGCTGAGCACGTCGCGTTATGACCTACAGAGCAATTAGTTCGGCGCACAGCCGATCTAGTTCATCTCTGAGGCTCTCCTGCACTGTTGCACTTTGGAGTAAGGAATCAGCTTCAACTGCAGACGGTGATGTGGGCTGGCAACATATCAGTCAAAAAGTCCTCGAGCAGCTCGGGCTCCTCCCTACTGAAATAAGCACGCAGACTCACAATGGCACAAACGGCTCAAGGAAGCGATGCAGCACAGGTGTTGGAAAGGAAGCGAATGATCCCGCACCTCTCAGTCCCCTGTCACCAACCCACTGCGCCAAAATGGACGAGTGGCGTGTGGAAGCTACCACAATGCACACTCACCAACGCGCTCGCTGCAAATGCTGCAAGTGTGGACACACTGCAGCGCTGGTCGCTGTCAGTGTGGACACACTGCAGCGCTGGCCCTACGCAGCTGTACGACCACAGCTGTAACTACCAGCGCTGCAAAAATGTAAGTGTAGCCATGGCCTCAGAAATTTTTGAAGTGAAATAAGTGAAGAGAATTAGTATTTTTCTTCCACTCTACCTTCCTTTTCTCAGCCTGTCTTCCCAAAATTCCCTCTCTCGTACCCGCCTACAGAAGTTCTTTAAGTAGTGTTTTCAAAACATTTTAAGTGCCACTATCAGATTATCCTGATACTGCTAGTGGACTGCCTTTGACTTGTCTGTCTCTTGCCAAACCAGATCAGCACCTCCAGTAGTAGTACTTTTGCTGGTCACTCCAGATATGCCACTTCTGAAAAAACAATTTGGTACAGTGCCATGAGGTAAAGAAAATTGATGATCAAAGGGAAAAAAGAAACTTGCTTGTGGTTGGATCTCTTTACTCAAGTTCTTGACACTTGTGTCTGTCATGATTAGCTTTTGTCTTCTGATGTCTCCCCTTTGTTTTTGTCTTCAGGTTTGCTGTGATGGCCTGTTGTTGGGCCCTAGATCCTGAGGAAAGACCCAAATTCCAGCAGCTAGTGCAATGTCTAACGGAATTCCATGCAGCTCTGGGAGCCTATGTCTGAAGCTTCAGACATGGATTTCATACGCTACTTGGGAAGGGACAGTGCATACACGTCCAGCGCCATGCATCACTTGGACCTACTCACGCACTACGTGTTTAGAGCACCGCCAATGGGAGAAAGCACTTCTTCCAAAACACTGTGCCTTAGAATGCTTTTGTAGCCTGACTTTTTTGTAAGACCTCTTGATGTTGAGTATTTTCTAGATATCACTTTTGCTAAGTTAAATTGAGACAGTTATTTGCCACCTGGTTTTCTAAAATATAGTGATAGTGAACTTGAACACAAGAGTTGGATGGACTTTTGCACTGTTACAACAGACACAAAGTTGGTTTTTTAAAGGTTATTTTAGAGCTGGTAGGAAAAGGGAGAAATTATGCAAACAACATTGCAGAGACTTTTCTGATTTAGAAACTGAAATTTTCTGACCGGCTCTAGTGCTTGATTTTGTATGTATCTGGAATAGCTTTTTAGTATCAACTGCTTTTCTTTTGAGACGATGGCACAAAAACATTGGGTCCATAAGTGGCATCTTATTTTTTAACCCATTCTTCATCAACAGTTCTTGGAAAAGCTGGTCTTCAAGATGCAATATCACCTTTCTAAGACGATAAGCAATTATGTAAAAGAAATTCCAGTTTACCTCATACAGAGTGGTAAGGATTGGACTGAATGGAGCCTGTTCTTGCAAATGAAAGGTTGACATGATTTAAGATAGTTCAAAATGCTAAGTAGAGGCCTTCAGAGAAGCATCAAAATAGCCCTTGTTTGGGTGCCTTTCACCTCAGATTTCTACATTGCAGTTTCTCTTGCTGAAAAGGTACTGGTTGTTTTTAGGGTTTTTATGGCCTGAAATGGGCTTAAATACATAAATATATATTTGTAAAGACACACACTTGCAGAGTAAAGAATGTTTTTCTTTTATAATGATTGTGGAAATTTAATCCCTAACATTGGCTAGTGTATCAGGTTCTGCAGGTTCTGAAATATATCTTTATTAGGACCAGTTTAAGTAGTTATGTAGCCCACTGTGAAGGCATTAGATTGCACCTCCCTTAACTGCAAAGCCCAAAGATTCAACACGTATTGTTATCTTACCCATCCCCATCTGCCCCAGACTTCTATGCCATCTCACCGGGGGAGGGGATGGGGATGTTCCATCCTGTCGGTGAGCTGTAAGTAACATTCAGAGTATAGGTTTGGCTTGTAGGGAAATGGAGGTTTCCATTGATTCAACTTGAGGCTAAGAGGAGAATTTTCACTTCTTCATGAGATTCAAGCTGCCTCCATTAGAGCTCTGAGGCAGTATGGAGCAGCCTATACTTCAGATCATATGGCACATAAGCACAACCAGCAAGCATCCCACTAGTTTCACTCAATCTTTAGGATGAGAGCCCCATACCCTGAAGCTCCCTGCAGCTGTGTGGCCATTGCTGTCAGAACAGGCCCTGTAGCTGACGGTTATTGACACCAAGGTTTAGAAATCTCACTTACAAGGACAAGACATTAGACTTGGCTATGATATGTGCAAATTAAAAATTAGAGCAGCCTTTCTCAAACTTCAGAAATCTGAGCCCCCTTTCAGGAAAATAAAACCAGTCTCTCCCCAGCCACATTAAGGCAGTATCTGGGGCTATGTCTACACTACGGGATTATTCTGATTTTACATAAACCGGTTTTGTAAAACAGATTGTATAAAGTCGAGTGCATGCGCCAACAGCAATAATTCGAGCGGTGTGCATACATGGACCAAGGCTAGCATAGATTTCGAAGACCTCACTGTGGGTAGTTCCATGACTCTCCAATTGCCCGATCCCACCCTGCCCATGTGTGAATTCTGGTGCAGATCCCAATCAATGAATGGTGCAGAAAACGAGCCCCACAGGTTGGCTGTTGCACTTGTGTGAAGAAGATACTGCGCTCCTTTAATCTATTTTTAAAGCTCGGCTGCTATTAGTCTTATTTAGTGCCCAAAGGGTGTCACGGGGAGTTTCGGAGGAATGGGCTATTCAATCTGCAGGATGCGGAGCCTACGGAAAGCAACGGGCAACAATCTGCACCCACCATGAGGATGTCGTGTGGTCAGAACGCTCCATATTTAGCAGTGGTTAACGGGATGGGTATGGTCTCTTGGGCTCGCATTTTTGATGCATGGTGTGTTACGGGCTTTATAGTACCGTGTCAGGAGTTCTGAAGACCCACCGTTTCTACACAGTCTAATTATCCCTCTCCATTCTCTCATCACTGGCGTCCATCCCTTCATCCTACCAGCAGAATAAACTGAGCCCAAGACTAGTGATAAAGCCTTTTTATCATTCAGAGCTATTTGTTCAAACACATGAGAGTTTATGGAAGATCTATGCTGGTGTATATTGGGCAAGCTATTGAGTCAAGCGATTTAGACCGAAACTGCCTGGAAGGAGAATGATGGGCACCAGCCGGACTGTAGGACTTGGATGCCGGACAGGAGCGGTATCTGGCAGGGCTACAAAGCATTTCAGGCATTGGGCAGGGCAGGGAGAACAGGTTGTACCAGGGTCGTGCGTACGTTCGCGTGGTGCACTGGAAATGGATGAAATGATGTGTTCAGCAGTCGGGACGGCGGTGGTCTGCAGGGTTTGCTCCTGGCTGGCGCATCTGGCCGGGGCGCAAAGACAAAAAGGGAAGACCCGAATTCAATCCTCATGGTGTAACAAAAAAGTCAGGTCGGCGCTAGAAATTGGGGCAAGGTGTACAAGAAAACCTAGGTGACCAGAGAACAGAGAGCACAAGCCTGCCCGTGGGCAGAATCCGCAGAAAGTAGGAGCGGCGATGCCATTCATAAGGGGTGCCCCGTGCAACAACCCACCCGTGGCGCTTCCTCTCCAGCCAGATCCTGGGTAACCGTGGAGGTCGCCCATTGTGTGATGAAGTGAAGCAAAATGCAAGATAGAAACAACGGACTGTGAG
Source organism: Chelonoidis abingdonii (assembly GCF_003597395.2). NCBI lineage: Eukaryota > Metazoa > Chordata > Testudines > Testudinidae > Chelonoidis > Chelonoidis abingdonii. The sequence goes on from NC_133776.1 coordinate 55,459,735, forward strand.
TGAGAAAAGAGAGGGAGGCAGCTCCAGCTGCTATGATAGTCCAGGCAGACAGAAATCTTTAGACGAAAGGGGTGCGAGGAACTGGAGCCCCCAGTTGCTATGAGAAGAAGGTTAGCAGCCGTCTGGTACCATCATACGGGAATGACTGGGAGTCATTCCCATTTTACCCAGGCGCCCCAGCCCGACCTCACCTAGGCAGCCAGGAGCACTCACAGGATGAATGAAGCGATCAGGCCTTTGTAGTACCATCTGCCACCGGGGGCGGGGAGGGAGAGGAGGGCTGCTACATCAGCATGCAGGAGAACATAGGCTGACACATTAAAAAAGTCAAGAAATGATTTTTTTCGGTTTTCAGGGGGGGGGGGGGGAGGTGTAAATTTGACCGACACATACCTGAACCCACCGGGAAAATGTTTTGACCCTTCAGGATGGGAGCTCAGCCAAGAAGGCAAATGCTTTTCGGAGATTGCGGGAATGTGGGATAGCTGGAGTCCCCAGTACCTACGCCCCTCACTCCTTGAGCGTCATTTGATTCTTTGGCTTCCGTACTGTTGTCACACTCGCAGCTGTGCTGTGGACTCTGTATCATGCTGAGATTTTCTCCAATATGCTTTCCATTCTCGTCTTCTGTAAACGGAGCTGTAAAATAGAAACAGATTGTCCGCCCATCAACAGCGATCAGATTCCAGTATCCTGTAACGGCTCCCACGCTGGAGCTCTTTTGGATTGGGACTGCATCGCCACCCGTGCTGATCAGAGCTCCACGCTGGGCAAACAGGAAATAAAATTCAAAAGTTCACGGGGCTTTTCCTGTCTACCTGGCCAGTGCATCCGAGTTCGGATTGCTGTCCAGAACGGTTACAATGGTGCACTATGGGATACCGCCCGGAGGCCAATACCGTCGATTTGCAGCCACACTAACCATAATCCAATATGGTAATACTAATTTCAGCGCTACTCCTCTTGTCTCAGAGGAGTACAGAAACCGATTTAAAGAGCCCTTTATATCAATATAAAGGGCCTCATTGTGTGGACGGGTGCAGCATTAAATTGGTTTAACACTGCTAAAATCGGTTTAAAGGCATAGTGTAGACCAGGCCTAGGAAGAGTTTGTGATGCCACTGTATGTGTATGCCTTTCCTCCCTGAGCTGTGCCTTCATACTTTCTATAGCACGTACCCTGTAATTTGGGAAACACAGAACTAGAAAATTTTGAGTCCCTCAAATAGAAAAGCTGTCTTTATCCTTACATGGAGAGGTCCTCAACCTGTGATCAGAGAAACAAGTCATGTTTCATTCCAAACAACTTTTCCTGATCATTGTCATGAGCTATAATAATAAATGCTGGCACACCCATTGAGCATTCTGTCCAAGAGATGCTGTAAAAGGTATATTGGTTTGAATTGGTTGCAACGCATTTCATACAACTGATTTTGCAGTCATATATTTAAGTGCTGGTGGGTGGTTTTAAAAACCTTGCCATCCAGACACTTTTGGTGCTTTCAATATCTGAGATTTTTTTAAAAATCAATATTTGTTTTATGCTGACTCACTTGGTAAGATTATTCAGGGCTGGGCCATTTTTCTACAGATTTCTTTGTGAAGAGTTCCACAAAGACACTGTGGTTGTAATGCTCATTTGAGATGATTAAGGAGAGGAAACAGCATTATTTGAAAATGGTATACTACTTAGAGTATTGTTTAAAAACAACACATTCTAACTTCACTTTCTGCAGTCATTGCTGAGGAATCATTTTATGGATCACTGTCTTGAAACAGGTTCTAGCACAGACCACATTTCTGGATTCTCATAATATATTTAAGAAAGTTACTTCATTGAGTGCACTGCTCTGATCATGTACTTCTTGGTGTGCCTCTCTGTGTGCACAAAATCCATTCACCTGCAGCAATTAGACATTGAGTTGGGTGACAGCCATCAACTCTGGGAAATCTATAAAAATAAAATAATAATTGGAGCTATACCAATCTCCTAGAACTGGAAGGGACCTTGAAAGGTCATTGAGTCCAGCCCCCTGCCTTCACTAGCAGGACCAAGTACTGATTTTTGCCCCAGATCCCTGTGGCCTCCTCAAGGATTGAACTCACAACCCTGGGTTTAGCAGGCCAGTGTGCAAACCACTGAACTCTCCCCCCTCTTTGATGTCATTCTAAAAAATAAAAGAAATCTGGCTGCACAAGTGAAGAAAGCCTTTCAAAAGGAACTAGAGTTAATTGATGGCAAAGCTGTTGTCTTGAGTTTGCAAACAGTTCTTCTGCCTAAGCTGTAGCAGAGTGAAATCTGACTAATATTCCCTGCTACTGTTGGGAACTGGTGTAGGGCAGTGAAACTGCCAAAAATTGGATCAGTTTCACTCTACTACATCTTAGGAAAGCTCTGAGCAACAGTAAGGGCTGGCACTGAAGCAGAAGGTCCAAAATATGCTCAAGAATGGGTAAATGATCAGAAGACCTATACCCAGTCAGCAGCCTGGACTTGGGGTTGGACCAGAGACACACATGTTCCTTCTTCCTTTCAGCCGCAAGAGGAGAGCTTGTAGGACTTTGGGTATATCACATTGCCATTATTGCAAACAATGGAGCACTGACCAAGATCCAGGGACAAAACTCTGGTAAGTATGCCATCATGCTCATTTTCCCAGCAAGGAAGTGGATCTGGCTTAATCCCTGGACAAATTCTGCTCCAGTTCTACAACTAACTGATCAATTTTTGACTGCCTTACTTGACTTGATAATTTGTCTCGTGGTGTCTTCAATGATCGCAAATCTCTGAGCAGCTTCTAAAGGCTGCCATGTTTCCTTCCAGTTGTACAGTTTTCGTTCCTGGCCAAAGACAAGGACAGGTACTTTATTCAGTCCTCTACCACTGAGATGCTGAAGATCTGGTCTGCAGAGGTTCGTGCTATTGATAAGGGACCTGATGGGGCTACCACTCGCTTCTAGCCTCTGAACTGGACCTTAAAATCATGAATGTGTAGGTCACTTTGAGTTTTTGCTATTACGTACATGGCCTCTGTATGCTGGTGTGGTATAGAGTTTTATCAGCACTTGTTTGGGAAGAGGTACATGTCCTACTCATGAATAAGGCTAAGATTTTGTCAGGGATATTTTTACTAAAAGTCACAGACAGGTCATGGGCAATAAAGAAAAATTCATGGAAGCCCGTGACCTATTTCTGACTTCTTCTAAAAATATCCCTGACAAAATGGGGAGTTCAGCTGTGGCGTCCCCACACCACCTGCAGAGGTTGGGCAGCTGTGCGGGCTGCTTTTGAGCTCTGGGGTTCCCCACCGCCTGCAGGGAACTTTGAAGGACCCCATGTCCTGTGGTGGCTTGGAACTCTGGAGGCCCTGCCACCATCAGCGGCTCATAGCTCCCAGGTCCCTTGCCCCGCTGGCAGCCAAGAGCTCCAGGGGGGACCCACAATCTGCATCAGCTGCAGCAGCTCTGAGGGGGCCATCGCTGCCTGTGGCAGCTGAGAGCTACAGGGGGGCCCAGCTCCTGCAGCCACTGGGAGCTGCAGGGTCCCCCCGCCACCTGCAGCACCCAGCCAACAGGGCTGAATTCACAGAGGTCACTAGAAGTCACAGATTCCATGATTTCCATGACATCCATGAAAAAATCTTAGCCTTATTCATGAATGTGACAGCTCAAATCTTTATACCCCAGATCATCACATCTGTATAACATTTTTTCTGCTCCTGTTCAGCACCACCATTTCAGCGCCTCCACTGGCTCCCAACATATCAATATCAAGTGTTACGGTGAGGCAAAGCAGCTGAAATGTCCATTGCAACTCTGTCTCCACTATCCATTCCTCACTTTCACCATCTGATTTTTGTTGCTTCGGTTCATTTCTTAACTTCATGTACAAACATGAAACAGACTGTCTTCTGTGCTGCTCCTTATGCATCAATCCCCTCTGAACTGATCCACAAAGCCACTACCTTCAAATCTCTCCATGAGACTCACGTCTGCTATGATACGTATAAACCAGTGGTGGCATGAATGGCTGAAGGGATTGATACTCATAACTCGTCTTAAAATGCAAATCTTTCTAAAAATTGTATATATTTGACTTCCCTTCCTCATCCTTTGTATAGTCACTTCTTAGCTATCCGTTTTTTGAGCCAGGGACAATGTTTGTCTGTACAGTTCATAGCTCACTTATCAGGGGAAATTCTGTGTTTGCAGGAAAGAAACATTTCCCTAGCAGGTTGGTTCAGTTATTTTATGTTTGAAGCTGCTCAGAAATTGGGAATATTGGGAGTTGTGCCAAAGCCTCATGCTTTACCCACTACACAGCCAAAATGAATGTGAATGAGAACACACTGCATAGACACTCTTGTCTTGTTCTTCCTTTCTCTCATATCCAGTTTACTGAGAGTTGTTCTTATCTCTGCTCATTAGAAGTGAGCATATCAGCTTTAATGCCTTTTCTGCATTAAAATGTTTAGTATTCCCCTATCGCCTAGGAGCCCTAGTCATGGCTGAGGACCCTGTTGAGTACAAGCACAGAACAAAAAGATGGCCTGTGCCCCTGAGAGCATCCAGTCAGGGTACATGATGAGATAGCTGATGAGGGAATATAAAGAAACGAGACACAATTGGCCAGCAGGATGTGCAGTGGTCTCAGCTCACCAGTAGCCTAACCCTCAAGTTTTCTGTAGGCGTCACAGCAGAGGAAAATATTGAGGGTTTCTGAAGGAAGATCATTAAAGTAGCTTCACAGATGTTTACAGTCAGCCCCTCTGAAGTATGAGGAGAAAGCGTGAAGGTTACTATTTAAAAATGTAACAAGTGGACACTGGAGGCAAGAGTTGACATCTCAATATTGAATGAGATATGATAGGTCCAGATAGTCCCTGAGCAGCCTTGAAAGTGAAGACAAGTTGCTTAAATTTAATGCAATAGAGAAAGGTGGGGAGGGGATCGTCAATAGAAGAACGTGAAAGAGAGGTGACATGGTCAAAGCAATGGGTTAGGAAAACTATCTGAACAGATACGAGTGGGGCAAGATTGCATTTGTCAGGGCCAGAGAGAAGAAAGTTGAAGTAATCAAGAGGATGAGCGCTTGGACAAGTTTTAGCTATGTAAATGGTTAGGAAAGACCTGTATCTTGTTGATTCTTTCTGCATAACATCACTAAGATTTGTGCATAGCCTGGATGTGAGGACCTAGAGAGTCGCCCAGTTGAAGTAACGCCCAGGTTATGGGCCTTAGTGACAAGTAGAATTGTGTTGTTAGCTAGCATTAGGGATCAAGAGGCTGAGGAGAAAGATTAAGAACTCTGTTTTAGCCATGTACAGCTGGAGCCAATGGCCAAAGGTGTCAGAGACAGGCTGAGATTTTAGGTTGGACAGAAGGAGACAGATCTGGAGTAGAGGTAGATCTGTGAGCTGTCAGCCTAGAGAATAGTAGTTTGTGTTTTGCAGATGAGATTACCCAAAGAGAAGGTATAGAGGGAAAAGAGAAGGGGAGCTCTATCAGAAAGTTGGAGGGGCCTCCAAAGGACATGCTGGAAAACCAGGAGTGGACAGTCACAGAAGTCAAGGAAGGGAAAGATACAGGAAGTGTGGCCAACAATGTCCAAAGTACCTGACGGGTCAAGGAGGATGAGGACAAAGTATAGTTCTGAGCTTTGGTTAAGAAGGAGTCATTAGAGACATTGGCAGAGCAGTTTCAGTGAAGAATTTAAGAAGTGGAAGCTGGATTGGAGAGGGCATAGAATGGAATTGGAGCAAAGAAATTCCAGACAGCAGTTGTAAACAGTGCATTTGAGTTTAGGGCTAGAAGTGTGCTGTACGCTTTCCTTTCCATTCCCTGACCAACAACGGTGGTTCAGAAGGATCTTAACACTCTTTTGGCCTGAGACAGACGTGTTTTTATTGTTCACATGTACAGTGGCTTTTTGTTCTCTAACTTCCATTGTGACTATGTGGTGACTGCGAAAGAAGGGAGCTGATACATGGAAGAGGGAGGTACAAGTGCAGAAAGTTCCTTAAGTGGATACTTGGGAACAGCTGAGTCCCCTGTCAGTTTCCAGATAACCAATGTTAAAGGTTGACTATGCAGCCTAACTCTTCTGCTGTTTGTTTTTCTATTTCTTTTTAAATTCTTCTAATAACCAACATTTCCATCCTTCCCCACCCAGAGTTTGCTTGCTTGACTGAAAGATTAAGTATTGCAGTAGGAGTTTGTCATTTGCCTTCTGCTCTGGAAAGGAGTACACCATGGAGTGCATGGTGAACTAAAATGCATGCTGGGGCTTTCACAGGCTGAGACAGCACTGTTTAAGAACAGTGTTAAACATTGACTGACTCTGAGTAGGGGTATTCATACTTTAACATTTCTGCAGTATCAGGTGTGTACGGCACTTCAGAGACAAGACTGGATTTTTAAAAAATGCAGTCAAGATCCGATGGACATGCAACAACCCAGAGCTGTGCAGACATGTACATACAAATCCCAGTTAGGATGCATGCATCAAAATCCAGGCATTGCAAATTCATCTCAAACCTTTCTGAAAATCTGTCCCAAAATAAGGTATGGTTCCGACCCCTAAAATGTTTGCATTCTAAATTAGGTAATGATACAGGCAAAAAGAGAGTTGAGTGTTTGTCCTACCTGACCCCATTCAAAAGTCAGTGATAAAACTCCTGTTTGACTTTGAAAAGGCAAACGTAGGCCAATGCTGAGCACTTCCTAAATCCCAGGGAATTTGTGTGTTCTCTATGCTATAACTAGAATACTTTTCCAGCTTTGGGACCAATCATATACACATGACTGCTTAGTCATGGATTGTGAAAGATGGCAGCAAGTCAATTTAGCAAAAAACCCAATCTGCATTAGATACACTCTCGTTGATTGAGGTTCTTAATTCCAGGACCTGAAGCAAATTGGCTGGTACACTCTGAACATCATGAAGGTGCTTATTCCAATTTTAATAAAACATCCAGTGAAAGAAAAATGAAGTGGAAGAAATCTGACATGAAAAATGAGCAAAAAGTGAAATCTAACTGCGGAGGCTGGAATGCACTGAGAAGGTAGGTTTTCAGTGTGGGCTTAAGTCCATGCCAAACTCATGGAATACAACATAAGCAGGAGCAATGGTACCTGCAATCTCTCAATGCTATTGTGGGTAAGACTGCTCCAAGCTGGCTGCTTCAGTTTCTGAAAACAAGGTAGAGTATCTGGAAGACTCCAGGAGCATAACTAAGTAGCAATGCTGTTGTTGTCTTCTCTCTGCCTTCACAGCATGAGATACAAGAATAATTCCATGGGCTCCTTCTTCTGAAGGTAGAGTGGGACAGGATGGCTCGGGAGGAGAGCGCGAGGAGGAGAGATGCATCGATGGGGCTCTCCTTAGTGCAGTTCTACACAAGTTATAGTGTGAAATGTGCAGTTACATCCTCCTTGGGGCTGAAGGCTGTTGCTCCAGGCCACGGAAATGCACCATATGTGCTAGCAAAGCCTAGTTCTCTGTTGGATGCTAGAATTGAATCATGTTTTGGTGTTGGGTAGGTGCTCAGAGAAGAGAAAGAGGAGCATCTTCCTTCTCCCCCACCCTCCCAGTAACTGCATAGCACAGGGCAAGGTTTGCTCCTGGTATTTCCATTTTGGTGTTTGTTCATTTCTGGCCTGACTAGCTCTTCATTTAATGGAGGTAGTGTGGTCTAGTGCAGAAGTTCCCAAACTGTTTTTTCTGCACCCCACTTCTCCATGGGAGTCATGTAACTGCCCAACAAATTCTGCCCATCTGGGGCGGAAAATGACTCACTGAGGCAAGCCAGCAGCTCATGTCTGGGATGGCAGCAGGACCCAGCTGGCTCTATCCCAGAGGAACCCATGGCAGAGCATAGGGGGACTCCTGGCACTCCCTCCCAGCCCAAAATCTAATGCCCCACAGGCTCTGGTGGGTTTAAAATATGGCAGGGAGAGGGGCAACAGTTAGGGAGTGGAGAGGGACAGAAGGATGGGCCTGATCAGGGATGTGGTCCTCACCCTCCCTGATCTCTAAGGACTCCCTGCTGCTGCCTTGCCCACTGGATGGCTGTAGCGCCTCACCCTGATAACCATGTGGGCCCCCTACAAAGTAGGGCACATGCAGTTTGAAAACCAGTGGCCTAGTGAATAGAACACGAGTGATATGCAGCAGAGCTGGGTTCTGTACTCAGCTTGACCACTGGCCTGCTGGGTGACTGAGGGTCAATCACGTCACTCCCCTGTGCCTCAGTTTCCCCCCTGTAAAATGGGGGTAATTTTACTAACCTGTGTAAATTGGTTTTAGGCCTAGGGCTATTATGATCCTCTGACTTGTATCCAGTAAGTAGCTCTCAGTGCCCCTTCTATGTCCCTCTCCCCACAATGTGATAAGTAGGAAAGCAGAGCACTGGCCCTACCCTACATGCTGCTAGCCAGTGTGCCCATTTCCACATTTAGGGAGCATCTCCGCTCATGCTGTCCCCAGAAATGTACCACCCTTGCTGCCTATGGAGACCCTCTGTAGTTACTGAGGCAAGAGTGGCATTTCCCCTAAATGCACAGAGTCAACAACCATGGACACATTTTAAAAATGTGAAGAGTAGTACCAGAGCTGAAAGAAATGCAAGGGTCTCTTTCTTTATGCCTTTAAGGTAGACCCTCTGCACTGAACAGGTGGAGCACAAAGTGGAAGGAGTGGTCGGAGTTGCACTGTACAAGTAGCTGTCAGAGAGCTGGCAGTGATGAGATAGAGCTGTTATCTCAGTCTGCAGCATAATGGAGCCCTTTATGCTCCTGCTGCATGTCAATAGGAAAATCAGAGCCTCCCAGCCATATGTATCTGCATAACTGTCTCCAGAGGCAGCTGCTTCCATTCTCCCATCACTGAACTCCACACTCTATCCTTAGCTGAGGTCAAGTCCTCAACCACAAAGAATGCTCTTGAAGTGTGCCAGTTTCTGTTTGGGAAGAGAAGTGGGGAATAGGTGAGACCTCTTCCATAGCTCAAATGGGAACTTGCCCATCAAGGGCTTACAGTTTGCAGTGTGAGCTACAAGCATAGTGGGCTAATAAACCCATCTTTCAAAGGCCATTCCACCATGTGCATTCAGCCAATTGGTGCCCACCTCTGAGTCCAGACAGTTCTGAACCTGGCCACCAACCTCTTGCGGGACGGGGAAAGGAAAGCAGCCAACATCCAGGGATTTAGCTGCCCTGGGAGCATGGGGATGCTGCTGCGTGTCCTTCACCAAGCCAAAATTGTAGGGAGCAAAAATAGTGGTTTATAATAGAAGATGGTGGAAATGTAACCCTGGAGGGAGCCCTGCCTACGTGTCTCCAGCATACATCTGAAGATATTAAGAGTCTGCACTATAATCATTGCAATTTTACTTCAAACACAAATGTGGCAAGTTTTTGTCAGTACAAACCCTAGGAATTCATGCCTCTACTCAAAAGAAGAGCTCTTTGTATTGGCAAGCCTCAAATCAAGAGCCTTTACACCCTCTAGGATCAGCAAGTCTTTCATACATGATTTATGGGGTTTCAGTTTGGAAGTTCACTATCAGTGTCTAGGATTTATTTGAAATTAGTCATGTAATGACTGGTGGGTAACTGTAACATATTCAGGGCAAGAAATAAGGATAAGACCTTGTGGCAACCCCAGTGCATTCGCCCTATTGAATTAATAGCTGGTCCTTAGACTAATGAGATGTAGCAGATAGTATCACACTTTCTCCAGTTCATAGAGAGGTGGGCCAGCAGTACAGACTGTCTCATATGACAGAAGCTCAATGAAGAGGAATTTGAGCACCTGGACAGTACTGAGTGATACCTTGTAGAAAGCAAGGTCCCTGTATGGAAACAGGACATGGTTGCAGCAATTAAAATGTCCAGGTTGGAATGAGTCTCACAGAGTGAATGCCACAAGCAGGGCTCTCGTAACAGATGCTTGTGTATTAGCAGCACCTTGGCTTGGAGAGCTGCAATTGGCAGGTTTCATGTTTTGACAGGATGCTTTTAGATCATCCAGGGGAGCTGTCCAAGGGCTGCCTAAAGGCAATTGTGATGACTTTGCCCTCAAATGAATCCTACCCAGGTCTTAGTATTCGTCTGTTCTCAGCATATTTGCCTCTCTAAGCCCAGAGCTCAGAGTTAAAGTTTAGGGAAAGGGAAGTGACAAACACCCAGTTCTGTTCTTCACTCTCTGGGATAAATGTACAGCAAGAGTTCTACTTGACACCCCCACTTCTTCAGCCTGCCTTTGCTGTGCAAGGCTTTGGGGCACAATGAGAGAGGGAATCTTTCCAAACCTCTACACAGTCCACACCCTGTGTAGCAACAAAATTCACCCTCTTGCTATAAAGCTCTCTCCAGGCTTGGCTGCTCCTAGGGTTCCTGCCTCGGGCCTGCTCTGCCCACACCCTAGTTCCTCTCTGCCTCCGCCCCATATATCAAGGCAGTCTCCATCTAAGGCCGCTCCCTCCCACCAGCTGGAGGTCTTCCTGGCAGGTAGTAGCCCCTACCTACAGAAGATTCTATTAACTGCTTCCTGCCCTGGTCCAATGGGGGGGTTGCCTCTTCCACCACAGGAAACACCTTTTCCTATCCTGCCTTAAGGAAGGAGCAGTGCTCATTAGGGCTGCCAGTTACACAGGAGCTTCGGCACATGGGTGGGGAAGCTAACATTATTTGCTGCTTGACACCATCTTCTGAGAACAAAGCAAAAACGCAGAGGCTATTGGATTGCCCTGGGACAAGTGGTGAGGTTTGTTCATTAGTGTTGCATGTTGTTTGCCTTTCACATTACCTAATTATCCAGGTGTGTGCAGAGAACTTACAATGTGTGTATTGGTGAGCAGCAGCATGCTGATTTCATTCTGATTGCTGAGGGTACAGACCAAATCTCAAGAGGCACAGCCTGTACGGTATAAGCCAGGTTATCCTTATCCATCTTGGGCTCGAATGAGAATACAGACCATCCCTTGGAGAGCAGCAACCTGGGAAATGTGATTTTTATCCCCCATCCTCTAAGGTTTACTTCCTTTTAAAAATGTGTGTAGAGCATCAGGGGAGACTGAGATTGGCACTGTTCTTTGAGAGGTTGAAAGACTGGTCACTGAAAGTGTTTCTGTCCAGCAGTTCAAAAGCAACCCAGCTAAATCATGCCACATTCTCACATTTTTCAACTTTGTCAGTTTCTGAAGACGATTTTGAAAAGCAAATAAAGTGATGCCTGAGAGTAAATCCAAGGCTGCAAACTTGCAGTCCTGAAGTAGTAGCAGTAAGAAAGAAAAGGATTGTGATGAATAAATCAGAAATCAAGATTGCGTGGGCTACCTATACAGTCATGTTTTCAGCAATGTATGGAACAGGGGCTCGGAACGATCAATGATATTCAGGCAGCCTATGCAGGGCCGCCCAGAGGATTCAGAGGGCCTGGAGCAAAGCAATTTCAGGGGCCCCTTCCATTAAAAAAAAAAGAGTTGCAATACTATAGAATACTATATTCTTGTGGGGGCCCCTGTGGGCCCTGGGGCAAATTGCCTCACTTGCCCCCCCCCCCCCGCACTCCCATTGGAAGGCTGTTCCAGAGAACTTCACACTCCTCTATTAATGGTTAGAAACCTTCATCTATTTCAAAGTTCCTAAACTTCCTAATGTCCTATATTCCATTTGTTCTTGTGTCCACATTGGTTACTAAGCTATAAATGACATTCGCTCTCCCCTCTTGATATTTTAATCCTTGATTATATTTTATAAAGAGGAAACCATATCTCCCTCACCCCTTTTGGTTAGGCTAAACAAGCCATAGCTCTTTCAGTCTCCTTTGTAAGGAACAGGTTTTCCATTCCTTGGATCATCCTAGTAAGCCCTTCTCTGTACTCTGTTCCAGTTTTGAATTCATCCTTCTTAAACTATGGGAGACCAGAACACTGCTCACAGACTCCACATTGAGGTCTCACCAGTAGCTTGTATAATGGTACTAGACCTCCTTATCTTTTACTGTGGGAATATTCTCAGCCTAATGCATCCCTAATACTCGCATTAGCTTTTTTTTAATTGGTCATAATCAACATTGACGGTTCCTATGTCATCCTGTTGATCAACTCCATGACTCCTGTCCTTCTCCTCCTCCGTTTACTCAACTTGAGTGTGTCCCCCAATTTATAACCATAAATTGCTTGTTATTAATCCCTAAATGCATGAGCTTTGCATTTTCACTATTAAAATTTATTTCCTTATTACTATTCTCAGTTTTACAGAGTCATCCAGATCTTCCTTTGTAGGATTATCCTGGTCCTTCTCTGTGTTAGCCAATACCTCCCAGATCTCTTCTCTTTTT
>NC_133776.1:55472910-55544749 GCF_003597395.2 Chelonoidis abingdonii
AAAAAGAGAAGAGATCTGGGAGGTATTGGCTAACACAGAGAAGGACCAGGATAATCCTACAAAGGAAGATCTGGATGACTCTGTAAAACTGAGAATAGTAATAAGGAAATAAATTTTAATAGTGAAAATGCAAAGCTCATGCATTTAGGGATTAATAACAAGCAATTTATGGTTATAAATTGGGGGACACACTCAAGTTGAGTAAACGGAGGAGGAGAAGGACAGGAGTCATGGAGTTGATCAACAGGATGACATAGGAACCGTCAATGTTGATTATGACCAATTAAAAAAAAGCTAATGCGAGTATTAGGGATGCATTAGGCTGAGAATATTCCCACAGTAAAAGATAAGGAGGTCTAGTACCATTATACAAGCTACTGGTGAGACCTCAATGTGGAGTCTGTGAGCAGTGTTCTGGTCTCCCATAGTTTAAGAAGGATGAATTCAAACTGGAAGCAGGAGTACAGAGAAGGGCTACTAGGTACTGATCCAAGGAATGGAAAACCTGTTCCTTACAAAGGAGACTGAAAGAGCTATGGCTTGTTTAGGCCTAACCAAAAGGAGCTGAGGGAGATATGGTTCCTCCTTTAATAAAATATATCAAGGGATTAAAATATCAAGGAGGGGAAGCGAATTCATTTATAGCTTAGTACCAATGTGGACACAAGAACAAATGGAATATAGGACATTAGGAAGTTTAGGACTTGAAATTAGAATGAAGGTTTCTAACCATTATAGAGGAGTTGAAGTTTCTGGAACAGCCTTCCAATGGGAGTGCGAGTCGTGGGGGCAAAAGACATATCTGGCTTCAAGACTAAGCTTAGTAAGTTTATGGAGGGGATGGGATGATGGGATAGCCTAATTTTGGCTATTAATTGATCTTTGATTATTAGCAGGTAAATAGGCCCAATTGTCTGTGATGGGATGTTAGACGGGGTGAGATCTGAGTTACTACAGAGAATTCTTTCCTGAGTGCTGGGTGGTGAGTCTTGCCCACATACTCAGGTTTAACTGATTGCCATATTTGAGGTCGGAAAGGAATTTTCCTCCAGGGAATATTGGCAGAGGCCCTGGAGGTTTTTCACCTTCCTCTGCAGCATGGGGCACAGGTCACTTGCTGGAGGATTCTCTGCACCTTGAAGCCTTTAAACCATGATTTGAGGATTTCAATAGCTCAGACATAGGTTAGGGGTTTGTTACAGGAGGGGGTGGGTGAGATTCTGTGGTCTGCGTTGTGCAGGAGTTCAGACTAGATGACCATAATGGTCCCTTGTGACCTTAAGTCTATGAATCTATGAATCTGGGATGAGCCTATGTTGTGAAAATAGCACATGCACGTGAATGGACACAGGGCGCTAAAATTAAATTAACCCAGGGGGTTGGGACCCCTCAGGGGGTCACAAGGTTATTACTGGGGATCGCGAGTTGTCAGCCTCCACTTCAAACCCTGCTTTGCCTCCAGCATTTATAATAGTGTTAAATATATTAAAAAGTGTTTTTAATTTATAAGGGTAGGGTCACACTCAGAGATTTGCTACGTGAAAGGGATCACCAATACAAAAGTTTGAGAACCACTGAATTAACCCCTCTGGAGCCTTGGAGAATGCAGGGGAGGGGGGTCTCCCTTGGTAGGGTTGGGAAAGAGGTAGGTGGTGTAGGATATTGCTCTTCTCATGTGCTCCCTCCCCCATGACTCTCTTGGCTCTATCACTGTTAATCTAAAGTGGCTAATTTTAAATGAAGCTACCCTCCTCTGACATGAATCTCCCTATGGCAGTGAAATTAAATGTAGACTATAATTTGGCATTTGAGAAGTGAAAGGGATGGTAGCCCTAAGGGAAAAGATACCAGCTTGGCTCTTTGTGTAAAACAGCTGTCTACAAGCCTCAAACTGTTGAATGAGCTTTAGGATAGGGAAGGCTGTGCCTCCCCAAACAGCCTGGCCCTGCCCCCTATCCGACCCTCACCCATTTTCTGCCCCCTGACTGCCCCCCCTCAGAATCCCCAACCCATCCTGCTCCTTGTCCCGTGACTGCTGCCCCGGGACCCCACCCCCCCTGAAACCCCCTTTTCCCCTGACCGCCCTGACCCCTATCCACCCCCCTGTCAAGTCCTGACAGACTCCCAGAATGCCCACGATCCAACCTCCTATTCCCCATCCTCTGACCAACCCCCCAGAACCTCTGCCCCCTCCCTGTCCCTGATTCCCCAGGACTCCCTGCCCCTTTTCCAACCCCCCTGGCCCTGGCCCCCTGCCATGCTGCTTACCCCCGCCTCCCCTCTCTCCCGGAGCCTCAGCACGCCGCGTCCAGGAGCAGCCCTGGACAGTGCTGCAGCGGCCTGGCTCTAGCAGAACTGGAGCTTACAGCCCAGCCCCCTTACCACGTGGCTCTGAGCAGGAGGCACTCAGGCCCTGCCTGAGCCATGCCGCTTAAGCTCTGACCAGGGCCGCTCCTGGACACAGTGTACTGAAGCACCAGGGAATGGGGGAAGGCAGAGGTGGGGCCGGGGCCAGGGGGATCCTCTGACATTCTCATGGGGACCCCTGTGGGGCCCGGGGCCTGGGGCAAATTGCCGCACTTGCCCTCCCCTGTGAGCAGGCCTGAGCCCACCTAAAATGAATGAGACTTGGAGACTGCAGCTTTGGTGATGAAGCAATTTGTTCTGTATGGTCCAAAAATGTCTAACAGGCAAAGCAGAGCTGCCTCAGTAAAACTCCACCACACTCACACAATAGGGCCTGTGTGAGTAGACAAGGAAGAAAAAATCTGCTAGGATTGCTGTGCAAAAGTCAGATGCTAGACTGGGACTCAAGAGAACAAGGTTCAGTTCTCTGCTCCTGCAAACTGCCTGTGCAATGTAGGTAACTCAGTCTCCATGGGTGTTAGTTCTCCATCTATACCGTGGGGATAATACCTCTGCCCCATCCCACAGTGGAGGAAATTTGTGAGGAAATTTGCATTAGGATTGTGAGGTGCTCAGATGCTATGGAAGGGGGGGCTCTGGAAATATAGTGGACAAAATTGCTCCAGAAATGGGAGAGGGAGACAAGACTGTTTCCCCCTCCCCGATCTCCCTGTCTTGGAGAAGTAACTGTGGGTCAGTCCCCCACATTGATCCTACAAGCTCTGGAGTCCCAGCGCATGCTCACACTCAGCTCCTCTGCTAAACAGAATGACATTTCCAGGGTCACTCCTAACCATGGCTGCTCACTGCAGCAGTGGGGCTAGGGAAGGGAGGATGCAGCCTCTGTATTGCTTTTTCTGTGGCTTGGTGGGTGGAGGAGGACTCCAGCCCTTCCCTAGGCTCATTCCTCTTTTCATGGCAATCCTGACCCCACAGGGCCCCAGGCAGGGTTGGCCGATGCTGCTCCTGGAGTTGGCTATATACAGGGAGAACCACGGAGGGCTTCCCCTTTGCATACAGAGCAGTGCAGGTAGGACCTGGCCCAGTGCTGATGTCACTCACATTCAGCAGCACCTTGCTCCATGAGCAGTCCCGGTGCCAGCAACGTGAGCTAAGCTGGCAGAGCCCTGAGTTCCCAGAACATGCTGAGGCTGCAAATTCTGCTGCTGGAAAAGGAGAAGTTCCTTTGAAAAGCAAAACCACCTGCCTGCATGCTTATGAAATGTAGCAGCTTTTGTGGGGCAGAGGCAGGGCCCAGGGGTAAGTGGGTCTGCAGCAGGGGAGAGCTACGCTTCTGGGCATTTGGCTAATCAAAAATATTCCAGAAACCTTCTGGGAAATGTCAAGGTGCCTGTGAGTGGCCTTGTACAACCCCACTCACATAGCGTCCTCCTGGGCACCGTGCACACCATGGGACAACCTCCTGCTGCACGGGCACCCTCTGCCCCCAGCAGCAGGAACCAACTCTTCCTTGTTGGGCTTTCCATAAGCTGGACAAGCCAGAGTGCCAATGTGGAGGAACAGATGAGTAGGGGGAGCGCTCCCGCAGCCATGCCCCTACATGGGGTGCAGTGTATGCTCCCCTGCATAGCCCAGCGCAGGGTGTGGGGGAGCTGTGGCCCTACATCCCCATTGCTCCTTTTAGGATGTTTCTGACCCAGGGGGCCCATTCCAGGAGCAGGCCCTGTGCTCAAACTGCAGGGCCAGCTGTGCCAGGCCACGTGGTGGGTGAGGGCTCGGAGGAAGAGGAAGGCTCCTTGTACCTTTCCCTCGCTTCATGAGGCTGGCAGTGCTGTGGTCCATCACACAGACATCAAAGATTACTCAGAGTCCTGGCTGTTTCTCTTCAACCTTTAACTCAGGAGGAACTTTCAGACAGAGGCAGATCTCAAAAGCCAGGTTCATGTGCAAGGCAGTGTATTTTGCCAGTCGCTTCCTTGATGCTCTTGCTAATTATTGACAGGATCTGTTTGAGGGAGAGCTACCATCTAGCCTTTCACTTAGCAGTGAAGCAACAACCTCATGTTTGACAAAGGGCCAGCCCTAAAGGTTCTAAACCCTTGGGTCAGGTCTGATAAAATCACGAGATCACCTTAAAAATCATGGAACATTTTTAATTGATTCTTTTTCTCTGCCTTCAGGTTCCTGGGACTTTAGGGTTCACTCGAGTCACATCTTCAAGCTTTTCCCTCCAGCCAACAGAAGCCGAGAGTCTCACAATCATAAGTCCAGGAGCTGGGGCTTTAAGAAAAACACCAAAAATTGCAAGAATTGGCAGCACTGCCCAGAGGTTGTTTGAAAATTTTGTATTATGGCTGCATGGCAGGATAATGGTCTGTGTAAAGGGGACTGAATGGATGAAGGGATTGGGAATGCAATACATACACTGTCAACATTTTCCTGGCTTTGCATTTAGCCCAGGTAACCACTGTTGCCAACTCATCTTGCAAGTCTCACAATATTTGTTGGGTTGGGGAAATGGAGTAAGGTGGTTCTAGGAAAATCCCAGTTTGCTTTTTCTGTTTCTTTTTTTTTATATATAATAAAAGCAAGTTTCCCACCCTTATGTCTGCAGAGACAACTTAACCCCCAAAAGGCTCAAACTAGAAGGCAAATGAAAAGAATCCCAAAGCTTTCCTTTTCCAATTGCATAATCTTTAAGCCAGTCTTATGTCTGTTGGTGCCCTGACTCTTTATGGTCATTTCTATGACTGGTGTATCTGGAAGCCCATCCCTGGACCAAGACCCCACTGTGGTCATGACTTCTTGAATGCTTGAATTTGACTACACTAATTTCCAGCATAGACCCTGCCTTCAACCAGAGCCAGTTGCCACCCCGGCCTCTGTCAGTTCCTTGGGGGCAGTGGTTGTGCTTCTTGCAAGCATGCTCTTGGACTCTGCACAAATGATTTACCTGGGTGTGAAAGGCCTTTAACTTCTTCCAGTCAGTGAAACAAAAAGGGTTTTTAAAGGAAGGGTAGTTCTGATGATGATGACGTGGATACCAGTAAAACATGAATCTGCTAGCAATGTCCGAGATTTCTAATCAGTACTAACACAGGAAATTGTTACTGCTTGGTGCTCCATTGAACAAATATTTGAATCTTTTAGGCCATTCAATGAGAGGAAACATTCGGAACAGCTGATTGATTGCTTGACATTTTTTTAAAACCTTCAGTATCCGAACCTCATTTTTCACTTTGTCCTGGTTAGTCTGTTGAGAAATTGAATCATCAGATTTGCTGGGCTTGGCTAATCTGCATGTGCCCTGTATATTCTTTTTATTAGTTGCAGTGAGGTCTGTAACTTCTCTGGGAACAATCTAATGTGATTTTTAAATGTCATCTTACAAAGATTAATTTCTTTATCTCCTTGCCTTTTTCAAGGTGCTGCTGCAGTGAGTGCAGATGGCACTTCACTAGGAGTTTTCCTTCCTTTGTAAAAATCAAGTGACACGATTTAGGGAAAATTTCCACTTTGAGAAGGAATTGCAGCCGTAGATGACTTATAGGCTTGCGAAGGAGCATAGATCCTTTGGTGCCCCTTGCGGAGAACCTACAGCCATAACTTCCTTTCCCCACCCCAGTGCTATGCTTTGGGAGTTAAACCCCAGCTTCTGGCCTACACTGGATTAGGCTTAAACCCCAGAGAGTGAATTCTTTTAGGAGATAAAAGAGGGGAGGGCTCTGATGAGCAAAAGCCAGGGCTGGGAGACCGGATAGTGATTTGTTCTGTTTGGACTTGTGTTGCACCCCCAGGAGGGATGTGTCTGGTGCCTCTGCTGCCATGTCACTGTGACTGCACCTGAAATCCCAGAGGGATATTGGCTGCATAAGCCCAGCCTCCTGCTGAGTCTCTATGCCTAGGCCATGCCTCACCTCAGCTGGGAAGAGCAGAGAGCACAATGTATTGCTGTATAGCAGGGGTCCCCAGTGCGGTGCCCGCAGGTGCCATGGCGCTTGCTGTGGCATCTATGCGCACCCACCTACTGGTCACTGGAAAAGCAGCCGTCAAAATGCCGCTGAGAAGCGGCAACGTCAAGAAGCGCTGCCGCCAAAATGCCGCTGATTTTCGGCGGCATTTCGGTGGCGACGCCTCTTGATGCTACTTTTCGGCAGCTGCTTGTCCAGCGGCCACGCTCCTCGGTGGCTAGTTGTCAGGCGCCCACCACACTGAAAAGGTTGGGGACCACTGCTGTATAGCATACAGTAGCTATAAGAGCAGTCAGGGAGAGACAACTTCCTGGATACTGGCACAGGGCACTTCCTAACTCCAGACTCGAGGAACTCTTGCAGTACTTACATGCTTGCAGAGATAGAGGGACTGGCGGCTTGGGTGACTGGGAACAGGACACAGAGTGTTTATTGTCAAGTCTTTCATTTGTTTTCAGCCCTGAGCTTCTTACTGCTGGCTGCCCCCAGGTAAGTTGTGAAATAGAAGCCCCCTCCCAAAAGCCTTCCAGGTCAGACATGTGAAAGCAGGCCTGGCTGAGGGGGCTTCCTGGGGGAAGGGGAGTCTGTGGGATCTCCTTGCTAAAAGTCTGGCCCTCAAGCCCTTAGTGCTCAGTCTCTCCCACATAAGGCTCCAAGCACTTTCAGCAGCAGGGTCGTCCCTAGCCATTTTGGTGCCCTCCACAACCCCAGGCCTCCACAAGGGTTGGGGGGGGCAGGGGGAACTGCTCCCTAGCCTGCTCTGCTCCCCTAGTTCCCAGCCTTGGGGGCCAGGGGGAAACCACTCCCCAGCACTCACCGGCGGTGTGGAGCTGGATGGGGCCAGATTGCTCTACTTACCATGCTGTGAGTGCAGGGAGCCCGATCCCTGCAGCAGTCCTCAGGGGAGTGGGGCCCGGGCTGCTGCAGAGCAGGGGCAGGATGGGGGTGGAGAGGGCTGGGGTACGGTTACCATATTTGAACATTCAAAAAAGAGGATACTCCTCAGGAGGAGTGGGGGGGGGTGGCCCCACCCACAGTCCAGCCCCACTCCTCCCATGCTCTGCCCCCACTTTGCCCCAGGTCCTGCCCCCTCCCTGCTTGGCCCTGCCACTGCACCCCTCCCCCTCAGTCCTTCCCCCCCCACCACTCGCCTCCTCCTACCTGCAACGCACCTCCTCACTCCCCTGCCAGAAACCCCCCTGCCCGCCCTGAGAACCCTCGCCTGCCGCTGGCTCACCGCTTCTTGCCTCCTCACCCCTGCCTACCCACCCACCGCTGGCTCCATTGCTGCTCGCCTCTTCAACCCCTGCTGCCCGCCGCTGGCCTTTTCACACACACCCTCCCTGCCACTGGCTCACCGCCCGCCTCCTCACCGCCCCGCCTGCCCGCTGCTGGCTCCCACGCTGCTTGCCTCTTCACACTACCTGCTCGCCACTTGCCTCCTTACTGGCCCGCCAGCCAGCCACTGGCTCCCTCTCCGCTCACCTCTTCACCACCACCCCCCACTCACCTACTCACCCCCCACACCCCCTGCTGGCTCACTGCTCATCTCTTCACCCCACCCCGCTCGCCTACTCACCCCTCCTGCCGCAGGTCCCTCTGGCTCCTAGGATCAGGAGAAGCCGAAGGGTCTCCAATGGGAGCTGCCGAGCAGGACTTGCAGGCCATAGGTGCTCACTTTTGGTTTTGCTGGGGGGTGCCCTACCTGTCTTTTTCTGCTACCCCCATCCAGTGGCTTGGTCTAGCACCTGACTCCACCCACTCACTCAAAGTGACACAGGAGGTTCCTCTCCTCAGGGTAGGAAAGGTTGCCTACTGGTTAAAGCACAGGCCCTGGGCTCAGGTGGTCTGAGTTTGATTCTCCGCTCTGCCACAGACTCCCTGCTTAGTCTCAGGAAAGTCACTTCATCTCTCGGTGCCCTAGATCCCACCCTCTTCCAAATGAGGCTAATGCTTTCCTGCCTCCTAGGCTAAATCCATTCATGCATGTGTGATGGAGGTATCAAGGTTTTCACATTCATAGCATCCCCTGGCAATGAGTTCCACCAGTTGACTATGTATTGTGGGAAGAAATACTTCCTTTTGTTTGTTTCCTATCAACTCTAAGATGCCTGAGGGTGTTCTTCCAGTAGATACAAATGTTACCATCTTCCAATGGCAGTGTGCTTTCTTTTCCTATTAAGTTACTCAGCAATTAGAAATAAAGTCTTAAAACATTGTAATCTATTTATACAATGCATTTGATATTTCAAATCCAACTCCAGTTCAAGATATTAAAGGTATAAAGATTCAAAACATAAAAACAAATTTAAAAATTGAACTTGCATTTACATATGACTGATCTAAAAGCCTGTTTTAGCTCTGGAAACAGTTCAGTTTTACAATGTAATACAAAATCCTGAGTATGTATCTACAGCGACTGAACTGGACGATTCTTAACTGTGCTCTTAATGAAAATACAATACGACACTCTACGTCTTAAATGTTAAGAAAATTTGCTCTCTAAACAATGTCATTTTCAAGGGCATACTCAAATCTTAAGGAAGGTACTAAAGAGACCAGTTATAAGGCTGTAACACTGAGGTAAAATTAAGAGCACTCTGGGTGGGTTTTGTTTTGTTTTTTAATTAACAAAAGTCCCAAGGATCACTGACAACTGTTTCAAGAAAAAAGATTGAGAAGCAGAGATATGTGCAATAATACTTTCTCTGATTTCCATCAAGAGCAATTGAAACGTCTGAGGGAAGAACTGACTGTGACACTGAAAATAAAACCAATCAGCTTTGTGGGAAAGACTTGAGATCAGCACTCACCAGGTCCCCTCTCTCGGCCAAGGCTAACCAGAAACTACTCTCTCCTGGCTCTCATTCTACCAGCTGGTGGGAACTATTTACCCCCATGAAGTGCTTTGAGTGCACTTCTGGCCCAGGGGCTGCAAGCGCTGCTGCTGGCTGCAGAGGGGGGTGGATTTCTAACACACACAGGCTCTTAGCTGCTCAGTCTGAGGGGGCATTTGAAAAACTGCCTGTGGGGAGAGGATAGCTAGGTGGTTTTGGCCTGCTAAACCCAGGGTTGTGAGTTCAGTCCTTGAGGGGGCCATTTAGGGATTGGGGGCAAAAATCTGTCAGCGATGATACTTGGTCCTGCTGTGAAGGCAGGGGACTGGACTTAATGACCTTTCAAGGTCCCTTCCAGCCCTACACTTCCATGATCTATGACTCTCTCTGTGTGTAAAGGGGTGGGGCAGACAGAGCAATCCAGACAGCTCTCCTGTCTCAGGGAGGCAGCAGCCCACACAGTGGGGAATTTACATTTCCCAGATCCAAGGGGGAGAGAGGAGCTGCTGATCCAGCTCCTCCGACCCTATCAACTTCTTGCTCAGGGAGGAGTAAAAGCCTGCTCTGCCCTGGAAACAGACCACTTTTACCTGCCATGGGAGCCCAGTTAGAAACTGGCTCCCTGCCAAAACAGCTGATAGGCAACTGCGCACTACAGTAGATTGACTAGAAACAGCTAATTCATCCACCTGCCAAAGGTTCATGGGGTTCCACATGCCCGAGCGCTGATTTGCAGCTGCCACAACTGATTTTCATATAGGGTTACCATACGTCCGTATTTTCCCGGACGTTTCCTCCCAGACAGGATTTAAGAACTAACAAGCCAGACATGTTCAGGAAAATACAAACGCATGGTAACCCTAAGCGGGGGCTTTGGGGAAGGGGTGGTGTGGGGTCAGGGTTGGGGCGGAGCAGGGGCTGGAGCCTGGTGTCCTGTATACTTTGTGTAGGAGTAGGAAAGAAGTCTGCACGGGATACGCAGCGTGAGCAGGGATTGAGCACCTGGCAAAGCTGACCTAACAAAGATCCAGGCTGGTTTTTATCCTGGCTTCATCATTGTGGGGCACAAAGCCATCCCAGACCTAAAATGGAAATTGAGGTTAGCCCACAGTGGTTGTGGGGGGATGGAGACCATGTGTGCAGCGGGGAAGGATGATGCCTTTCCTTGCTGACTTAGAAAATTGACCCAAAGCTTCCCCCACCCTTAACTGCCATGAGCCTCTCCCTAGGATTACCTCATGTTCCCTGAGGGTCATGAGAGGCATTTCACACATGGCAGCCACTGCTGCAAAGGCTTCTGGCATCTTGGACCCCCAGCGCCTGAGAAGGTGGGGAGTGAAATTTGCCCCTGAAAAGCACCAGTCGTTGCCATTTAGTCACCTAACAAAGCTTCCCCTATTGTGCTAGGGCAAAGCCAGGAGTCTCTTATCCTGGCGTCTGTACCCCATCCACATTAGCTGATAGGCTGGACAAATGAACAAAGGAAACCATTTCCTTGTCGTGTTTCATTCCAGACAAAGGATTCCGGGTTTCCTTGTTTACAAAGCAGGATCTCCTCACTAACAATTCCTGGTGAATTATTTAATCCAATCGAGTGATGCAAACGTGAAGAGAGATTCTCAGTTAGGTTTTAGAATTTGGGGTGGTTTTTTTACTTACAAATCTACCTGGAAAAAGAATGAGGAGTACTTGTGGCACCTTGGAGACTAACAAATTGATTTGGGCATAAGCTTTTGTGGGCTAAAACCCACTTCATTGGATGCATGCAGTGGAAAATATGATAGGAAGATATATTTGTTAGTCTCTAAGGTGCCACAATTACTTCTCCTTCTTTTTGCTGATACAGACTAACATGGCTGCTACTCTGAAATCTACTTGGCTGATTTGTGAGGGGGCTGAGCTCAGAGCAGCGTCAGCGTGCCATTGAATTCCGGAGACCGGCCACCAGAGGCTTAATAGTCCTGCCAGTGCTAGTCAGTGCAGGGTGGCCTGAGGCAGGAATTGCTTCAGTACCTGTGACCCAGCTACCCGCAGGCCTGCCAGTAACATGTGAAAGAGGGAGCTGTATTTTGGGGCAGCTGCCAGAGAGAGCCTGGCAGCACCTTCCCCAAGCTCACATAACCTATGTACTTCTCTGACCTTTGTCACCATACTGTCTGACCACCTCTGACCCATTCTTGGATTTCATCCTCACACACCCCTGTGAGATGGGGAAGTATTATTCTCTATTTTACTGAGGGGGAACTGAGCCAGAGGGCCATTTGCCCAAGCTCACTCAGGGAGTGTGTGTGACTGAATGGGAACAGGACAGAGATCTCAGGCAACCTGCTGCTTGGCCAGGGATGTGCCATGCATGAATCCCTCCATGCATGCTCATACACACCCTCTTCTGGCTAGTTTTATGTTCTTTGGCACTTAAAAAGGGTCACCTAGTATACTTAACTCAGGGCGGCTCAGTTTAAGTGTATGTCTACACTATGGGATTATTCCGATTTTACAGAAAGTGATTTTTGGAAACAGATTGTATAAAGTTGAGTGCACGTGGCCACACTAAACACATTAATTTGGTGGTGTGCGTCCATGTACCGTGGCTAGCGTTGACTTCCGCTGCCGTGGTCTTTCATCTGGCATCTGCCAGACAAAAAGGTTGGGGACCACTAACCTGGGGAGTCATTCCCATTTTTGTCCAGGCGCCCCTGGCCGACCTCACGGAGGCCGGCCAGGAGCACCCATGACAGCAGCAGACAGTACAGTATGACTGGTAACCGTCTTTGTCAACTTGCAAAGCAGCAGACAGTACAGTATGGCTGGTAACCATCTTTGCTAACTTGCAAAAGGCAAGGGGATGCTGCTGTGTAGCATTGCAGTACCACATCTGTCAGCAGCATTCAGTAGACATACGGTGACAGTGAAAAAAGGCTGAATGGGCTCCAGGGTTGCCGTGCTATGGTGTCTGCCCAGGCAATCCAGGGGAAAGGGCGCAAAATGATTGTCTGCCATTGCTTTCACAGAGGGAGGATTGACTGACAACATTTAGCCAGAATCACCCGCAACACTGTTTTTGCCCCATCACGCCGGCCAGGTCATTCTCTTCTTTAAGTTTTGTCTAATGAAGAGTCAGTCCTGCCTAGAATATCAGGCAAGCCTATTAAAGAACCAGAGAGGCAAACAGCTGCTCCAGGTCAGAGCCCCAGACATCCCGCTGAAATGATGAGCTACATGCCATTCTAGGGGGTGCCCCTGCAACAACCCCACCCATTGCTTCCCTCCTCCCCCACCCCTTCTGGGCTACCATGGCAGTTATCCCCCCATTTGTGTGATGAAGTAAAAAAGAATGCATGAATAAGAAACAACACTGACTTTATTGCCTCTGCAAGCAGAGATCAAAGCAGGGAGGGGAGGGCGATTGGCTTACAGCAGTGTAGAGTGAACCACCATTCTGCACTTGCTCAGCCTATAGCTGAAAATGGGAATCTGTGACAAGCACTAGGAAAGAAGCACAGGCAGGACTGAATCTCCATTTGTGTGTGGGCCTTTGGTTGACACTGGTAAAATACAAAATGTCGCAGGAAATGTATGTTGGAGGTCAGTTCTAAACAGCAGCTTAATTTTTTTATTTGCAGCAAAATGTAGAGGTCTAAGTATCTGATTGTGATCTCTGGTAGCAAGGGATAGGTGCGACCGCACGATGCTGCTGACTGGGAGAGCAGCCTGAGGCAGAAGCCTCTAGCTGCCATGATATTCCAGGCAGGACTGAATCTCCATTAGGCAAAATTTGAAGAGAATGACCTGAAGTCATTCCCATTTTTGCCCAGGCACCCCCAGCCAACCTCACCGAGGCCAGCCAGGAGCACCCACGGGATGATGATGATGGATATCAGTCATACTGTACTGTCTGCCATCGGCAAGGCAAGGCAAGGGGATGCTGCTGTGCAGTGCTGCAGCACCGCGTCTGCCAGCAGCATACAGTAGACATACGGTGACATTGCCAAAAAGCGAGAAAAGATTTTTTTCCCTTTGCTTTCACAGAGTTGGGTGGGGGGTGACAACATATACCCTGAACCACCCTCGACAATGTTTTTGACCCTTCAGACTTTGGGAGCTCAGCCCAGAATTCAAATGGTTTTCGGAGAGTGCAGGAGCTGTGGGATAGCTACAGTCATCAGTCGCCTCTCCCTCCGTGAACATCCATTTGATTATTTGGCTTTCTGGTACACTTGTCTCAGCTCCTTAAGTTTCACGCAGCACTGTGTTGAGTCCCTGTTGTGGCCTCTGTCCATCATGGCCTTGGAGATTTTTTCAGATGTTTTGGCGTTTTGTCTTTTGGAACGGAGTTCTGATAGAACAGATTCATCTGCCCATACAGAGATCAGATTCAGTATCTCCCATATGGTCCATGCTGGAGCTCTTTTTTGATTCTCAACGCATCCACGCTGGGCAAACAGAAATGATAATTCAAAGTTTCGCTTGGCTATTTCTGTCTACCTGGTCCAGATAGCATTCGAGTTCAGATTCTGTCAGTAGCACTCACAAATGGTGCATCTGTGGGATAGCTCCTGAGGCCAAATACCGTCAAATTGTGTCCACACTAACCCTAATTTCGGAACTGTTCAGAATAACCGATTCTCGTGGTATCCCTTCATCGCGGAGGAGAGTACAAGCTATCTGATGTTAAGGACCTTTATATCAATGTAGGGCATTTCATTTTATTGTTGGAATGTGGCTGCAACGGTTAATTGTTTGTTTAACGCTGCTACATTTGGATTATAACTCTCGTTAAGTGATGGAGACTGCCCAAGGGAGTTGGTGACCTCTATTTCTCTGTTCGTAATTAGATACCTAGTATTTTCATAGCTTCCTTGAAATTTTTGGCCAAACACCACTGTAACATGCAAGTTTTGTGGATGGAATGTACTGTGACAAAGTATCCTCCTTTACCTTGGTGGGCGGTCGCACTTATTGTGATTTGCGTCACCTCAGTGATCTTCCCTTGGTTGAAACCACAGTCGCTGGGTCAATCCTCTATGTCTGATCAAGGGATGTTGTGGAGGTTGGGGGAACCGTTGCCGTCCTCTTCTCTGGTTCAGCCTAGTGGCCCTGTGGATTGCAGCTGTTCTATAGTGCCTCCTGTAACAGTGCATGACAGCTCCTTCTTGTATCCTCACCACAGGATCTTCCTCCTGGTGTCTGATAATGCTTGATTGTCTGTAATATCCTCAATCCCTTCAAGTTAGCATCCCTCTCAGTCTCCGCTCCCGCTCCTCACACGCGCTTTCCTTCCTCTGTTCCTCCCCACGCTGACTGCATAGAGCTCTTTTTAACCAGGGGCCGCTGATTAGCTACCTTGATTGGCTGCAGTGTTCTAATCAATGTGCCTATCTCCACTTGCGATCTGAAGATTGCTAACTTGGCCTTCTAGAAAGATCTTAATTGGCTCCAGGTGCCTTGATTAACCTGGAGCAACTGCCATTTGGTTACCAGGGTACTAGGGATTTGTTTAGCCTGGGGCTAACATACCTGTTCCTCAGTACTTTACTGTAGCCATCTAGCCTTGCCCCATCACAGTACCTAGGGTGACCAGATGTCCCAATTTTATAGGGACAGTCCTGATTTTTGGATCTTTTTCTAGTATAGGCTCCTATTACCCCACACCCCCGTCCCGATTTTTCACATTTGCTGTCTGGTCACCCTAAGTGTACCAATCCTTCTAAAACAAAATCTGTCAGCTTCTGATCTATGGGGCCCTTGATCCATCAGTGACATAACTGAGAGCCGGTGCCTGATTTAGTTGGTAAAGGAAGTATTAAGAAATCTAAAGATGATAAACAGATCGGAGCGGCAATGTTTACAGTCAGATTGCAGTGATCCACAAACAAAAAACTAGCATAACAAATCCAAGATCAAACAGCTCTAAAAGAATGGACATAGGGTCTGAGACATGTTGAGTGAACCAAAGGATGCCCCTTCCCCGCTCCAGGTGGTAACTGCATACATATGAAGCGAGGTGCTCTGGCCAAACAAAGAAGGAATTACATGGAAGAATTTTTTTAAAAAGATCCTTGTAGCAGGCAAGCAAAGGGTAATGTGCCAGCTAGAGTAAAGAAAAACTTATAAAACAGGGCACAGCACCTAGAAGAAAAAGCAAACCCAATTGCAGTGTTATCAGGGGGAAATTGAAAAGCAGGCTGAAGTCGTTTTTAATATATAACCTTATGCACCCGATCGCACCACTCAAGAATGGCTAGCAGCAGTGTAGAGGAAGGCTGGCCCAGTGGCTGGGGGAGTAGCTGGAGACCTGGGCTTGGTTGCCTGCACAACTACATACTTCTGGAGTGAGTCAGGGTGGGTCGAGACTGCAATCAACAGGCGTGATTGCAGCACGTGTAGATGTACTCAGTCTAGCTTAAGTAACAGTAGCAGTGGAGCTGCAGCAATACAAGCAGTGGTCACTCATGTATACACCCAGGGACCTTGGTAGGTGGGGCTAGCTTAGGTGGCCATGGCTTCATGCTGTTGTTACTCCAGCTAGCTTTGATTTAGGGTTCATGCCTCCTGATTGCTGTGGACATACCCCCAGTCTCTCTCTACCTTGGTTCTCCCTGTGTACAAAGGGGATAGCAGCACTGCCCTGCCTCACAGTGCTGTTGCAAGGAAAAATGAATGAAAGATTGGGAGGTATTTGGCTATCATGGTATTGGGGCCTGTACAAGTATCTTAGATAGAACACTCACCCATTCTCCCCAGCTGAAAAGCAAGTCACTAGCCTGGAACGACTAGCAGAAATACCCAAACAGGAGCTTGGAACATCAAAGCCTGTGCTTGCCCCCTTTCCCCAGCCTCTTCACGCCTGCCGGCAACAAAACAAGATTGTCACTGGCTGGTGAGATACTGTCATCACCTCTAAACCCCAAACGAGTGCAAATAGTAACATGGCAGATGCTGCAGTCACAAGACATAAGCCTCTAATCATAGTTCAGACCTTATGTTAATGCAACATGAAAGCCCAGCTCTGCTCTGAAATATGTCTCTTCCAGGTGTTGCTCGATGGACCAGCACCACTCTGTACAGCAGTACCACTCTACATAACAGCACCGTTCCTCATCATGGCACCAATCCACTTTGCAGAACCACTCCCCAACGTGGCACTGGTCTCACTCATGGCACTGGTCCCCGCTTTGGCATCGCTCTTCATCGTGGCACCGGTCTTCATCGTGGCACTGCTCCACATCCTGTCATCTCTCCCTGCAGGGGCACCACCTGCACCGCGGCACCGACTGATGTCAAGGTCCCACTACACTTCAGGGCACCCATCCCATCCATCAGAGGAGGATGCCTCTCTGGTGCAGTCTCGCACCGCTCCCCCTTGGCTGTCCTGCTCAAGACTGCCCTCCCTCCGATCAGGCAGGGCATCAGGGGCACCTGAGGCACCCAGATCAGGGCCGGGGAACCTAAGGCAGGATGCTTTGGTGCCCCAATGGCAGCCCCAGTGGCTGGACCCCTTGGGTGTACCATCAGGCCCAGAGTGCCCTTTCTGGCATCCGTCTGCCTTCCTATTCGGTATCTCGCCTCCCAGAGGCAACCCTCAGCTGCCCACCCCAGGACCCTCCACAAAACCCAGCCCCAGCTCCACATCTGCCTGTGGAGGCTACACCTGGTGCTCATGAGGCCCCAGTCACTGAGGATCAAGAAGCCACCACGGAACCGGTCCTGCCAGTGGCTTCCTCCTCATTGTCCCCTGATATGGTGGTGGCAGGCACTTCTACATCTGGGCCACCACCCATGGACTACAGGGCCCTGCAGGAACTCCTCCGATGAGTGGCCCTGAATATGAACCTTCAGGTGGAAGAAGTGGTCAAAGAGGAGGACACTATGGTGGACATCCTGGCACCAGAGGGGCCCTCTAGGGTGGCCTTACCCATTATAAAAACTATGCAGTCCAACGCTAAAACTATTAGGCAAACTCCTGCCTCCATTCCCCCTACAGCCAAGGGGGCTGAACGTAAATACTTTGTTCCCACTAAGGGATATGAGTATCTCTTCATGCACCCTCGCCCATGCTTTCTTGTGTGAGAGGTGGTGAATGAAAAAGAGAGGCAAGATCAGCAGGCCCCCGCACCCAAATCAATAGATGCTAAACATCTTGATTTGTTTGGAAGGAAAATTTGTTCCACAGGGAGCCCCTCTCTCAGGATCGCAAATCAACTCGCAGTCCTGAGTAGATACAACTATAACTCATGGTCCTCAATCTTAAAATTTAAAGACCTCCTCCCCTCTGAGTCACAAGTGGAGTTGGGGGCCATTGCCGAAGAGGGCAAAGCTGTCGCCCAAACTTCCCTCCAAGGCTCCCTTGATGCTGCGGACTCGGCGGTGTGGACTTTGGTGTCTGGGATTGCAATGAGGTGCAATGCCTAGCTCCAATCCTCTGGTCTTCCCCTGGAGGTTCAGCAGACCCTGCATGACCTTCCCTTTAACGGCCAGGGCCTATTTGCTGAACAAACTAATTCCAGACTGCATAGCCTAAAGGACTCCTGGAACACAATAAAGTCCCTCAGCATGCACACTCTGTTGACCCAAAGAAAGCCCTTTAAACCGCAGACCATCCAACAGCTGTCTTTTCCCCCTTAGGCCCAGACAAGACTTCTCTTGTAGGAGAAGTAGATACAATCAACGCAAGCCATTGTGTCCTCCCTCTGGGCAGGGCCAGGGGCAATCCAAAACTCCTTCGGGCCCTAAGCACTCCTTTTGAAGGTGTGCACGAGGACATATCACCCTCCTTTCCTGAATCATCTATCCCGCTTCTACTGTGTATGGTCCCTTATTACATTGGACCAGTGGCTGCTCCACATGGTAGAGGCGGGATATTCTATCCAATTCTGCTCCTTCTCACCCTCCCATCCCCCTTGCCCATCCCTCTTCAGGGACCCCTCTAACGAGCAACTCCTTGTCCAGGAGATCCAGGCTCTCCTCACTCTAGGAGCAGTGGAGGAGGTCCCTCAGGAGCTCAAAGGCAAAGGTTTCTACTCCCAATACTTTCTCATCCCCAAAGTGAAGGGGAGCCTCAGGCCCATCCTGGACTTGCGGGAACTCAACAAGTTCATAGTCAGCTTGAAATTCTGCATGGTATCCCTGAGCACAATCATCCCTTCCCTAGATCCAGGAGATTGGTACGCCACCCTTGATATGAAGGACGCTTATTTTCACATATCTCACGCTGCCTCACAGATGGTTCCTCCTCTTTGTGGTGAACAAGGTGTATTATCAGTTCACAGCCCTCCAAT
Organism: Chelonoidis abingdonii; assembly: GCF_003597395.2. NCBI lineage: Eukaryota > Metazoa > Chordata > Testudines > Testudinidae > Chelonoidis > Chelonoidis abingdonii. Next base: position 55,491,364 of record NC_133776.1, read on the forward strand.
TCAGGCTGTGCACAGCATCTCGCGTCTTCACCAAGTGCATGGCTGTTGTAGCATCTTTTCTTCGCCGCCACCACGTGCATGTCTACCCTTACCTGGACAACTGGCTCCTTCGAGGCCACTCCCATCAGCAGGTGGAATCGCAGGTGCAGCTAGAGACATGTTCAAATGATTAGGTATCATTCCCAAAGTCAATAAATAAGTCAATAAATAAATAAACTCAAAGGATAGAGTTCACCAGAGCCATTCTGGATGCAATTCAAGTGAGAGCATTCCTGCCAGAGATGCATCACCTGGCCTGCTTGCAGATAATCAGCACCCTTTGCAGCTTCCCCTCCCCCACAGCGAGGCAGTGTCTCAGGCTGCTATGCCATATGGCATCCTGCACTTACGTGGTTCAACATGCCAAGTTATGACTCAGGCCCTTGCAAGCGTGGCTCATGTCTGTGTGTTGGCCAGGCCACAACAGTCTGGACATAGTGCTGATCATCCCTTGGCAAAACCTCAATTCCCTATGGTAGTGGCTGGATCCCCGCATGGTAGGCGCTGAGGTTCCTTTTCACCAACTTCAATCCACCTTGACTTTAGTCACAGATGCATTCGTGTTGGGCTGGGGAGCGCCTCTTGGAAACCTGACAACTCAGGGCTTATGGCAGGTAGAGGAAGTGGCTCTACATATCAGCATCAAAGAACTCAGGGCGATCTGCCTCACCTGCCAAGCTTTTCTGACTCGCTTGCAGGGTCACTGTGTAGCGGTATTGACGAACACCACTACGGCCATGTTTTATATAAACAGGCAAGGTGGAGCCCGATCGTCTCGTCTCTGTCAGGAAGCCCTCCTACTGTGGGAATTTTATCTAGCCCACTCCATCCTTCTCCAGGCCTCATACATGCTGGGCGTTCAAAATGTGCTGGCCAGGGTGACCAGCTGTCCTGATTTTATAGGGACAGTCCCGATTTTGGGGTCTTTTTTTTATATAGACTCCTATTACCCCCCATCCCCGTTCTGATTTTTCACACTTGCTCTCTGGTCACCTAGTGCTGATATTTCCCCACACATGAGTGGTTGATTCACCCGGACATCATCCATTTCATCTTCCGCAGTTGCGGGTTTCCCCAAATCAACCTGTTCACCACACAGGCCAACAGGAAGTGCCCAACCTTTTGCTCCTTTAGGTGTCACAGCCCAGGCTCGATCACAGATGTGTTCATGATTCCATGGTCTGGTCAGCTGCTATACGCCTTCACGTCATTCCTGCTCATCCACAAGGTGCTTCTCAAAGTCTGCAGGGACAAGGCATACATCATTCTGGTGGCTTCAGTTTGGCCTCACCAGTGCTGTACCCCACCCTCATGGTTTTGTCGGTCCAGTCACTGATACAGCTTCCTCTCACTCCTGACTCATTACACAGAACCACGGTCACCTCCTTCACCCAGACCTTCAGTCTCTCCACTGCATGTCCTGAAAAATCCGTGGATGAATCAGGCAGAGCTCGCCTCTTCGGATCTGGAAAGGCAGGTACTTCTGGAGACTCGCAAGCCATCTACTAGAGCCACATACAGGGCAAAATGGAAGAAGTTCTCTAGCTGGTGCACCCAAAGGCAGGTGCTCTTGCTCCAGGCTCCCAGCCCTTGTATCCTGGACTATTTTCTGTACCTGAAAGTCCAGCATCTGGTGTTTGGCTCTCTCAGGGTCCACCTCGTGGCCATCTCAGCTTTTCACCCAAGTGATTCCAGCCATTCAGTGTTTGCGCACCCCATCATGGGACATTTCCTGAAAGGACTGGAAAAGATACATCCCCGGTGAAGCCCCCCATCCTGGCCTGGGACCTTCACCTAGTCCTCTCCCGCCTCATGGGTCCTCCCTTTGAGCCGTTAGCTTCTTGTTCACTCCTCTACCTCTCTTGAAAGGTTGCTTTTCTGGTGGCTATCACTTCAGCACGACGTGTGTCTGAAATACAGGCCCTCACCTCTGAGTCTCCGTACACTATTTTTCATAAGGACAAGGTACAACTTAGACCTCATCCAGCTTTTCTTACCCAGGTGGTGTTCCGCTTCCATATTAGCCAGGACATCTTCCTGCCAGTCTTCTATCCAAAGCCACACAACAGCCCTCAAGAACAACAGCTGCACTCACTGGATGTCAGGAGTGCACTTGTCTTCTATATCGTTTGCACAAAGATATTCCACAAGACAACCCAGTTGTTCATTGCTACAGCAGAGCGGATGAAGGGTTTACCAGTCTCTTCCTAGCAGCTCTCCTGCTGGATCACGGCATGTATCCATGCTTGTTATGACTTGGTGAAGGTTCCTCCACCTGCCATCACAGCTCACTCCACGAGGGCGCAGGCCTCATTGACAGCCTTCCTAGCCCATGCACCTCTCCACGAGATCTGCAGGGCTGCGATGTGGCCTTCAGTGCATACTTTCACATTGCACTAAGCCATTATCCACCAATCTAGGGACGATGCGGCCTTCAGAAAAGTGGTACTTTGGTCAGCAATACCTTGACTCAGACCCCAACTCTGAGGTAAGGCTTGGAAATCACCTACTGGAATTGGTATGAGCAAGCACTCGAAGAAGAAAAAAATGGTTATTCATCTTTCTGTAACTGTTGTTCTTCGAGGTTTGTTGCTCATATCTGTTCCATTCTCCTCTACCTTCCCCTCTGACAGAGTAGCTGGCAAGAAGGAACTGAAGGGGGATCGGGCTGGCACGGTCATATACAGAGCTCCATACCGGCACCACTCCAGGGGGTCCACAGCCAGCTCGACGGATAGCTGCTATGGAAAAGTTTACGACAGTCCTGCACGCGCACACAGCTAACTGTAATATGAGTAACACATCTCGAGAAACAACAGTTACAGAAAGGTGAGTAACCATTTTTTCCACATAGTCTCCCTGGGCACTATTATCCCCCTCCATGGATCCGGGAGACTGGTATGCCACTCTCGACATGAAGGACATGTACTTCCACATAGTGATCCATCTGGTACACAGACTCTTCGTGGTCAACCATAAGCATTACCAATTCACTGTCCTGTTAGACTCGGTTCAGGCATGGGCCTTTCTACTGGAGTCCCAATTCCAAGCCATCACACACATAATTCAAAGTCTCCAGCAATTCCCAACCACAACAAGGGGGTGCCTGAGTCTCCTCAGCCACAGGGCTGCTTGCACTTACGTGACCCAGCATGCCAGGCTGTGGCTCATACCTCTGCAAGCACGGCTCACTTCGGCCTACCACCTGGGGCTCAACTGCTTGAATTCAGTGGTCACAGTGCCAGGGCAGGTCCTTACATCCGTCCGCTGGTGGTTCAACCCTCAAGTGGTGTGCAAAGGAGTCCCTTTCCCCAACCCACAACCTCCCTTATCCCTGGTTATGGACGTGTCAGCTCTGGGATGGGATGCGCATCTGCGGGACCTCCAGACACAGGGTCTGTGGTCACAGGACGAGATCTCCCTACATATCAACATCAAGGAGCTGAGGGCAGAGTGCCTAGCCTTCCAGGCCTGACCACAAGGCCAATGCGTAGCAGTTCTAACAGACAACACCACTGCAATGTTTTACAACAACAAGCAAGGGGAAGCCCATTCCTCTCCCCTATGCCAGGAGGCCCTTCGGCTGTGGGAGTTCTGCATAGCCCACTCCATTCACCTGGAAGCATCCTTTCTACCAGGAGTTCAGAACATGCTGGCGGACAGCCTCAGTAGGTCCTTCTGCACACACGAGTGGTCCATCCGGCCGAATGTCATACACCTCATTTTCCAAAGGTGGGGATTTCTCCTGGTCAACCTGTTTGTCACTCGATGCAACAGGAAGTGCCCAATGTTCTGCTCCTTCCAGGGTTACAGCCCAGGCTCATTCACAGATGCATTTCTGCTACCCTAGAGAGGTTGCCTGCTCTGTGCCTTTCCCCCTATTCCCTCTCATGCACAAAGACCTGCTCAAGGTCTGCAGGGAGGGACAGAGGTAATTCTGATAGCTCCAGCGTGGCCTCGCCAGCACTGGTACACCACGCTACTGGAGCTGTCGGTGGATGCACTGGTCATGTTACCTCTGCTCCCCGACTCACTCACTCAGGATCACAGTTGCCTCCATCACTCTGACCTACAGTCCCTTCACCTCATGGCTTGGAAGCTTCATGGCTGAACCCCATGGAACTTCTGTGCTCAGAACAAGTAAGAGAAGTCCTCCTCGGTATTGCTGACCGAAGTTCCTAGAGCCACGTATCTGGCAAAGTGGAAGAGATTCTCATGCTGGTGTGACCAGCGTCATATACCCCCCATCCAGGCACTGGTACCTCTCATCTTGGTGTACCTCCTACACCTGAAACAGCAAGGCCTGGTGGTGTCCTCCATAAGGGTACACCTCGCTGCTATATTGGCCTTCCACCCAGGAGCATCTGGTCAATCTGTCTTCACCAACCCTATGGTTGGTCGCTTCCTCAAAGGTCTGGACCACCTTCATCCCCAGATCAGGCAGCCTGTCCCTGTGTGGGACCTTAACCTGGTCCTCTCCAGGCTCATGGGGCCTCCATTCAAACCTCTGGCAACCTGCTTCCTCCTGTATCTATCATGGAATGTAGATTTCCTGGTCACCATTATGCCTGCGAGGAGGGTGTCTGAGCTAAAGGCCCTCACCTCTGACCCACCTTACACAGTTTTCCACAAGGATAAGGTACAACTCAGGCTGCATCTGGTCTTTCTCCCCAAGGTGGTGTCACACTGTCACACCAGCCAGCACATTTTCCTGCCTGTCTTTTCCCCTAAGCCTCATGCTAGTAACTGGGAACAGAGGCTGCACTCCCTCGATGTTTGAAGAGCACTAGCTTTCTAAATCGAATGCACTAAGCCATTCAGAAAGTTGAACCAGTTGTTGATAGTGGAGGCAAACCGGATGAAAGAGCTCCTGGTCTCATCTCAAAGAATATCCTCTTGGATCACATCGTGCATCCACATTTGCTATGAGTCAGCCAAAGTACCGGCCCCAGCTCTTATGCCACACTCCACAAGGGCCCAGGCCTCATTAGCTGCGTTCCTTGTCCAGGGCCCAATCCAAGAAATCTGCAGGTTAGCAACTTGATCCTCAGTGCATACCTTCACCTCTCACTACGCCATCGTCCAGCATACCAGAAACAATGAAGCTTTCAGCAGAGCGGTGCTCCATTCAGCATTTCTTTAACTCCGACCCCACCGCCTGGGTCAGGCTTGGGAATCACCTGACTGGAATCGATATGAGCAACCACTCGAAGAAGAAAAAACAGTTACTCACCTCTCGTTAACTGTTGTTCTTCGAGATGTGTTGCTCATATCCATTCCAAACCCACCGGCCTTCCCCTCTGCCAGAGTAACCAGCAAGAGGGAACTGAGGAGGCACCAGATCAGCACCAAGAAGGCACCACTCCAGGGGGCTCCGCAGCTGACCCAATGGGTGCTGCTAGGGGAAAAACTTTCCAATGATTGTGCACGTGATGTGCACACACCTAATTGGAATGGACATGAGCAACACATCTCAAAGAACAACAGTTATGAAAGGTGAGTAACCGGTATTTTTGCAGCAAGTTCAGGGTTGGCAATAGCAGGTGCTGCCCAAGTTTCACTTTCATATGCATGCAAACTCGTCCCCCAGGCTGGAAAAGGCATGTCAGACCAGCACCATCTCATGTGGTCTGGACACATTGGATGAGACAACGAGTGTCTATGAGTAAGGGCCTGTTTAGTCATTTTTGGTTTCCCTACGTTAATTCTATTCTTGCTGGAGATTATAACTCACAAATGTCAAGAGGGTAGTTTCACTATTGTGTGTCCAGCAAGGGCAAGTCTGAATCACAGTAAATACCTAGCAATTTTATTGTTTGTTTGAATATTTATTTGTTTGCCCATCAAGATAACGCCTGTAGTGACTTTTCCCATTGGAAAAGGCAGCTGAGTGTTTTCATTATGAACATGCAAGATATATTGGCCAGACATGCAATCCTGAGCGAAAGGAAAAGTAGCCCGTTTTTTCTGATAAGATATTTTGCTCTTATCTGAGATAGTGAAAACAGGAAGTGAAAACACTAGTTTTGGCCTTGGCCAATTGTAGTAGGGCACGACCGGGGCTCACCCTCCTGCACGGGGGGGTGGAGGGGAGCCGCACCGGCTCACCACACTCCATCAGCCTTGGGCCCGCCCCTTGCTGGGGGTGCCGAGGGAACTGGCAAAAGTTAGTAGAAGGCCCCAGCCCTGTCAGTCGGGCTGGGCACGAAGCCAGGAGTCTATATAGGCCCAGGCCCTTGGGCAGGGCGGGGCAACACACCCAGTTAGGCTCAGGCCTTGCAGCAGGGCTGAGCGGGAGGCAACAGTCTATATAAGCCCAGGCCCTTGGGCAGGGCAGGGCAACACACACGGTTAGGCTCAGGCCTCGCAGCAGGGCTGAGCAATAAGGCAACCACTGTAGATGGCCTCCTCAGGCAAAAGAGAGGGGGAGTCTGCCACCCTTAAAGGGGTGGCGGGGGAACGCAGGCCCTCCCACTCCACTGCGTTCCAGCCCGGGGCCCTAGCAGCGGTCAACGCCGCTGACGGTCAGTGGGGGATCCTGACCGAAACACTCTGACATGGGCTCAGGCGAGTCTGCAGCCGGACAAGAGTCGGCTGCCCCCGGGCCACTTCCAACCTCCCCCTCCCTGGGTACCTGACCTTCGCCAGCGTCGTCCGGGGGGTCCCAAACCAGGGGTTCCTCAGCAGGTTCGGAGGCGGGAGGTCCAGTCCACTCCTCAAGGTACTGGGGTTTGGACGGTCCGGTCCAGTCCTCAAGGTACTGGGGTTTGGACGGTCCGGTCCAGTCCTCAGGGTACCGGGATTCGGGCAGTCCAGTCCAGTCCTCAGGGTACTGGGTTTCGGGCAGTCCGGTCCAGTCCTCAGGGTACTGGGGTTCAGGCGGTCCGGTCCAGTCCTCCACAGGCCGAGTGTCAGAGGGCTCAGCCGGCTTCTCTGGGTACTGGCCCCAGGGGAGGTCAAGCCAGTACCCCTCCGGATACCGAGCTCGGGCCTCAGCGTCTGCCTTCTCCGGCCTCCTCCTCCTAACTGAGGGCTGGGCCGGGCTTTTGTACTTCCTGTCCTGCCCCTTGACTTCCTGGGGGCGGGGACAGGCGGAGGGGGCCTTGGACTTCCGGTCCCGCCCCTTGACTTCTGGGGGGCGGGGATAGGCGGCAGGGCCTCCGCCCGGGGCCGCAGCTTCTCTGGCCTATTCCCTTCAGGAGCGTGGGGGAGGGGGCCCCCTCGCGACACCAATGCTTACACAAAATGTTCAGCTAATCTTTTCCTCTGTTGAACCGTAACCTGTGGCATAGTTTGGGGTTGACAAGAGTTACTCTGATTTCTTTGGGGTGGCGATATCTGTTCATGAAGACAGATTTGCTGAGCTCTCCTCAGTAGTTTCAGAACGCCCCACCTAAAGCATGAAGAATAACAGAGCAGTTTCCCACCTTGTGTGTCTCTTACATGGATTGATTTTCAAAGGCAATGAACCAGTCACGGAGAAGCAGGGGACACTCTGACACTGAACTGGGTGGACTGGTATGAAGAAGAGCCTTAGACTCAAAGCAGGAGAGTTTGCAGGGCCCATTTGAGCAAGCTGAGATCCAACTCTGTCCACATATCTATTCATGTGACACCATCATAGGACTTAATCACATCAGCCACGCCATCAGGGGCTCGTTCACCTGCACATCTACCAGCGTGATATATGCCATCATGTGCCAGCAATGCCACTCTGCCATGTACATTGGCCAAACCAGACAGTCTCTACGCAAAAGAACAAATGGACACAAATCTGACATAAGGAATTATAACATTCAAAAACCAATGGGAGAGCACTTCAACCTCTCTAACCACTCAGTGACAGACTTGAAAGTCGCAATTTTACAACAAAAAAACTTCAAAAACAGACTCCGAAGAGAGACAGCTGAACTTGATTTAATATGCAAATTTGATACAATTAACTTAAGTTTAAACAGAGACTGAGAATCTATTTCCCCATGTTAAGTATCCTCACACCTTCTATGGGTCATCTCCATTATAACTTCAAAAGTTTTTTTTCTCCTGCTGATGATAGCTCATCTCAATTGATTGGCCTATTACAGTTGGTATAGCTACTTCCACCTTTTCATGTTCTCTGTATGTATAAATATCTTTTTGCTGTATGTTCCAGTCTATGCATCCGATGAAGTGGGCTGCAGCCCATGAAAGCTTATGCAGAAATAAATTTGTTAGTATCTAAGGTGCCACAAGTACTCCTGATCTTTTTGTGGATACAGACTAACACGGCTGCTACTCTGAAACCTGAGGTTCATTGTAACTAATGAAACTCACTGTATGTTGCTCCACAAAACTAGAATCCCACTGCAGCATTCTGCCTCTTTTGGATAACCCTGAAGTTGTAAGGGTCTCATTGTTATGGAACAGCATCCTCTTTGATAACAGCTCCCAGCCAACAATCTTGTCACACCCTGCTGCATTTCCCTGTATAGTGCAGCTTTTTTGTTACTCTGAAATGCTTGTCGTAGCATCACCGAGCTACAAGCAGCATGAGCCCAGGGCTCGGGCACTGGACTGGAACTCAGGAGATCCGCATTCTGTTCTGAGCTCTGCCACTCAGCTGTCTTTGTGACCTTGGCAAGTCATTTGCTTATGGACACACATCATGTTAGTAGAAATTGAGACTAGAATCCATGCGTCCTGACTCCCAGGCCCCTGAGCATCATACGTTGCTTGTTACTGAGCCACCGCTATTGGCTGAACCTGGAAGCTCCAGCTCCAAAGAGCACACCTCTGAAACTTCATCAAAAAGAGTTTTTCTTCCAGTGATTGCTTCTGTGTACTCCACAATAGGTGTGCGTGCTCACCACATGCACCGGTGCCAGAAGATTTTCCCCTAGCAGTACCCATGGGGGGAATGCCCCCCAGGACTCCTGGAGAGCTGCCTGCCTGGCGTGGTATAAGGGGAGCTGCACGCTGCCCCCACCCTCAGTTCCTTCTTGCCGCCAGTGAAGGTGCGTCGGAACTGATCAGCTCCAGCTTTGCTGCAGCTCGTCCCCAGAACCGTTCGTTCAATAGTACCTGTAGTCAGTTTAGTTTTCAGTGAAGTTTAGTCCTTTAGGGAGCCCAGGCTGGGGCATGCCCCATGCCCCAGGATTTAAGTCACGCGGCTCCTGTAGGCATTCTATGCCAAGGAGTGACCCGCATGCGAACTGTCTGCGCTGTTTGGGAGAAACCCATATCAGCGAAAGGTGTAAGTTTTGCAAGCCATTCAAGCCCCAGACTGAAAAAGAAAGGGACATTAGACTCCGGGCCATCCTGATGGAGTCGGCACGGCCCCAACCCCAGCACACTGCTCCGATCAGGTACCTGGCACCACAGTGTTGGTGCGCGGAGACCCTCTGGTACCTTCGACTAGTCGGCACCACTCCCCTTCCATGGGGCAGGCCAAGAGGACCAGAAAGACTCCCTCTGTGCAATGGCACTGAGTCGGTCAACCACAGGGAGCGACAGGGGCAGGCAGCCCTGACCCCAAAGAACAAAGACTCTCGGAGGCTGGATGCTTTTGGGAGAAAAATTTATTTATTGTCAAGCTTCCAGCTGAAAGTAGCAAACCTTCAGACTCTCCTGGGTTGCTACAAGTTTAATCTCTGGGGATCCCTCCTCAAGTTCGAGGACTCCCTCCAGGAGCACGATAGAAAGGAGTTTAAGGCACTCGTGGAGGAAGGGGCAGCTACCGCAAGGTTGTCTCTGCAGGCTGCTTTGGATGCAGCGGACACAGCCACATGGTCCATGGCCTCGGCAGTGTCTGTGAGACAAGCATCATAGCTCCTGCTCTCTGGGCTATGCAGTGAAGTGCAGTTGTCGATGCAGGATCTGCCTTTTGACAGGAAGGCTCTGTTTGCTGAGAAAACAGACACAAGTCTGCATGGCATGAAAGCTCCTGCACAACTCTCCAGACCCTAGGCCTCTATGTCCCTGCTCTGGCAAAACCCAAGTTTAAGCCACAGCAGGCTCCCACCCAGCAGGCTCCCACCCTAAAATACGAGGCCATCCACAAGAAGCAACAGGACTATAAGAAACTCCCACAAAGACAATACCGGCCTGGCCCTCAGCCTGGGTCCTCTAAGGGCAAGCAGACGGGTAAAAGGCAGTTTTGATGGGACGCTTGGGGGTACCCTGACAGTTTTCAGCAGGATCCACTCCCAATAAAGCTCCCCTTTTCCAATTGATTGTGTGTTCCTCCTGGAGTGGTTGCGGCTCACCTCAGACCGTTGGGTCCTCAACACCATCTCCCGAGGTTACGCCCTCCAGTTTACCTCCTATCCACCCAACCACCCCCTGCCCCCATCCCTCTTGGGAGACCCATCGCACGAGGCTCTGCTCGAACAGAAGGTCGGGCAGCTCCTGGAACTAGGAGGAATAGATGGGGTGCCCAAGGAGTTCCTGGGCAAGGGGTATTACTCCCGGTATTTCCTTATCCCAAAGGCCAAAGGGGGACTCAGACCCATACTGGACCTGTGAGGTCTGAACCAGTACTTGGTAAAACTCAAGTTTCGCATGGTTTCCCTGGTCTCCATCATCCCCTCCCTGGATCCCGGGGACTGGTATGCAGCTCTTGTTCTATAGGACACGTATTTCCACATCCACATATTCGAAGGGCACAGGCAGTTCCTCCGTTTTGTGGTAGAACAGAATCACTACCAATTCATGGTCCTCCCATTTGGTCTGTCCCCTGTCCCCAGGGTCTTTACAAAGTACATGTTGGTGGTAGTGGCCTACCTCAGGCGCCAGGGGGTCCAGATAGTCCTCTATCTGGATGACTGGCTGGTCAAGGGCACCTCCTGGTTGCAGGTGAGGGATCATGTGCCACTCCTCCTGTCCACTTGCACCACCGTGGGCCTGTGCTAAACAACACCAAGTCCATGTTAGTCCCGGTCCAACGCATAGAGTTTATTGGGGTGCTCCTGAACTCAATATCAGCCAGGGTTTCTCTCCTCCCAGATAGGTTCGAGACCATGAAAGGGCTCATCGACTCAATCGTAAGGTTCCTGGTGACCACAGCCAGATCCTGCCTGCAGCAGCTAGGTCACTTGTCTGCGTGCATGTATGTGGTCTGCCATGCCAGGCTCAGGATGAGGCCCCTACAACTCTGGCTGGCCTCACGGTTCTCCCAAGCCATGGATAGGTTGGACAAGGTCCTCACTGTGCCGAACTTGGTGGCTGCCTCCTTATGGTGGTGGTCCACACTGAGCAATATGCTCCGAGGGGTCCCATTCAGGGACAGGGCCGCGTCCACGGACTTGGTGTCTGACGCATTGGACTTGGGCTGGGGAGCCCAAGTGGGGAATTTTCAGACCCAAGACCTATGGTCTCTGCAAGACCTGACCCTTCACATAAATGTCAAGGAACTCAGGGCGGTGCGGCTGGCATGTATGACCTTCCGCTCACACCTGAAGGGCAAGATAATCAAGGTTCTCACGGACAACACAGCCTCGATGTTCTATATCAACAGGCAAGGCAGGGCCCGATCCTCCATCCTCTCAGCCTGTGGGACTTCTGTATAGCCCACAACATCCACCTAAAAGCCTTTCACCTACTGGGCACCCGGAACATGAGGGCGGATCGCTTGAGCAGGAATTTTTCCTCTCAGCATGAGTGGTCCCTATACAATATATCGTGCTTGGTTCAGTAAATGTTGGCAGGATATTTACACACCTGCTGCAGAGTTGCCTTGGGCTGACTGAGTCTTTTGTTTACTGAACAGTGAGGTGAGGTCATCACCATTGCAAGGCAGGTTCCTTCCCTGCAATTTACCTCTACTGAATGGGCTTTGCTGATATACTCTCAGAAGAATGATTTAAGAGATGGGTTGAATTGATGGATCCTATCAATGCCAAAGGAAATGCTACCAGCTGAGCACAAAACTTAAACTGTAGGGAGCAGAAAAGAACTGTTCAGACAAGGTGGGAAACAGATTAAGGGGAGGGATCCTGGTAGGGGGAAGGGGCATGGTATGTGCCTGTTGAATGGGCTTCCAGGCACCCACACGTATGAATGGACTGGAAGACATCTTTCCTGAAACAATACCAGACAATGTGGAGCCAGCTTGCCCCGTTTCTCTCTCTCACCACCAGGGCCGTCTCTGGCATTTTTGCAGCCCCAAGCAAAAAAAGGGAGGGGACGGGGCCACTAGAGCAGCAAAGCAGGGGGGAAAAAAACAAAAAACAGTGCGGCTGGAGCGGCAAAGCGGGGTGGGGGGAACATGGCACGGCTGGAGCGGCAAAGCAGGGGGGGACACAGCGTGGGTGGAGTGGCAAAGCGAGGGGAGGACATAGCATGGCTGGAGCGGCAAAGTGGGGGGGGAACATGGCGCGGTTGGAGTGGCAAAGTGGGAGGGGAACACGGCGCGGCTGGAGTGGCAAAGAGGGGCGGGGGAACGACACAAAAATGGCACAGCTGGAGCAGCAAAGCGGGGGGGGTGGGGGGAGAAATAACGGTGCGGCCGGCAAAGCAGGGGAAAAACAAAATAAAAAACCCTATAGGGCGGCCGGACCCAGGGGACTCCCTGTGCCGCAGAGTGTGCGCCCGGTCTAATGGGAGAGAAGAGTTTGCTGCATGGCGCTCCCCTCCTCCGCGCCGCCACCCCCTACAGGGCTGGAGCAGTGAACAACAACAACAAAAAAAGCAGCCGTGCCACCCTAGGATTGGGTTGGATGCTGCCCCGTAGAATCTGCCGCCCCAAGCATGAGCTTGCTCAGCTGGTGCCTGGAGCTGGCCCTGCTCACTGCTGTCCTGGCTGCTGTAGCCAGAAGAAGAACGGCACTGAAAGAGGATGAGCCGTGGGTGGGAGCCTGAGGCTGGTGTATATAACTGCCACCTAGAGCCTATCCTGTCCAGTCGCTGGCCCTCGCAGGGCAGCTCCAGAGTGCAAAAGGGCTGGCTGGGTAGCTGGGGCGGAAGCAAGGGAAACAAGATGGCAGAGCCACTCCAGTGCCTTGAGCCTTTGCGGAAAGCATGCTGGGTGCCACACGCAGTGCTGCCGGTGCTCTCAGTGCTGGTGCTGAGCTGGGAAATGACAGGTGCCTATCTCCTTCCCTACTGGCATCAGCTGTACTCCAGCCTAAGCCAGTGTCTGTGCTCTGAGGCTGTATGAGGGGCCAGAATGCCTGCAGCTCTGCACTGGGACGCTCAAAGGGGATTATTGTATTTCTCTGGGATTTGGGCACCTAATGCCCTTCAAGGTCCTTTGAAAACTCAGCCTTAGAATTTTGGTGGCAGCTTCTCATCCTGCTCTCCGCACCAGAAGTGACATGTTCTGCCCCTTGCCGGGTGTGGGGTGGGGAGCCCCATTGCCTCACACCACAGCCTGTCTTCATGGCTGGTGTCTGAGCTGGTCTCCATCAGCCAGTGAACCCACCTTAAAGCCTTGTTTGGTGTCTTCCCCTTTCAGGGGCAGCACTGGCAGCTCTTCCATGGTTGGTGGGTGACACACGCCAAAGGCACCTGAGGCACTTTCTGCTCCCTGCAGTGCATCCATGCTTGGAGCAACTACCAGTGGGGCTGGATGCATTTTTGGCAATCACATCCCCTCCCCTGGCGGAGGGGCTTCCTATTCCCACATGAAGCTCTGTCAGAGGCTGGTGGCTGAGACTCCCTCATTCCTCAGTGCTGCTTGTGCATATAGAAGGTGCTGGTGAGACCTGGAGCTGAAGCAGCCGGCCCTCCCTATCTCCATCCACCTTGCCCCATCCACTCCCAGGAGGCGAAGGGCCAGCATGGAGAATCCAGGCTGAGCGAGTTGCCGGGGCCCAGGAACCTCAGCACTCACAGGAAGCACCGGGAAAGCTGAGGTCACCCATGTTACTTCAGCAACCTGCCTGCTTGCTGGCCTGCCAGGAAGCATTTCCCTTAGGATAGAGTTCCCGATTACCTGGCTCCAGTCCATGCCACCCATGGATGAGCCTGTCATGCTTTGAGTCATTGCCTGAATACTGGTCCTGTCAAGAGCTGGGCGGATACCTCAGAGACAGACCTGAGAACACTGGTTTGAATAATGATGGGATTTGCTTTCCTGCGCTCATCCCCCTTTTGTTAGTGCTTTCCACACCCACTATCTTGCATGCAATCGGCCAGCTTGGTATCAACAAGCAGGGGGCACTCTCACTGCGATGGCAATGAGGGCTGCAGATGTTGGACTTGCCAAACCTCCTCTCTAAATGCCACAGAAGCAGCACAACCCAGGTGCACAGAAACCAATGCTGTTAACCCTTGCCATTTTATCATAGGTCTTGGGATATATGATCATTTCCCTCAAGCCCCAGCTCCTGGAATCAGGTGATTACTTGACTTGCACTGCTTTAAAAGAATTAAGCTTCTAGCTTTCACAGGGCTGAATAAAAGCTTGAAAGCCTGATTCCTAAGGCCTCTAAAAGCAAATAAAAAAGTCCCTAGATGTGTATGTTTTTTAAAATAATCATTTTTTTTAAAAAATGTGATGATTTTTGGAGCCTTACTCATGATTAGTGAGCATTTCAAGTTGAGCAACAACCTGTCCAGAAGGAAATGTGTTTCAGACTTGTTAATGTCACATTAGCCTCTAGAGTTGGCACACTTGACATCAGACTTGACTTCCTCCTCCCTCAGGGCAGAACATGTTGGCTCCCTAGCACGGCTAATGCAGGCCAGCCCAGAGATGCCCCCGAAAAGGCTGGGAATAGAATGTGGCACTACAAAGTGCTACCTACTGGTAGTATATAGGTCTGTTTGTTAGCCTGGGATAGAATTTTGGGTTTGACTTTTGGATACTCTTATACCGGGGTCAGCAACCTTTCAGAAGTGCTGTGCCAAGTCTTCATTTAGTCACTCTAATTTAAGGTTTCACATGCCAGTCATACATTTTAACATTTTTAGAAGGTCTCTTTCTCTAAGTCTATAATATATAACTAAACTGTTAAAGCAGCAGAGAATCCTGTGGCACCTTATAGACTAACAGACGTTTTGGAGCGTGAGCTTTCGTGGGTGACGTCTGCATCTGACAAAGTGAGTATTCACCCACGAAAGCTCACGCTCCAAAACATTCTTAGTCTATACAGGTGCCACAGGATTCTCTGCTCCTTTACAGATCAGACTAACCGGCTACCCTTCTGAAACTAAATCTGTTGTATCGTTTAAGTAAATAAGGTTTTTAATGTTTAAGAAGCTTCATTTAAAATTAATTAATAGCAGCACACACACACACGCCCCCCCGCACTCTCGCTCGCGCGCCTCAGTGGAGTAATGGTCATCGTGCGACTGGAAAAAATTCAAACTCGACACTGCTCCAGTGCCCACGGCTGTGCGTTGCATGGGTGCGTAGGTTGCGTACCCTGCTCTTCTTACTAATGTTGTAAAACAAAGAGACAAGACACTGTGAGGTACGTCTACACTATGAGCATATATTCCGATTTTGACGTAAACTGGTTTTGTAAAAAATTGTAATAGTCAGTGCACGCGACCACACTAGCACTATTCGGTGGTGTGCGTTCATGGTTCGAGGCGTAGACGCATTTCCAGAGCGTTGCACTTGTGGGTAGCTATTCCGTTAGCTATCCTATAGTCTCCACCAGTCCCCCACCATTGACTTCTTGGTGAGATTCCCAGATATGCCTCGATGGGGCCAAAATCATTTCCCGGTGGTTTCTGAGTTAAATTGGTGTCACTCATTCCTTCCTCGGGAAAACACCATGCAGGCATCTTTGTGTGCTTTTTTCCTGGATGCCCCTGGCAGTTACATGGCACGCCCATTGGAGCCAGTTCATGCTTTTTTTTAGGTCACCGCTGTGTACTGTATGCCGCCTGAGAAGGCATTACTGCAGCGCTAACAGCACATATTGTTTGCCTTTGCAATGATAGCAAGATGGTTATCAGTTGTTTCTGTACATCTGCTGCTATTCGTTATAAATTGGCAATAACGATCATGGTTTATCGTGGTTCATTCTGTAACTGTCTGCCTCCGTTTCATGGGGTGCCCTGCTGAGTGAGCGGGCGCAAATGCAAAATGGGAAAGACCCCGAGTCACATTCCTCTTTATTGGAATCTAAACTTACAGTCAGTCCTTCTCCCTAGACTATGGGGCAAGTGTCACTAGAGACCAGTGTATCAGGAGCACAGCTGCTCCATTGTCAGAGCCCACAGGAATGCACGAGCCTATCATGCCATTCATGGGGTTGCCCCATGCAACAATCCCCACCCATTTTTCCTCCTCCCAACCCTTCCTGGGCTCATCATGCAGTGTCCCATATTTGTGTCATGAAATTATAAGAATGCAGGAATAAGAACATATGACTTGTTAGTGAGATAAATGAGGGGGAGGCAGCATCCTGCTGCTATGACAGTCCAGGCAGGCATTAAGCGGTGCGAGAGAGGAGGCAGCCCAGCATCCCACTGTTATGATAGTCCGGCAGTACAGAATCTTTTCTTTACACAGGAAAGGTGAGGGGGCTGATGGAGTCAGCCCCAGTTGCTATGATGAGAATGGTACTCACATTCAGAATTTGTACCATGTAGTGGGAATGACCAGGAATCATTCCTATTTTTACCCAGGCACCCCCCGGCCCGACCTCACCTGAGCAGCCAGGAAGCACTCACGGGCTGATGGTGACGACAGATAGCAGTCATATTGTACCATCTGCACCGGGGAGGGTGGAAGAGCGATATTGCTCTTCACTGCTGCAGCATCGCGCTCTACCAGCAGATTCAGTAGACATAGAGTGACATTGAAAAGTCAAGAAACGATTTCTTCCTTTTCTTTCACGTGGTGGGGGAGAGAGTAAATTGACGAGCTATACCCTGAACCATGCCGGGACCCATTGTTTGAACCTACAGGCATTGGGGAGCTCGCAAGAAGCAAATAGTTTTCGGAGACTGCTGTGGACTGTGGGATAGCTGGAGTCTCTCAGTACCCCCTCCCTCCCTCCCTGAGACGTCATTTGTTCTTTGGCTTCCGTTATGCTTGTCACGCAGCACTGTGTAGCCTGGAGATTTTTTTCAACACTTTGGCATTTCGTGTCTGTAACGGAGTCTGACTAGAACAGATTTGTCTCCCATACAGCGATCAGATCCAGTATCTCCGTACGGTCCATGCTGCGAGCTCTTTTTGGATTTGGGACTGCATTGCCACCTGTGCTGGTCAGAGCTCCATGCTGGGCAAACAGGAAATTAATTCAAGTTTGCGGGCTTTTTCTGTTTACCTGGCCACAGCATCCGAGTTCAGATTGCTGTCCAGAGCGGTCACAGTGGTGCACTGTGGGATACCGCCTGGAGGCCAATACCGTCGATTTGCAGCCACACTAACCCTAATCCAATATGGTAATACCGATTTTAGTGCTACTCCTCTCGTCTTGGAGGAGTACAGAAACTGATTTAAAGAACCCTTTATATCGATATAAAGGGCATCATAGTGTGGACGGGTGTGCCGTTAAATCGGTTTAATGCTGCTAAAATCAGTTTAAATGCATAGGGTATGGCTACATTTGGAATTTCAAAGCGCTGCCACGGCAGTGCTTTGAAGTGTGAATGTGGTCGGATCCGCAGCACTGGGAGAGAGCTCTCCCAGCACTGCACGTAAACCACATCCTTTACGGATGTAGCGTGCAGCACTCGGAGCCGCGCTCCCAGGGCTGCCGCCCTGATTACACTGACACTTTACAGTGCTGTATCTTGCAGCATTCAGGGTGTTTTTTCACACCCCTGAGCGCGAAAGTTGCAGTGCTGTAAAGTGCCAGTGTAGCCATGGCCATAGTGTAGACCAGGCCTGAGATGTTGCTTCTGCCTACTCAGCTGGATTTGTTAATAGAATGGGAACAGATAAGAGCAGTTAAAGTGTTACTCGAGAGCACACTTTAAGATTGCCTCAACCCCTATCTCAATACAAAGTCAAGCAACCAGTCAGGAGGGGTAAAGGGGATGGCGGGGGTGGGGGAGATATAAAACAAGAAAAGACCAAAGAAATGCCCCTCCCTGACCAGAGCACAACATCACTCCTTACCCCTCCCATGGGGTACAAAAGGGGTGGGATGAAGACCCCAGACCCAAAATGGAACATGACCCTAAATTGTGAGAGGAGGGACTGTGGGCGTGCATTGCAGGTATAGTTGGGCCTGCTGAGGAGTGAATAGGGAAAATGGGGAAAGGGAAATGAGACTGGGGAACGGGGAGACAGGCAAGGCTCTGCAGTGTCAGAGGTGGGAAGGTGACACAGGGTAAATGCTCTGTGGTGTCAGAGCTGGGAACGGAACAATGGGAAACAAACTCTGCTAGCGTATAGAGTCATGGACATGTTTGCTTGGAACTAACCCCAGTAAACATTGCATTGTCTATACTTTGGACTTCTGGTCTCCTGCTTTCTGTCCATATGACAAGAACCAGGGGAGTGGGTGAAGGGAAAGCCCCTAACACCTGCCCCTAGCCTAGGGCTTGTCAGCACTGCAGCGGCACAGCTCTGGTGTTGCAGCAATGCTACAACCATAGAAGGGGTTTCTCCATCACCGTAGCTAAGCCAACGCCTCTAGAGGTGGGAGCTAGGTCAACAGAAGAATTCTTCCATTGACCTAGCGGTGTCTACACTGGGGCTTAGCCCAGCTTATCTACATCTCTCACAGAAAAGAGAGGAATTTTTCACACCCCTGAGCCACGCAGCCTGGTCAACCTAAGTTCTAGGTGTAGTCCAGGCCTTGGTGATCTAGCCTTTTATCTAATAATCATTCACTTCAGCAATCACTGTGTGCCAAGTAACAAAGCCTGGCTCCTTCTATTAACTTGGTCCAAGTCACCGATGTGTGTCAAATGGGCTCTTCCAGAAGGGGGATAATTTATGTGGCATTACTATGCAGTGCCCAAAAACTGTCTCCTTCTAGGCTACGTTGGGCCAGGCTTGCAAGTGCTCAGCACCCACAGCAAGGCTGGAGTTCCAAGAGCCCTCAGCATGGCAGGTTAGCCGCAGCCATCACACACTCGTAAACTACACTAGGGTCAAAGTCCTGGTTAAACCCCTGGTGGTGACATGTTTGGTGACATTTTCAAACACAGATTATTTACACAGTCTATCTAGACAAGCCCAGGTGCAGCCCAAGATGGGAGGGTGCTGTCTGCATTTTCTGAGTCCATGTGGAAGCTGTGATCCGTGGCTTTATTACTGTTATATATACTTATATACTGTCATACTTAGAAGCCCTTGTGGAGCAGGATCCATTGTGCTAAAACCACTGATCAGCCACTTCCTGCTCCCCAAAGCTTTCAACCTAAGCATAAGATGAGTTGAGACGGACAGACTGGGGAGTACAAGGAAACAATAGGACAGTACTGGTCAGCAGGATAGGCAGTGGTCTCAGCATAGCAGCAGCCTGAACGTTATCAAGTGTTTTGAAGGCCTCATGGCAATAGAGAGTTTTCAGGTGGGATTTGAGATAGCTTTGCGGAAGTTTACAGGGAGCTTGTCCTAAGTACGTGGGGCAGCATGAGAGAGAGCAGAAGGTGCTTGTTTGAAAATTTAATTAGTGGGCAGTAGAAACCGGCATCATGGGCTGATGGGAGGTGGAGCGGCAGGGTGGGATTGACCTGGAAAGTGAGGACAAGCAGCATATATTTGATGTGACAGAGAAGGGAGAGCTGGTGAAGGGATGCAAAGAGGAGTGATGTGGTCAAAGCAATGGGCTAAGAGAATGGTCTTTGCAGCAGCATTTGGAATGCGTATGGGTGGGACAAGATTTCTGCACCTTTGTCAAGGCCAGAGCAAAGGTGGTTGCAGTACCTGAGAGGTGAGATGAAAAGTTGTAGCCGTATCTCAAATGTTGTCCAGAGAGAAATGACAATGTTCAGTCATGGCCTAGATGTGAGGACCTAGAAAGAGATTGAATCAAAGATGGCATCCAGGTCACAGACCTGAGTGACAGGCAGTCAGTCTGGGGATGATATCTACCGGGAGTGAGAAGGGAGATAGCGGGGGATGTAGCTCAACACTCAACCCTCACACCCAAGAGCTGTTTGTGCAGTTGCTGGGGGAAAAGCTTTCACAGACTGGAACTGCCTCAAGCTGCTACTAGCTGGTGAAGTTGCAGAAATACTTGAAAACAGGGGTGCTGGAAAAATGTGTACAGTGGGGGTGCCGAGAGTCATTGAACCGAACTGTAAACCCTGGATATAATGGAAACCACTTCAAGCCAGGGGGTGCGGCAGCCCCCACAGCACCCCTAGTTCCAGCACCTATGCTTGAAAATGTTTCCCATAAATATGTGCAAAGAAAGAGAGCCCCTGAGATTGGGGGTTATTGTTCACAAGAAGCAGGGGGGCAATGCTCTAAGAATTGTGCCTAGGAATTTTCTAAAGGGCCTGATGGAGTTGAGCACCAGAATCTCCTGTGAAAGCCCAGCCTGTGTAGCTGTGTAGAGTCAGAATTGGGCCATGTGCTGTGCACAGCTGGATCAGATTCCTGTATTTTAGTCCAGATACCAAAAAGTTAACTCTTGCCCAGTCAGTTCACAAAGGCATGGTGGACGTGCTGGGCTCCTGGGGAGTGGTGTGCCAGCTTACCGTGATCTAGCCTCTCTGGTTTTCAGTCACCTCCAGCTCCAGACTCACTCCCAGCATTTCAGAGTAGCAGCCGCGTTAGTCTGTATCAGCAAAAAGAACAGGAGTACTTGTGGCACCTTAGAGACGAACAAATTTATTTGAGCATAAGCTTTCGTGGGCTACAGCCCACTTCATTGGATGCATGTAGTGGAAAATACAGTAGGAAGATATATATACACACACAGAGAACATGAAACAATGGATGTTACCATGCACACTACAAGGAGAGCGATCAGTTAAGGTGAGCTATTATGAGCAGGAGAGAAAAAGAACTGTTTGTAGTGGTAATGAAAATGGCCCATTTCCAGCAATTGACAAGGAGATGCGAGGAACTGTAAGGTGCGGGAGGTGGGAAATAAACATGGGGAAATAGTTTTACTTTGTGTAATGGTCCATCCACTCCCAGTCTTTATTCAAGCCTAATTTGATGGTGTCCAATTTGCAAATTAATTCCAATTCAGCAGTCTCTCGTTGGAGTCTGCTTTTGAAGATTTTTTGTTGTAATATTGTGACTTTTAGGTCTGTAATCAAGTGGCCAGGGAGATTGAAGTGTTCTCTGACTGGTTTTTGAATGTTATAATTCTTGACGTCTGATTTGTGTCCATTTATTCTTTCACGTAGAGACTGTCTGGTTTGGCCAATGTACATGGCAGAGGGGCATTGCTGGCACATGATGGCATATATCACACTGGTAGATGTGTAGGTGAACGAGCCTCTGGTAGTGTGGCTGATGTGATTAGGTCCTATGATGGTGACCCCTGAATAGATATGTGGACAGAGTTGGCAACGGGCTTTGTTGCAAGGATAGGTTCCTGGGTTAGTGTTTTTGTTGTGTGCTGTGTGGTTGCTGGTGAGTATTTGCTTCAGGTTGGGAGGCAGTCTGTAAGTGAGGACTGGCCTGTTTCCCAAGATCTGTGAGAGTGATGGATTGTCCTTCAGGATAGTTGTAGATCCTTGATGATGTGCTGGAGAGGTTTTAGTTGGGGGCTGAAGGTGATGGCTAGGGGCATTCTGTTACTTTCTTTGTTGGGCCTGTCCTGTAGTAGGTCACTTTTGGGTACTCTTCAATTGACAGAGCCACTAGCCATCACCTTTAGACCCCAACTAGTGAAACTCGGAAGCGGGACCTTCCAATGACACAGAAATATGGACATGGCTTCTTTGCAACTGAGATATTAAGCCTAGACATATCTCCACATCACTAGGAGGCAAAGGCAGCAGGATCTTCAGCTGCAGCTTGCTCAGTCAAATACATATAGATTTCATCTTTGTTCAGAGCTTGGAAATCCACCTTCTGGTGCCCCTGACCCTGCTTTCTTGTATATCAATACACAAAAAATATTTGGAAAATATTTGTAATGAAACTCCAAACCACCTGGAAATGTGAAACTCAGCCCTGGATTCATTGGCAAGTTTGCCAAGTTTCATTAGCCTGGGCATGGTCCTGGCGGCATGTTGAACTGAGGGGTTTGGTCCTACCCAAAATGCAAAGCAGTGTGGACTAAACCAAGAAACTGGTTGTGCAAATCTTCATCCACTGAAATCTCTGAATTGAAAAGATCTCGGATCTCACCCAGCTCTCCAGGGACAGAATGGTGACAGTCCTAGATGGAGAAATGCAAAGAAACACTCCTGCTTGGCGTTTGTTTGCATTTCCACCCTTGCTGTTCTACCTCATTAGCTGGAGGGCAGGAATGACACTCATCAAAGAGCCTTCTGTTCACGGCTGCCTTTCCCAGCCCACGTCCACAGACCCCAGGAAGGCAGAGCATGTATGTCCAGTCAGGAGGGAGGGAGACGGAAGGGCTGTGTGCAATCAGATGTGCAGGAGGGTTCTAAGGCCAGGCTGGCTTTGATGGCTGAATATTGCCATGCAAAGGGGGCAGTGTGGGCTAGAGATCAGCATGTGCCTTCCTGCTGTTTTGTGTTTATCTAGCATCTAGTCTGATGTTCCTTGTGTTTCTGCCACCCTGCAGTGGTAGCAGAGATGCCCTCGACGAGGTGCACAAAGCTGGGTTGGCATCAATGAGTGTGTTTCTATCCCTTCTGCTGTCATGGTTTTAAAGCTCTATGCAGAAGGAGCTGCCCTGGGCCAAGCTAACCCCATGGGCCTCTCTCATACTGTCTGGGACGGATCCTTTGGGACCTGGCCAGTCACAAGTGATTTTGGGTTCGATTGTAGCTTTGCCCTTTGCCACAAGTCTGCACAAGGGGCAGCATGTTGTTGCACCACCCCAGGAGCAGACCAAGAGACAGACGACACCTCTGCAGGTCACACGCTGCCTCTTGGTTTTCACCATGCTCCAATGGGGCAAAGAAGATAAAAACTGTGTCCTGGGACAGATCTTGGTGCAGTGGATATCCCCGAGAGTGTCGACACAGCTTATGTGAGCTGGAGCCATGGGGGGGTGGTGTCAAGGGTCCATCTAGTCCTCAGCTCGTCTGACCCCTATGCCCAAGAAGAAGAGACATAGTGTCCAAGCAGGGGCACCTCTCCTTCCAGCCCAGCCACCTCTGGTATGGGTAGGCCATGCAGGGGCATCTGCAGGACCTTACAGCCAGCACTGCACTCAGAGCCGGCTCTGCTGTTTTTGCCACCCCAAGCAGCGCGCTGAATTGCCGCCACGGATGGCGGGGGCAGTCCGTGTGCCATTAGGGCGGCACCGCGCTTTTCCGCGGTGGTGGCAATTCAGTGGCAGCTTCTGTCTTCAGCTGGAAGACAGAAGCCACCTAATTGCCACTGCCACGGGCAGCTGAACATAGAAGCTGCTGCCGAATTGCTGCCACCGTGAAACACGCAAGCCGCCCTAATGGCACACAGACTGCTCCCGTCATCCCTGGTGGCAATTCAGCACGCTGCTTGGGGGCAAAAACACACGGACTGCCGCCCCTTGCAGATTGCCGCCCCAAGCTCCTGCTTGGAATGCTGGTGCCTGGAGCCGGCCCTGACTGCACTGCAGGGCTGGATCGGGCCCTGGCGAAGGGTCCGTGAGTGGCACAGCCCATTGATGCAATGTGTCTGTTCCTGTTCAGTGGGAGAATGTTGTTCACCTTCCCAACCAGGTATGAATGCTTGCTTGGTGTGGCTGCCAAGCTTTAATCTCCAGTGTCTGACAGCTGGTTATATTCTGACGTCAGTCCCATGGCTCAGGGGGTTTCCAGGGACAAGTGGGCAAGTCTCCACACAAGCATACTTGTAGAGCTAGCAGAGAAACAAAACAAAAAACGCACTTCAAAACCCCTGAAGCACAACGTTCTGAGAGAGAGCTGCTATCTGAGAGTGGAGTCAGCTGCACCTCCGTCAATGGGGAGTGGACCCTGGAGTCCTGCTTGACTCATCGCTGGGCTATCTGATCAGGTGATGTCACTGATGAGAAAGCACCTGCTCCCATCTTCAGCTTGCTGGGAAGGACTTGGTCCCAGGTATCTATGTATTCAGCACTCCAGCCGCAATTCACTGCCTCCTGGTCCGAATGTCAAAGGAACCTGCATATGAAGCTGACATGGGCACTTCACTCCACTGCTCCACTGACTCCTAGTTGGCTTCCACTGCCCGTTGAGTCCTTGGGTTTGATCTTCAAAGCTAGTAATAAGCAGGGCCCACCTACGTGAGTGACTGCATCTCCATCCATGAGTCTCCAGGGCAGTTGCACTGTTTGGGACAAGGCAGACCACCTGGCCCAAGACAAGGAAAGCATTCTTGGTACCATGAATCCCTTCATCTGGCATACATCTTTACAGGGAGCACAACTCCAGTCCATGTTGTCCCTCCGCAGGATAGCTATCGTGGGTGAAACTCTGTTCCATGGCTTTATGTGGAAGTAGTGTTCAGATTGCTTTGATTCCGGATTGTCCAAAGTCCACCTAGCTGCTTTGTTTCTTCTTATAAGACAAAAGAGACTCTGCTGCTGTCAAAAGAGCTGTGATTTTCATTCCTGTTTGCTTGTCTTACTCACCCAGCTATCAGGACACACACAGTAAGGCCACATCTACACTCAGGGCCATCCTTAGGCATAGGCAACATAGGCAGCTGTGTAGGGCACCTGAAAATTTGGGGCACCACTGGGTCTTAGTGTCCACCCTGTTCTTTTCCTATCCCTGTTCTGACCCTTCCTGCAGGCTCCCACAGATGGCTGCTCTAGCCTGGTGAGTCTTCCTTGGGAGGGAATCTAGTAGTTAAAAGTGAAAAAACCTCCAGCCTGCCAGACCTATTAGCACAACATTGAAACTGTTAAAGAGACATTCAAGGGGTAATAAAGCCATTTAACAGGCATTTGCCAACCCCAAGGTATATACTGACAGGTTTCAGAGTGGTAGTCCTGTTAGTCTGTACCAGCAAAAACAAGGACGAGTCCTTGTGGCACCTCAGAGACTAACAAATTATTTGGGCATAAGCTTTTGTGGGCTAGAACCCATTTCATCAGCTGTCCACGAAAGCTTATGCCCAAATAAAAATTTATACTGTCAGTTTCTGACTTTACTGACAAAAACAGTTGTGCATTACTGTAATATTTACACAGAAAATGTCAGTCTACAGGACCTTAGTTTAAAATTTGCTTTAAAAATATTTCATTAGTGAGCTGGTGAAGATTATAAAATCACATTTCTAAAAAATGCTTGCATAGAGTTTTAGATGCACAATCATCTTTAGCCTTAAATGCGTGGATCTTCAGACATACAGTTTTTTAAATAAATCCTTCAAAAGACCTCCCTTATCTAAAATACACATTTTAATTACTATAGTTAAAAAAAAAAGTGCTTCCAAGTCTTCCTGTCCTTTCTGTCCATCCCTTCACCACCTCTCCCCCCACTCCCCACTGAAGAGAGCCCTTAAAGGGACAACAGTCCTTCCCTTCCAGATAGCTGGACAAAGAGTTTCCCTTTCTTTACTTCTGACTATCCGATGAACTAGTTTTAAAAGAACCCTCCAGCAAAATCAGTACCTTAGTAAGACATAAAATCCTTGTTATACCTAAAATCTTTGGAAACATATTTTTTTAAAGTTGGTGAAATTTCATAACCATGTCTCTTGTTATGGAGATCACACAAAGTAAATTACTGTTCCCTTTTTCTAAAAGCAATGAACATTGTTATGAACACACTAAACCTCTCTGATTAATTTAAAATAATGTCTTTGTTTCAGTGAGTTAAATATGTAGTAATCTGGAATGCTGGCTTAAGGTTTGAGTACATTTAAAATATAAATTCAGCTTAGAAATACTGATTAAGAAAATGTAAAACAGAGAAGAGCTGCATCATGTATTCCATTATATGTAATGTTGTATTCAGCAGGACAGCTGACTCACCCTTACTACGAAGTTTTTGCAAGTAAATCTCTGACAAACTTCAGGGCATATCAAAAAACCTGTGACTGACATTTTTTATTCCCAAATTTTAGTGCTTTTAATTAGGTACTTTCTTCATGTTCATTCTGCATGAGGGAGAGGGTATGGGAGTCTCTGCGGGGAACTGTGACTCTCCGCCACCCTGAGGCAGGCCGGGCATCTCATTATCCTTTGTCTCGTCCTCCTCCCCCTCCCCCACCAGGCTGTGAGCTTGGGCTGCCATCCAGCATAGGGGCACCAGTTTAATAATACTGCGTAGGGCCCCATAAATCCTAAGGACGGCCCTGTCTACATTAGTGTCGGATTGGCGGGTAGTTATCGATCTATCAGGGACTGATTTATTGCGTCTCATCTAGGTGCGATAAATAGATCCCCAAATCGATGCCCGTACTCCACCTCGGCAGGAGGAGTAAGCGGAGTCGATGGGGGAGCCGCGGTGGTCGACTTGCTGCTGTGAGGACGGCCAGGTAAGTCGAACTAAGATACTTTGACTTCAGCTACCTGACTAGCATGGCTGAAGTTGTGTATCTTAGATCGATCCCCGCCCCCGAGTGTAGACCAGCCCTAAGAAGAACAACTTTATGCTTATTGTACCAATCAAGGCAGAACAGCTTTGGGTTGCCATCTGCAGTTCTGTTCAGTGTTGCAGGGCATTGTAGCTTGCTTTCAGCTTTGAGAAAAGGTCCCTTTTCAGACTCTAGAAGTGGTCACCCTTCCGGAGCCCAAATGCCTTTGATTGGTGTAGGTGTCTGCAGTTCTTCTTACCTTAGTGACACATCCCTCAAGGTACTTACTTTCCTCTAATGGGAATCCGGTGTGTTCCATTCACTTGTGTTTCTAAGTCATTTAGGCTCTTTTGAAAATCTCAGCCGGCATGGTCGGTGGATGAACCAGCAGTTGTGGGAGGCTAGCCCCCTCCCCTTCCACCTGAGACCACACCGCTCCTCTTCTGCCCCCTCCCACCCTGGAGCTCAGAGCTGCAGAGCCCCACCGCAGCCGTGGGCCCCCCCTGCCCCAGGCTAGCGCCCCTGTCCCCAGCCCCGAGCAACCCCAGCCCCGGAGCACCGGGTGGGCACCAGCCCTAGCCTCCCCACTCCTGGCAGCAGGCCATCCGGCCCCAGCCCAGCCCCAATCTGGGCCATGAAAGAGTGGGAACTCACATACACTCCTGGGGCCAGAGTCTGGGTGGGGCCATGTCAGGCTGTTTGGGGAGGCTCAGCCTCCCCCAGTCTATGATGCGCACTGCCCATGCCAACCAGTGTCTTTCAAGAAGGGCAAATGACTAAATCTGTAATTCTGCTTCTTTGAAGACATAGTCACAAAGGATTCTTAGTCCCCAGCCTCCTCATTTCAAAATATAACGACAGAGAGAAGTGAGAAAGGAAGTTTGAAATGTTTTTGTGACGAATGTTGCCATGTTTCTAGTGAACTAGCTTTTAGGGAAGCTTTTTCTTGCTGTCCTTGCAAGGGACTTGCTACAATGATCTACAGACCCTGATGTAGCTGGGGTTGAATCATGCTCAGTCAGCAAATCCTTAAGCTAACTGATGAGAGTTTCCCATGTGACTGGAGCTGGAAGCACAAGACCCGGGAGTGGCAACACTGTGTGATAACTTCAAAGAAACAGATGTATAAGCTAAGCAATTTCCCCTTCTTTCTGCAAGGCAGTAAAATAATAATTATAATAAAAATCAAACTAACTGGTGTTGCTATGAGCAGTTAAATCAGCAATGGGAGCTAATTATTTCTTCATTTTGCTATTTAGGTTGTCTGCCATATGTTTATGCTCCTTCCTGACTATTTTTACAAGTTTTGGACACAGACATCTGAACAGGATCCTGAGGTCAAGATTAGCAGTTGAGTATGTGAGTGTCAGAACTTTTGGAAATAGGTAGATTGGTTTATGAATGTCACCGATGGGGAAGAATCCCACTCCAATGCAGAAGGCAACACTGTCAACTCTGGGCATTCCAAAATCATGAATCAGGCCCCCAAAATCATAAGATTGGCTTAAAAATCATGAGATTTTAAAAAATAATTGGGGGGGCTTTCTCTTTGCCCTCTGGTCTCTAAAAATTAAGGTCACATTTCAAGCTTTTCTCTAGAACCATGAAGTCTAGAAACTTACATTTTTCAAAATAATCTGAGATTCTCACAATCACTTAACTCCTAAACTGGGCTTTAAGAAAAAAAACTCTCAAATCTCGAGAGACTCTCAATGAGACCGGGAGAGTGGGAAGCTCTGAGCGCATGTAGCACAAGGCCTCAGCACCCCGTAGGCTGAAGCAGGTATTAAATGGATCACAGTTCCCTTTCTGGCTCTCTGCCTAGGTGTGAAATTCACCCCCGGGGCAATCACAGAAAAACATTTCCTGCAAATATTTGTCTGAATTTTTTAATAAATTTGCCCGAGCCGGGTTTACGCCCCTTCAGTGCTTACTTTCCGTGAACAAACAAGTGACAGAGATTTGCTGGCACAAACTTTTTGTTATATGTGTATAAGTTGCCTTGCACGCTTAGGCCTGATTCCCCTATTCTAACCGCTAACAAATAAGAATAATGGCCACAGCAAGCACATTTGAAGGCCACCTGCACAGACACCAAATTTTCAATTTGCGTATGCATGTACTAGTGCAGGAAGAGCATGATGCTCCTACTCAAGGAATAGAAAAACCACTATGTATCCTCCCCCTCAAGGAAATCCCCAAAGGAGATCTCCTCCTTGCAGGTCAAGTGTCACCTGAATTGCTGTCTAGCTAAGTCCTTAAGACCACCTGGCTGGATGGCCAGTCTATGTCCGTCATTGGCGAGCGCATCCAATACTACGCAGCTTGCCTGACCAGTCATAACTGAAATCCAACCTGCGTTGCCTAGTTATCTGTGAGCCATCCAAAGAGTCAAAAATTCAACCAGATTTTTTTTGAATATATTAGAATAATTAATCAAGCTGAAGACACTGCCATCTGTTCATGCGCAGTCCCTGAGCTCCCACTGCATAAATTATTTCTGGTGAACGATTCACACAGCTCTGATGGCGCAGCATTGCCAGTCACGATATTATCAGGAATCTTTGTGATACTGGGTGTTTTTGGAGTCACATGAGGGGAGAATGTCAACTTGTATTTTGTAAAGTATAAATTGAAGAGAAAAGCTTGAGAACGTGACCTGGGGAGCCCAGAAATACACATCAGAATTAAAAAATCCAACATTTACTCACTTATTTTAAATCTCATGATTTTGAAGCCAATCTTGTGATTTTGTGTGCCTGGCTCATGCTTTTAGAATACTTGGGATTGACAAGCCTGCGTCAGCTTGTCTCCGCTTTCCTGGCCACAGTGTCAGCAAGAAGGATCCATTTACTAGTATGGGAGTGATGCTGCTAACACTTGGCAAGCTTCTGAGCGTGCCCAGTGAGAACAAAATGTTTTAAAAGCTGAAATAGTCTCTGATTAAGCTGTGTGCTTGTGCAGTTCACAAAAGTCTAGCACCTGCTTGCCTGACAAACTTCACACCTGAGAACTTGCCTTAGCCACCTATTTCCATTCACACAGAAAAGGGGCACGGGTTTGTATCTTCTTGGCCTTTCCTCCCAAATAGGCTCTGAACACAGTCGTGGCTGAATCTCTCTTGTAGTGCCATAGATTTGAAGGCACCATTAGATCATCTCATCCAACCTCCTGTATGCCCAGGCCAGAGAAATTCACCCCATTACCCCTGGATAGAGCGCAGGGATAATGGGATGCACTTGCATTTCACCAGCACGTCACCCAAACAGGCCTCCAGTTTTGATTTGAAGACAGCAAAGGATGGAGAATCCACCATTTCCCTTGGTTAATCACCCTCACTGTTAAAAATGGGAACCTTATTTCAATTTCAGTGGGTCTGGCTTTAACTTCCAACCAACAGTTCTTGCTGGGGTATTAGGGACTGAGCTTCCCGGACAAAGAGTCTGGGCGGGTGTGCATTAGGATGACTAGACAGCAAGTGTGAAAAATCAGGAGAGGGGGTGGGGGGTAATAGGAGCCTATATAAGAAAAAGACCCAAAAATCGGGACTGTCCCTATAAAATCGGGACATCTGGTCACTCTAGAGTGCATGGTCAGTTGAAACCAGCACAGACTAAAGCAGAAAGATCTCTTGCAACACCTTAAGCCCTCAGTGATCACTGAACATCACATGGTACTGGGAGTAAAAAGAGATTAACAAAATACCCTGAGTGCCTGAAAGCCCCACCACAGCAGGAACTCCCTGGAGATGGGGAAGACAATTGGAGGATGTTCAAAGCATGCTTCACGCTGAATCTGCAAGAAATGGGTGCCAGGAAAAAGGAGGCATTCAGAAGGTAGCCTTACTCCTGGCAATGGCTAGGTATGAAGCATGTGGTGTTTTAACAGTTTGTGCCGTGAACTTAGGCAGAGGAGACAAGCTATGAAACTGTAGGACAAAGGTGAGGGGTGCTGCACTCCATGAAAAAACGAGCATGATGAAAGCTATGTTTATAATCCCAAGGTACAAAAGGAAGATGAAACTATAGAAGAATTTGTGACCGATCTGAGGCCGAAAAACCAATTTTGCAATCATGGGAAGCTAACGGTGTCCCTAATAGCAGACCAGACCAAAACTGGAATCTAGAACAGAAATCTCAGTGAGAGACTAACTACTGAAAGACCCAGAATTAACCCTTGACAAGGCGATTGGAATTGGCCAAGCAGCGGAAGTCACCCCATCCAGAGTGAAGCTAATGGAGGTAGGTTAGTGCTCTAACTTTGCGGCCGTGAAAGAGAATCCACAACACTACAAGAAAAGCGGCCTGAGGCAATGAGTCTACTTCTACTTTATTCTGCTTTCTTTTTGTACTGGGGCTCTGTCAGGGGCGGCTCTAGGCATTTTGCGGCCCCAAGCATGGCAGGCAGGCTGCGTTCGGCGGCTTGCCTGCGGAGGGTCCGCTGGTCCCACGGCTTCAGCGGACCTCCCGCAGCCGTGCCTGCGGGAGGTCCCCCAAAGCCGCTGGACCAGCGGACCTCTCGCAGGCCAGTCACCAAACGAAGCCTGCCTGCAGTCCTCGCAGCGACGGCAGAGCGTCCCCTGGGGCTTGCCGTCCAAGCACTCGCTTGGCGTGCTGGGGTCTGGAGCCACCCCTGGGCTCTGTTGTCCCTCTCTGGGATCCTGCTGGGCAAAATGGCTCACCCAGTGCTGGCCTTTCTCCTCTAAGTAGTCTGATAAACATCGGTACAGCCGAGTCCCAGCTAAATGCACTGCTGGCACCCTGGACAGCACAGTATGCACAGCAGCTCTGGTATAGGGGGTCTTGGGGCTGATTTGAAACACTGGTAACTCTGCTTCCACAGACTGTGACCCCAATAGCTGGGCCCCACTGCCTTACCAGAAGAACCAGGTGAGGGATTTCACTTAGTGGGGTTCTCTCCTGCCCCAAGCCTTATGGCCAGCTCTGATTTCCATCATCATGTTGTGCAGTTTTCAGCACCAGGAGGAAGGCTGGTCAGCCAGTGAGGTGTGGCTGCCCAGTCCCTTGGCAGTGTGACTGGCAGAACACACTCTGGGTCCAGCTGGGATCAGTAACAGATTGGCGACCATGAGCACAAGCAGGGGGAAATGAGATACCAGGGGCCCCCCACCAGCCCTACATTCTTTCAGAACAAAGTGAGTGGGGAGCTCAGCATACCCATTAACCCCCCCCAAATCCCCATGGCCCTGAGTGGCAGCATACACCCCTGTATTCACACACTACATGCTATTGTAATAATCTTTGTACAAAGGATGTCTTGTAGGGTATCATTTGAAAACTCAGTTTGCTGGTCAGTATCGTCCTGACACAATATGTATGACAACATTGTATGTGAAGTTATGATTCCCCATTATTAACACATGTAGCAAACACCATACCCCTGTCCCACAGAAGTCAGGTCTGTTCTAAACAAAGGAAAGAATGTGTGTTTGACTTAATTTGCATTTAAGCTCTAAACAGAGTCATCAAGCAGGAAGGGAAAAGAAAGGAAGCTCAAAAAGTTAAAGAAAAACAGCAGGGAACATCCTTCCATCTAAGGCAGGTCTATACTACAGAATTACTTGGGTATTACTACATCACTCCAGGGTGTGAAAAATCCACATCCGAGTGATGTAGTTATACAGACCTAAGTAGGGTTACCAACTGTCTAATCACACAAATCCAAACATCCTTGCCCTGCCTCTATCCCAGCCCTTTCCCAAAGCCATACCCAGCCCCACCCCTTCTTACTCCATCCCCCTTCCTCCGTTGCTCACTCTCCCCCATCACTCACTTTCACCAGGCTGGGGCAGGGGGTTGGAGTGTAGGAGGAGGTGCGGGCTCTGGGCTCGGAGTGGGGCCAAGTGGTTCAGTGTGTGGGAGGAGGTGCAGGAGGGGGTGCAAGCTCTGAGAGGGAGTTTGGATGTGGGAAGGGGCTCATGTCTGGGGCTAGGGGTTGGGATGCAGGCTCTGGCTGGGCGATGCTTACCACAGGTGGCTCCCAGAAGCGACTTCCATGTCCCTGTGGCTCTTAGGTTCAGGGTTGCCCTGGGGGCTCTGTGCGCTGCCCCTGCCTGCAGGCACCACTTCTGCAGCTCCCATTGGTCATGATTCCTGGCCAATGGGAACTGCAGAGCAGGCACTCGGGGTTGGGGCAGTGGGCAGAGCCTTCCTGATTCCCCATGTGCCTAGAGGCCACAGGGATATGCCATCCACTTCCAAGAGCCGCTTGGAGTCAGGGCAGGTAGGGAGCGTGCCTTAGCCCTGCTGCACTGCCACCTGGACTTTTTGCCTTCAATGGCAAACGAGAGATTGAGTCTGATTCCGGGAGACTCCCAGCCAATCCGGGAGGGTTGGCAACCCTAGACCTAAGCGCTGGTGTAGACTGTGCTATGTCAGCGGGAGGCTTCTCCTACCGACATAGCTAACGCCTCTCAGGGAGGTGGATTAACTATGCTGATGGAAAAGTGCTCTCCCATTGGCACAGAGCGTCTTCATTAAAGCACTACAGCAGTGCCGATGCAGCATTTTAAGTGTAGACCTTCCCATATACTCTTTGTCTCTCGGTTCTCAGCTGGAAATGGTTTTTAAAGAAGGGGACTGGAACTATAAAGAGAAGCAGCAAAGAGAAGGCACCTGCTATTTCTCCCTACCCACCTCATTCTCTGCACCTGAGAAGACAAAAGGAAACAGCCTTTGGACGCTGGGAGCGGGGTCCTGACCTGATGGTTTGGTCAGTGATCTGCTGGCAGCACATGCGGTGAGACAGTTTCCTTTGCAACTGTGTTAGTTTCTTAAGTAGCTACTAGTAAATGTTTTAGCTTGTAATCATTTCTGACTTTTATGCCTCATTACTTGTACTCACTGAAAATCTCTCTCTTTTTGTGGTTAATAAACTTGTTTTATTGCTTTATCTAATCTAATGTGTTTAAACTGGATAACTATTTCAGATAATAAGCTGGCAAATTATTCCCTTACCAGAATAAGGGCTTAATATATTTGGAGAGTCCAAGAGAGGGCTGAGCAGTACAGGACATACATCTCTGGTGGAAAATCTAAGTCAGGGGTTGTGTTGAGGTCACCCTGGAGTGTAACCCAGACTGATGAGAGGACATACTGCTGGATGGAAGGCAGAGCCAACTGAGACACCCTTGGCATTGGGAATAGTTTAGTTTAAGATGTTCTTGACAGCACCAAGCAAGGGATGCAAGTAATGGTCCTTTACTCCCTCGGAGCAATTCCTTCCACCCTAAGACGTGTCGAGGAGATGATGGGCATTTTGCCATTCAGCCCCTCTACAGTAACTGTCTTAACCACTTTGAGCTGGCAAAAATGTTCTTTATTTTCTAGGAAAAAATTCGCAGAAAATGCCATTGTTCTTGTTTTCCTCAAAATTTTGTCACGGATTTTTAAGAGATATCAGTAAAAAGAATAAAACCCAAGAACCAAAATATCCTTTACCCTATGATGTCCTTCCACTTCTTGTGGTGATTTGTGTTTTATTTCAAAAAAAGTTTTAATGAGATGACTGGATAAAGGTTGGAAGTTGTATAGTGAATCTGATTTTATCCAAACCAGCTCATCCACTGCTACTTTTGAAACATAGGACAAAATACTCTCAGATCCAATCTATGGGTCAGATTATACCTTTTTATCTTCTTAAAGAAGAGAAACTACTGCTTAGCCTGTAGTGCACTGTAATGTGAACAGTAGGTCTGGCTGAAGACATGTATTAGGTGTGAAGGTAGCACCTAGAGACCCGCACTGAGATTGGGGCCACATTGTACAATATGCTATGTGAACCCATAGTAATAGACAGTCTCTGCTCCATGTAAGCTTACAGTCTAAACAGAAAAAGGAGAAACTGAGGGGAAAAGACTGTGGAGATATCCTTTAATACCCTGTCCCTTATGAAAAGTAGTGTCCAAAGTCCAGTGGTTTAGAGAAAGTTTTTATTTTTGTTTTATCCCTGTGTAGCGAGGTGGTGACCCGCTCCAGCCCTGACAGGGTTGGAACCAGCCCTGGGAGAGGGCTGGCAGGCTGGGAGAACAGCCCAGGCTGAGTGGGGAAACAGCCACAGCTGTGGCCATGCCCCAAACGGACTCAGCTGGCCCTATAAAGGGACTGTTGAGCTGAAGCAGTCTCACACTCTCTCTGCCTTTAGAGGGAGACAGGCCTGGCTGCTAGGGAGTGTACTTGGGTACCTAAGGTGGAGCAGGGCTGGGGGAAGGGAAGAGGAGCTGGGGAGTTCTGGCCTGGAAACCCCCCCAGGCTGCAGGCCTAGGGTAAGGCCAACTGGGTACTGGGGTTGCAAAGGGGCAGCCCACGGGTAGGCAGAGGCAGGAGGTCCAAGCCCCTTTGTCTGTGATGAGTGGCTGATACACTGCAGTCTGCCCCAGTGAACGGAGTCTAAGTGATGACTGGCAGTAGCCAAGACTGAGGAAAAGTGGTGATAGTGGGTGGGGGTTCCCCTGGGAGGGTGAGACCCAGATTTGTGAGGTACTGCCAGGGGGCAGCACCCCAGATAACAGGGCACCAGGTCCAGGGAGGGACACAGGGGCCAGAGGACAGGCGGATCACTGGCCTGCAGAGGGTGCTCCAGAGCTGGAATGAGCTAATTCATGGAAGTCACCAGCAGGAGGCACCAGAGAGGTGAGTCTGCACCTCTACACCCAGGTTAGATAGTAAAGTTTATAGTCAGTTAATCATAATTAATCACATTGTTAAACAATAATAGAATACCATTTATTTAAATATTTTGGTTTCTACACTTTAAAATGTATTGAGTTCAGTTACAACACAGAACACAAAGCATAGTGCTCACTTTATATTTTTGATTACAAATATTTGAACTGTAAAAAACAAAATAAATAGTAGTTTTCAATTCACCTGATACAAGTACTCTAGTGCAATCTCTTTATCATGACAGTTGAATTTACAAGTGTAGAATTATGTACAAAAAATTGCACTCAAAACCAAAACAATGTAAAACTTTACAGCTTGCAAGTCCTACTTCTTGTTCAGCCAATCGCTCAGACAAACAAGTTTGTTTAGATTTGCAGGAGATAATGCTGCTGGCTTCTTTGGTACCTTCTTTGTGTTTTGTCAAATTTGCAGTGAAAGTGTTCTAAAAATGAACAACGTGCTGGATCATCATCTATGACTGCTATAACATGACATATATGGCAGAATGTGGGTGACACAGAGAAGGAAACATACTATTCTCCCCCAAGGAGTTCAGTCAAAAATGTAATTAACGCATTTTTTTAAATGAGTGCCATCAGCATGGACACAAGTCCTCTGAAATGGTGGTTGAAGCATGAAGGGGCATATGACACGTAAATATTTTGCAACGTCAGCTACAACAGTGCCATGCACGTAATATCTTTAGCGCATATGACACGTAAATATTTTGCAACGTCAGCTACAACAGTGCCATGCAAACGCTTGTTTTCACTTTCATTTGACATTGTAAATAAGAAGCCAGCAGCATTATCTCCTGTAAAGGTAAACAAACTTCTTTGTCTTAGCAATTGGCTGAAGAAGAAGTATGACTTAGTGGACTAGTAGCTTCTAAAGTTTTACATTTTGAGTGCAGTTACAGAACAAAAAAATCCACCATTGTAAATTGCACTTTCACAATAAAGAGATTGCATTACAGTACTTGTATGAGTTTGTAGCAGAGCGCTGACTAGCATCTCCAGCTGGTCACCAGGAATTAGCTCTCTCAGCCCTGGAGTGCCCTCTTATGGGCTGGTGTCTTGCCCTCAGTTACCTACTCCCCTGCAGTTCCTTTATCTCCACCACGTATAGGCCCCACGTCCCTCCCGGACCACAGTGCCCCTTACCTTGGGGTGCTGTCCCTCACTCAGGGAACCCCACTCCCCTGATCCCACCTCACCTTAGTGACCCACTGCCAGTCTTCATCTAGTTCCTTTGCTCAGGGGCAAACTGCAATGGCCACTCATCATTGGCTAGGGGGTTGGACCTGCTGCCTTTCCCTGCAGCCCCAGTACCTCCTTAGGCCTTCCTGTCAGGCCTCAGCCTAGGAGGTTGCCAGACCTGAGCCCCCCAGCTCAAGCTGCCCCTTCCCCAGCACTGCTCTGTTGAAGGGACCCTGTGCTCCCAGGCAGCCCAGTCCTTCCTACCGCAAGACTAGAGTGAGACTGGCTGCCTCCCAGCTCACAGCCCTCTTTATACCAGCCCTACCAGGTTTGAATTGGCTGCTACCTGCCTTCACTTGATTAGCTTCTTGGGGCACCCCTTTCCCAAAGCTGGTTTGAACCCCTTTCTCTCCAGAGTGGGGTGCTTACCCTGCTACAGGTAAATTTTTAAAAATACATTTATTTTTATCATTTTTACAGTGCAAATATTTGTAATAAAAATAATATAAAGTGAGCACTGTACACTTTGTATTCTGTGTTGTAATTCAAATCAATATATTTGAAAAATATTTAATAAATTTCAATTGGTATTGTATTGCTTAACAGTGATTAAAACTGTGATTAATTGTGATTACTTTTTAAAATCACAATTAATTTTTTGAGTTAATCTCAAGAGTTAACTGAGATTAATCGACAGCCCTCATTAGGAGCATTGTTCAAACTCCCGAAACCTGTTTTAGTTGGTTTGCTTTTGAAATCCCAAGTCTTCTATTCATAGTCAGCAGTTTTTTAAATTTAAATACAGCCAACTTTAAATTGTGAACCAAAACAACTTCTCATGTGTCTTTAGAGTACATACAAAAGCCAGCCATTGCATCAATGGAATTGGAAAGATTTACTGAAAAAATCTTGATATAAAAAACTCAAGAGAACATTTTTTTCCCAGTAAGATTTATCCTGGATTAAGCCTTAATCTAGGTGATGAGAAGAACATATGTTGTCAGTATTCTACATCTGTAACATAAAAAACTAAACTGTTTGCACACAAAAAAGAATATGATTAAAGTACAATCCCGTTTGATATAGAACAGAAATGAATGATGCAGTGTGTATGGTACAACAAAAACGCTTCTGTGTATTAACGGTGAAGTGCTAGTCACTTTTCCTCTGTCTCAGCAATCATTCTAGAGACACATTACAGTGCCTGGGCCAAGATAGCGCCCTGGCTTGATAAATCTCATGCAAAGTCAAACATGAATGTTTCTTTAGACATGAGGAGCCACAAGCTGCCCTAAGAGAGTTTATATAACTTGGCAGTTCACTCTGTCCACACCATGAAGTTAAAATGAACTCATAAGGTGAAATCGTGACCTCAATGACATCAATAGCAAAATGCCCATTGACTTCAATGGAAGCAGAATTTCAACTATAGGGTACTTGGTCCTCCGGTTCCTAGAGAGGACCAGGAACAACAGCAGGAATTTCTGCAATAAAATACACCTGTACCAAACCCCCCTGATTTATGAGAGATGTCTTTTCTTCCTAGACCCAGCTCTTATAGAGCCTTCATTGTCATAAGGGTCCTGGCAACTACCAACTGGGGGGGAGGGATTATATGATCCTCCCTAATATATATCATATATATCCCAGGTTGTTCTGAATGTCTTCCTCGCCCTTTCCCCCAATACACAGTAGGGATACAACCACTGATTGTCCTACCCATGCATGGTTTGAGTGCTCTGGTGAAATTAGCCCCTGTGTGGGGTGCTTGCCATGCACCACTGAAGTCTCATTTAAACCTTCAGCAGAAGGGACAGTTCAAGATAAGGGGGACTGGTGTGGTAAGTAGGAGCAGAGCCAGGATCTGAAAGAAGCGAGAATAGCTGCAGACCAGAGCATCAGTGTCTAATGCTTCCCTGAAGTTAAGAAGGTCACAGAGGGAAAAGGAACTGTCATCATCAGTCTTCATTCACGCTACTTCTACTTTTAAATACATAGGAGGGACTCATTTGCCAGGTTGGTCACAGACATCATTTGTGGACAGCCAGAATGTGCTGTGTCCTTCACATCTACCTCGGCTACACATCTGGATTGAACAAACATGCTTCTGTTCACCCATCATTACGTGAAGGAGCTGAGGCTAATAACAGCACTGCAGGCTGGCTTCTCCATCAGTCATCTTCTCTAGCACTCCAGGAAATGGGAGGTGAAGATCATCCTAAGCGAGTCTTTCTCCAAGGTTTCAGTGCACAGATGTCCCCATGACACTGCTGGCAGAACACTAGGGGTCCCTCCTTTCCCACAAATTCCACTGAAAGGATCTGAAGTTGCTCAAGCAGCAGTTTTTTGTGGAAAGTGAGATCATCTGAGCTGTTAAGAGCCACTAAAGCTGGAAAAAAAATTTCCATCACAATGTTGTTGGGTTTTCTAATGAAAAATGGCTTTTTTGATTAAACAGACATTTTTGAGGGTGAAAAAATAACCAGCTCTTAGGAAAACTCTGTGTTTTTTATAGAAGAACCAGAACTCCAAGAACTTTTGATTTATTGAAAAAAAGTTGGGTTTGTTTTGGCAAAAAGTCTAAAAAAAATTGTCTTGGTTGAAATGTTTGGCAGCAAAGGCAGTCATTTCCCCACCAGCTCTAATACCAGCCTCCAGAGAGGGGCTGGCCACGTGACCCCTTTTGTGCCAGGCCATATGGAAACTGGAGATTCACAGAGGTATTCTGAGTGATAGCTTTCTGGAAACAGCTTGCCTGGTTATCAACCAGCATGGGGCCCCGCTGTGCTAGGTAAATGACCGTCCCTGTTCCTAAAGAGCTTGTGATCCAAGAGACAGGTCAGAACAGGCAGATGAAACAAACAAGGGGGCTGCACGTGGATGGAGAGGGGGTAATAAAAAGAATTTCATGTTTTAGCACAGGCTGGCCATGTGTGCACTTCCCAGTCAGTCAATAACAGTGGCCACAACTCAGCCCCAGCCTCACTGTTATGCCCTGGCAGTTTTTCTATAGGGATCATTAGGGGGAGGAGATGGAATGGCAGCTGTCTGGCTTTTGAAGGGGAGCTTTTGCCCCATGTAATGGGAGGTGAGGGAGAAAGTGCACAGCAGCTCCTAGAGAGCAGACAAGAAGGTGGTGTTCTCCATGTGGACACTGCCTCCCAGGATACAGGAACCAGCCATCAGTGGGGTTAACCGTTTACCCCGGACAGGGAAAAGAATGCTTAGTGAACAGCCCTGCTCGAGGATGGTCCCGTGCATCTGTCTCTGGTCTGGGAGTCAAGAGAGCTGAGTACTTTCCCCAGCATTGTCACTGATCTGCTGTGTGACCTTGGGTAAATTGCTTCACCTCACTGAGCCTCTGGGTCCTTTCTCACCCTATCTCTTTAGATTGTACACTGGTTGGGGCAGGGCCCATCCCTTGCTCTGTGGCTGAAAAGCCCCGTGCATAGCGGAGCCAGATCTCGGTGAGAACCTCTAGGCACTGATGTAAAATAAATAAATAATTGCCCTTGGAAAAGGCACATTTGTTCCTCCACCCTCAGAGGTTACTCACTTTAATAACATTCTTCATGGTGATGCCTGAAAAGCATTGTGCATTGCTCTGCATAGCTGAAATTGTTTGAAAACAAAACAGGAAAAATGCCCCAGTCACATCATGCTGTTTCCATCCCATATAGAAAACCACTGGGCTGCCCAGGGGAACACAATGACTTTTTAACCTTTGGCAGAAGTGGGTGAAACAAGTTATTTCAAAATAACAGAACCGAGAAACGCTGGGATTGTTCCATACTCTTACTTTGCAGTGTCGGTGTGCTGCCTCTGCCAGGCCTCTAGAACAGCACAAGCCACATCTCACAGCTGTGAATGACCCAGGGGCATGGGGCTTGGAACAGAGAAAGAAGCAAGGCACGGAGTTGCATGCTGGTCAGGGAACCAGAGGATCAATTTAGTTATTGCATGAATGAATGTCAGGAATCAGGGCCAGCAGCAGAGCCAGTCTCTTGGCTACCCAACAAGCAAAGCAGCCTATAGTGGGCTGCCTGATTGGCTCCACCACCTGATCCGTGAGAAGAGTCAGCAGACTGGCTCAAAGCATTTCCCCACAGCTGTGATAGCTCCTGTGCCTGCTTGTTCCCAGCCCTGCACCTGCCTCGGACACAGCCTTGCCTCTTGCCAGGTAAGCTGGGTCTGACCCTGGGCTCCGATTCCTGACTTTGGTGCTGGCATATGGCCTCTGACTCCAACTCTGATCCTGGACTCCTATTCCTGGCTACCAACTCCTGCTCTAACCACTAAGTCTGGTTCACGCTTTCACCACTAGGTGAAAGACTAACCCTGACATGTTGTTGCTATGGAGTTTAGAGGCTTCCATCTATTTAGCTAATAGTTAAGAGGCAACTTGAGAGTGGCCTATAGGTGC
This sequence comes from Chelonoidis abingdonii, assembly GCF_003597395.2. NCBI lineage: Eukaryota > Metazoa > Chordata > Testudines > Testudinidae > Chelonoidis > Chelonoidis abingdonii. The sequence goes on from NC_133776.1 coordinate 55,532,146, forward strand.
CAACACAGGAAGGAAAGCTCTGATGCTCGAGGGCTCTTTACTCTAGCAGGCAGAACAGTTCCAAGAGCCAGTGGCTGGCTGTTGAAATCAGCAAAGTTCAACCTGGAAATGAAATGCCATTTTTTGGCAGAGAGAGTAATTGATCAGTTTACAGGGGATGTGGGATGCTCTCTATCCCTGGTGTCCTTCCCTCCAGATTTGGACAGCTTTCTGAAAACCTGCTCTGGCTCAACCCGTCTTTGAGTCTGTCTTGCTGGGTGAATCCCTCTGGCTTGTGTGATGCAGCGGGTTGGACTAGATGATCAGAATGGAACATGGGACTGGCCAACCCGGATCAGCCCCAAGACCTGTCTAGCCCAATATCCAACCTCCAACAGGGGCCAGCATCAGATCCTTCAGAGGAAGGTGTAAGACCCCTGCCATAGCAGATGTGGGACAATTTGTCCCCCACATAAGTCTCCCCCTGATCTCTAACAGCACGGGAGTGGCTTAGGAGTCCTGGCTGGTTTCCAAGTCTCTGAATCCATGCTGGATAACTTTTTGAAACGTGGGCACTCTGCAGAGGTTGCTGCATGCTGGCTGCTATCACCACTGCTGACCATTTAGAAGAGAGCACCTGCTCTGCCATGCACATCTTCCCAAGCTGACTGTAAGAACAGTTTTCTCTAGAGCATAGCTGTGCTTGCACATTCGCTTTCCAAGTTTGCACCATTCAGGGCTCAGTAACCTTGTATTCCCTCCTCTCCCTGTTGCTCTACGATCCAGATTAGTTGCCTTCCACTCTGCCTCCTTTTTTCATTTTCAGTAATTTTCCATTCAGTTCTAGCACAATGTGCTGCTGGAGGTAAATTTAATATGCCACGCATCACTTGAGCAGCCCCAGAGCCTCCGGCCTGGCTTTTAGCTAGTCGTATTATTTGTTTTCAGTCACTTCTTTCCTGTTCCTGAAGTTGACTTCAGTGTAAGGCAGCAGTGCTGAAGCCTTACCAAAGAGTGCTTTTCTCCCAAGTGTTCATTTTAAGTCAGTGTTAGGAAATGCCAAACAGGCCCACCCCAGAATACACCCCTCCTCCATTCAAGCCCGGTTCACAGAGACTTGAGTCTTTGCACTGCTTGTGATGGAAGCTAGAGGAGACTCTACACCAGGTTTCACTTCCTTGATCCTTGTAGGATCATACTCCTGCCAGTTCCCCAGCTGTCTGATGGACTGGCAAGACTCACCTTTCTAATGTAAAAAAACAAGCAGAAAAATTCTTAACTTCTTTCTCTTGCAGACTCTCAGACCTCCAAAAAAGGCTGCAAACCCCAGGTTAGTCCCCTTTGGGTGAAGCACCTGATTCCAGTCCATGCACTTTGTTGTAACCAGGCCAGAGTTCTAGAGCTGGCTCCTCTAGGACAGGGAATTCCTTCGCTACAGAGGACAGAAAAATACACAGCACAGCCCTCTGGACCTTGGTCAACCCTGGCAGGAGACTGGGAAATTGCAGAGAGTAACATAGGATGGCACGGAGAATTTCTGAGATGTTCAGGATCATTGATTCTAAAGATGGGGAAAGGATTGGAAGGCCTCAGATGTTATGTCCCTGTCAACGCAGGGCTATTCACTGCAGCCTGTTTTCTGGGTCTAGTTCAAACAACCTGGGGTCACTACAAAACAGTGCTCTTGTGAATGACAAAGTGCTGATAACGCTGGGCATGGCGTGTGTTCTCTGCTCAGTCCCACCGTCAGATGAGCTTGAAATAAGCCAGTTGCTAAATCCCTTGTGGGCGCGCAGTGCTTGGCTGTGTTCCCTGGCGAGTTTGATGCTGGCAGGGTTGCATTTTGTGTCTGCCTGGGTATTGTCCTACGGCTCTGCAGTGTTGATTTAACCTTGCCTGTTTGATAACAAGATGTCCCTGTGAATGAGATGTTGCAGCTCAGTGGACCTTATCCTGCATAAATATTAATTGAATAAATCAAATCAAACCAAACCCGGGCTTGGAGTCACACCATCTGGAGGCACCCAGAGACTCAGCAAGGTGGGACTCCACCAGCCCGTGAGAAATAGCGACTCTTTCTTTCCTGCAGGCAGAAGGGGATGTCTCAAAATCTCAAACCAGGAGCCTGATTCTCAGCTGCTCTCCTCCTGCGCCTGGGGCATGGGAAGTGGTGGGGGGGAAGATGACCATTAGCTGCCTTTCTGTTCCTGCAATAGGGTGGGCGCAGGGTTCTGCCCTCCCTGTGGGCCCTGGGAAGCAGACAGTAGCCACAGGGCAGTGCGCTGCTCCCAGAAAGGTGGAAGTTAGCTTCTACATAAGGGGGGCTATCCAGTGGGGTTCAGGCAGGGACGGCTTAGTTTTTAGTCTATTTGCAGCAGAGTTGTTTATCCTGTCTTGCTTCCAGTTCTCTGTTTTCACTTTCTTACCCTTTGTTCAGTCAAACAAGGCCATTCAAAGCTGGCTGCTTTTATTCTAGGCCTTAACTGGCCACCTTATTGGCGCAGTGAATTGAAAGTGTACCAGTGAGAGTGGCCATGTAGGCCTCTGTAGCTGATCCCCCAGGGACAGATGCCAGCTGCTGCTCCCAGCCAATGGGTTTGATCTGTCAGCTCAGGCGGCACAGGCCTGTGCTCTGGAGCTAGAAGCCGGGGGCTCAATTCCTGTTGAGCACCTGACCAGCCAAATCACCACCTGCTCCTATTACTAGGTGATGCTGGGTTTCCCTGGGACATGTCCCCGGGGAGGGAAGCCTGTACATATGGTGGAAGGACTGTGTCCCCAGCTGGAAACATGTTCTTTGGTCTAGTACTCCCATGTATACTCTTGGCCAGGCCCCACAAGACTGATGTCTTCTGCTTCCTGGCTGAGGCCTGCAGCATAGTAAACCCTGCCCATCTGGAGGAGCAGATATTTCCCACATGGAGGAATGTTAGCCTGAAAAGCAAATTCCGGAGCACTTTTGTAATTTTATTTCATGCCCAACCGCATTGTTTTGTGTGCTGCCACAACTGTCGAGGGACTGCAAACGTCAAGTTCCCCTGCAGAATTCAGGGATGCCGTGGCCAATAGCAGGAAGGTCAGCTTCAGCCAGCAGAAGCCATTTCCAAGGGGTGTGGGTCCTCCAGGGGCCGGGGCGGGGGGTTGATGTGACTCATGCATTAGGTGGTTCCTTATCATTTGGCACAGAGGGAAAGCACATGGGAGCGTGTGTGCTGGGGGAGTGGACATAGAGATAGCAGGCAGCATGCATTGGGGAGGGGAGCACAATTTGTGCTCTTTGACTGAGAGTGCAGAGAGCTTGCCCTTCTCTCTCGTGTGGGGGGAGCACTCACAAGCACACCCGAAATGGGAGCAGTAGGAGCCACTGCTGAAGAACTGGTGGAGGAGCACCCACGGAAGAGTTCCGGCTGAGGAACTGGTGGAGCAGCATCCATGTCTGATGGGAGATGGGGAGGGCTTCCAGGCAGGAGTGACAAACCACCTCCTCCAATCTCTCCAGGGGGCAAGGGGAAGGAAGGAGGCAAAGGTAAGTAACATTCCGCAAAGTCTGATGCAACATCAACCTCTCTGGAAATGTCTCGAAATCTGCTAAGTGGAAAAAATTGCCTCAAGTTTCCTCTGTCAGATAGTTCAGAGGCCCTGGCCCACATGCAGATCTGCAGCCCCTTCTCCCCCACCCCCACACACTCCCATTACGGCTGTTCACACACCCCTGTGCAAGGCCCAGGCACACACCTGGCCTGAAGCTCATTGTGGTGATTGAGAATTATCTGTATGGCAGCAGCACCTGAGCTCAGCCTGCACAATGAGTAAGAGACCCTGAGCCACCAACCTTAAAGGGGCTGCTGGTTCTCTGCCAAGCAACACCTGTACAACTCTATGTGCAGCTTCAGTGGCTGGGGAGGGGGTTCCATAGCCAGTGGAGAGTGCACTCAGATTTACAAGCTCTTCCCAGAGTATATTTCCCTGCAAGAGCCCCCAGTGTTACATGCTCTTGTGTTTGCCATTTCCGTATTGTCTGTTGTTCCTAAGAACGACCTCCTGTGGAGAGAATTCCATGTTTCTCATTCCAGTGCCAGTTTTGGTCACATAACCATCTGCCCAAGAATCTGTATTTCTGTGGCTCACACCAAGCTTTATGGCCCAAGTTTCCTTCCCCATGGCACTGTTTGCGTGGCAGCAATTTCACAGACCGCAGCCTTGCTGCAGTTGTTAATGAGTCTCTGTAACAATTTAGATTGTTTCCAGGAAGTGGCAGCCAATGGTGCTCCTTCCAGGGCACGTGATCGCCTCATTCCTTGACTTTCCCTAACTTACAATTACAGCTTCTTTTGTTAGTTGTATTTGAGCTGTGCCAGCTTTTATTTATTGTACCTGCACTCCCTTTCCATTTCGAGCTAAGATTGCTCTAAGTCACTTGTTCCAAGAGTTGTTTATCTGTGGCAAGATGACATCATTTCCCCTTCTAGCTCCAAATGTAATATAAAGGGAAATTATGAAGTCCCTTCCTATTTATATCTCTCCATTTTAGGGTTCTGGCCTGCACCCATTGCCATAGCTCAGCTCCCTAGTTAATGGAAAGGCCTAATAGGGGCCTTACTGAAATTGATGGAGTCTTTGGTTCTTTTCCCTTCCTGGAGGGGCAGTTGCTGCTCTAAATGCACTGCATCATTCTGTTTATGCTTTTAAACTTGACCAAAGAAGGTTGTACAGTGAGATCTAGAAAGGGCTCAGACTGGATTAGTCACATTTCTTCTGGAAAGTTTCCCCATAGCTGGACATTGTCCATCGAGACTGACTTTTCTATAGCCCCCGCAGTGCTTCTTCCTGGCCTCTCTGATCTACATTCTTTTCAAGAAATGCAGCCGTCTTGGGGAAATAGGACCTGATCCATTCATGGCTCTGAAAATTGGGAACAAGATCATAACCTGGCATTGGAAGCTGACTGGGAGCCAGTAAAGGGACTTGAGTATGGTCTTGATGTGCCTATGGCAGCCTCGATTGCAAAGAAGGTGGGCAGCCATGTCCTGCACCAGCTGGAACCTGTGCTTTGTTTTCACATTCAGCATCAGGTGAGGTGAGTTACAGTAATTCAGCCTGGAGGGAACAAATGCATGAGCCGCCATGACAAGGTCCTTGCCAGGAGGAAGGGGGAGAGTTTCCTACTGAGCTGGAAGTGGCAGAAAGTGCATTTTGTCACTATTGCTACCTAATCATCTAGTTCTAGGCTCAGTGATGAGACAGTCAGGACTCCTAAGTGTTCACAGTATTTTGACAATGAAAAGACAACTGATACTTTCAGTGGAAGGGGATGGGGACAGTCTCCTGGCTAGTTTTTTAGAGCGTTTCCCCTCTCCTGCTCAGCATCTCTTGGGTCTTGCCTGAGCTGAGTTTGAGCTGGCTACTGTCCTGCCGAGAGCTGACCTTTAGTACATTTGTGGGGACATCGTAGTAACAGCATTGGTTGCATCTGTGAAAAATGATATACAACTGCATGCCATCATCATGTTGTTGGGAGCAGAAGGGTTGAAAAGAAGGGGGTAGAAAATGGATCCCTGGGAAACCACACGAGTGAGGGCCTTCATGGAAGAGGATCCATTACGTACTATCATTCTCAGGTCTGCTGGAAAGGATCTGTTAGCACAGAACTAAGCTGGACTCCATCTACTCCAGCCACATCCTGTGAGCAAGTTAGCAGTACCTTTTGACCTATCCTGTCTAGCAGAGGCCAGGTAGTATGAGCACAGAGATCTTGCCTGCATCCAGAGTTTTGAGGCAGTCATCATTCAGGAAGCCTCTTAGAGAGGCATAACATCTATCCCTGCCTAGCTTCATGGCAAATATAACCTATGGCTATCCTGTGTTTTCCCTGATGGTTGTGGAGAGCCGTCTCCAAAAGGAGGAATGTCAGTGGTGCCTTTGAGTCTATTCTATCTAAATTTAATGGCCATTGTTTGCTTGACAGCTTCATTGTATATGTATCAAGTTATTTATAAGCATTCCTAACAGCCAGTTGCGGAAGCTCTCATCAAAGCCACTGTGTGGTGGAGGAATAGGCCATGCGCACTGTCCTAACTCAGACGCTGGACAGAAGAACCCCACCCCAGCCCTGAGGAGCTGGCTGAGAGGCGTGTATTTACTTTCCTTAGTAACAGTTCTCTGAAGGAACAGAGAGGAGAGACAAGCAGAGGAATAAGATGACCTGTGTCCGTTCCCATCTGGCTGTGGAGACACCACTTAGTGTTTCCAGTCAAGAGACACTTTCAAAACAATGTAATCGGAAAGATAAAACAGACAGTCAGACACTTTTCAAGATGCTATTCCCAGAAGGGGTTTGGTGTTTCTCGCTGCTGCGACCCAGAGTGAGAACCGTCCTTGGAAAGGAAAGAAAAGGGGGATCAGGGGTCAAACAACAGGAACAGACATTGAGGAAATGATACCCTAGCTTTAATTAAGTGCATGTGCAAGGATAACATTCTGCTGAGCTTGAGTCATGGAATTTTCCTTCTCAGTGGTGATTGAAGCACAAATGTCTGTGTTGGGGGGGAGGGAGCGGGAGAAGCGGGTATCATCTTTTTGACAGCATTTGGGGCCTAGTCTACCCCGACCAGGAGGAGAGTTTGAGATTTCCTCAAAACAAGGGCAGTGCACATGATCGGGCTGTGAACACTGGGTCTGAGTCCCCTGGTAACGTTGTTCCTAGGCTTGTTGGGGGAGATTTCCATAGGCACAAAGGGCAGGTTGGTGTCTATGTCCCTCTAGAGCATTGGGCTCCTGGATGTTATTTGTGTTTGTGGAAATCTCCTCCTCCATTGTCCAGGACATCAATCGGGATGTGAGACAAATGCCTAGATATCAGGACACTCCTGATTTTATCAGGACGTCTGGTCACTCTAATTGTCCTTATCAAGCTTCAGTGATGCTGGCTTATGCCAGCTTTGCCAAATGTAAACAGTCCTGCCTAACTCCAGTTCCCTCAGGCAGGCTCTGCAAGGGGAGGAGAAGGAAAGGGATTGGTCAATGCACACGGAATGAATCTCTCTGTCTCCCCAAATGACCATACAACATTCAACCTTCCTTGGATTCTAGAGGTGTCAATTGTGCCTTTAAGACCCAGCCCATATGCTGGGGCAGAGTACAGAGCCATCCTACTCTACAGGGGATTCAGGGAGGCTTTTTTCACCACACACAGACAATGCCTCCTGGAGCTTCCCAGATCCACAGGAGGGGAGCAAACAATTGGCTGTGCTGCTTTAAAGGGATGATTCCCCAGGCCCAGCCTACATGGTGTGTGAGCTCACTGAGCTGTCAGTTGGCTGCAGCAATAACTGCTATTTGATGGTGCCCTGCAGGCCATCCAGAGCCCATGAGCCATGTTCTCTTTGGGCATAACCTGAGCTCTCATGACTCCCCTGTCTTTAACTCCTCCAGCTTTGGTTTCTGGGTTGTGATGCCAAGGAGTGCTGGAAGTGGGTTTCTCTGGAGCCTCTCCCCATTGTGCCTGACTCCATCCGAAGAATGATTGCATGTGCTCTTATTTTGGGTTTAAATAAAATCTTTGATTAGGTCCAGGAGCTATGCTTCAACCACAGTTGCCAGCTGTTGATCAGGAACACAGCATTCCCAGGCCTAATGGATAGTCATAGATTCTAAGGGAATAGATGATCATAGATCATCAAGGCTCACCTCCTAGGTAACACAGGCCAGAAAATAACACCAAATGATTCCTGCGCCCAAATGCATCCCATCTGGATGAGCTAGAACCTATCTTGTAGCAGGACATCGGATGTCAATTTAAAGAGTTCACATGACAGAGAACCCATTACATCCCTTAGTGATTTGTTCCAGTGGTTAATTATCCTTCCTGTAAAATATACCAGCATTATTTCTAGTCTGAATTTGTCTAGCTTCAGCTTCCTACTATTGGCTCTTATTGGACCCTGCATATAATGGAAAGACAGATCCGGATGAGGAGCTAATTCATCCTTACGTGCAACGGCATTAAAACAAATATTAATGTGAACTGTGAGCATATGCTGGGAGCTTCAGTATAGATAATAGTACAGATGCTTCACAAGGCAATCAGTATTTCTTGGCACTGAGTTTTCTTATTTGTGCTTTCAGGTCAGTGATTGTCACACTCATCACAGCAGCTGTAAATTAGTCAACCTGATTTCTTCACACAAAGCCCAAACTCATTTGACCTTACTGATATCCCGGGAGTGTGGAACTGTGCTTGCTGGAACTGGTCCAAAGAACTGGTCTATGATTCATTCCTTCCCTCGGCTTCCCCACAGCAGAGGCGGTGGTCCCCAGATGTCATGGACTGAAGCAGTTCATCAGACTGAATGCAGAGGGGGAAGTATGTGGCCATCAAGACACTTCTGAGATAGGCATCATGTTGTGATGGTGTTCGCAAATTTGCATAGTTCTAAGAGTAAGGGCAGGCTTTCAGAGAAGTCTCGTGGACAGCATGTGGATACCAAACATTTCAGTGCTGGGACAATTTCCATGTAATCCTCTGCCCCCGCACCATTTTTTAAGTCTCTGGTTGCTTGCAAGTGTCTTGGGAACCACAGTGCTGGTATTTCTTGAGGACCGAGCCTGGTGGAGAATCTGGGCCGTACTGGAATCTCTAACCAACAGACCCATGTGCATACTTGTCTCCCCTGAGATGCAGGCTTCCATGGGGTTTCTCCAGCCTGCCCCCACTGCTATAGGAATGGAAAGGAGGAAGATGGGAGAAATTTGAGGGAATATTTATTTGGTGTCATTTTTCTTGTCCCTCAGGGGCAGGGAGCAGCCAAGCTGAACATCTCCAGCTCTGGCTCTTCATTTTGTCAGCAGCAATACTCACGTGACGTCCCAGGGTGACAGAGTTACAGCAGGAGCGATGCTGCCCTGGAACCATCATTTCATTGTTAAGTGATGCTCCTCTGGAGGAGACTTTTAACTGAGATCCCTGGTACCCAGCTCCGGTGGACCTCATTGACATTCTGTCTCTCAATGAGACAGTTTCTCTTGTCTCAGGCTGTGCGAGTCAGGACTGAATGGACTGTTTGTTGTTTGTTAGTAGTGTGTCTAGCACTATGGTGTCCCAACCTGGTTCAGGCCTCTCTGCACTAGTACAAATGGTAATGAGACTTCATTGCTACATTTGTGTATGGTACAGTTACTAGATACAACTGTACTGTTGTTAACTGCCTCAAGCACTGAGGGTGACCTGTTGTGGTATTTCTAATGATTACCTGGCTGTTGTTGGGGGTGGCTTTAAAATGTGAAGGGTCCAAAGATGCTAGAAGTTGGGATTTAGGGGTACTCCTGCGCTGGAGGAAGGGATCAGGCTAACCAGTGAGCTGACTCTACATATGATTGTAGTAAAAGCTGGCCTTGGCTGGAGTGTCCCTCAGAAACATCAGCCCTGATTCTGTCCAGAGCTACATGTCATGCCAGGCTGGATGAAATGTCTGAAGTGTGTTTGTGATGAGAAGTTAGCTCACTCCTGCCACATCCTCCCAGTCACTAGGACCCCTGCAAAGCTGGGCCAGCATTTCTGAATGGTTATTTTTACTTATCACGATAAAGGCGGTCATGTAGGGTTGCCCATTTTGGTTGTGGACATATTTATTGAGGTTTCACCACATGACATCTTTAATTAAAGATTAATCTTTAATCCCTGGAGACTCCAGGACAATCCTGGAGAGTTGGCAACCCTGCTGTCACTTCCTCATGAAAAAAGTATTGAGGCCATGCACTAATGCAGGGATCAGCAACCTTTGGCATGCGGCCCAACAAAAAAACTTCAAAAACAGACTCCAACGAGAGACTGCTGAATTGGAATTAATTTGCAAAATGGACACCATCAAATTAGGCTTGAATAAAGACTGGGAGTGGATGGGCCATTACACAAAGTAAAACTATTTCCCCATGTTTATTTCCTCCCCCACACTGTTCCTCACACTTTCTTGCCAACTGCTGCAAATGGACCATTTTGATTACCACTACAAAAAGTTTTTTTTCTGTCCTGCTGGTAATAGCTCACCTTAACTGATCACTCTTCTTAAAGTGTGTATGGTAACACCCATTGCTTCATGTTCTCTGTGTGTGTGTGTGTGTGTGTATGTGTCTGTGTGTGTATATTATATATAATAATCTTCCTACTGTATTTTCTGCTGCATGCATCCGAAGAAGTGGGCTGTAGCCCACGAAAGCTTATGCTCAAATAAATTTGTTAGTCTCTAAGATGTCACAAGTACTCCTGTTCTTTTTGTGGATACAGACTATCACTGCTGCTACTCTGAAACCTGTAAATACCCTGGTATCCCTTGAGAAAACTGAGAGCAAGGGCATCATTCTTGGCTGGATCCCACCTCGAGAAAGAGGAGAAAACAAAAGAGAAAGGAATAAAGGACAAGAAAGTGAGGCCATGTCTACACTACAAAATTGTTGACTTAACTTAGGTCAGCATATAGCCACACAGTTATAAAATCACTTGTGTGCGGATGTAACCCACACACCTCCTGGGTGTGGTATTCTGTCCCATCTAGTGGCACCGAGACCACTTACAGAAAGAGTTAAATGAGTCTGCTCTACAGCCTTAGCGAACAGACATTGGTTTTTAGCTCATACGGTAGAGGCTCATGCACTAAGCTCTCAAGGTCCCAGGTTTGATCCGGGGATCTGTTGGTGTTACAAGTGGGGGCTTGTCTGGGATTTCAACTGGGAAGCCAGTTGCTAAGGCTTTGGGAAGGAAAGTGAGGACAAGAGGAAAAGTCCCACCTCCAAGAAGAATGTCTGCAGGAAGGTGGGATTGCAGGACAAAAGAAGAGCAGCTGCAGCAAAGATGCCCAGATCTCAATGGGGAAAAAGGACAGGGGCCGTCTCCACAGAAGCAGAGGGATGAAAAGGATGAAACTATCTAAAAGGTGCAGAAGCGGCAAATAAAATAATTGAAAATAAGAGTTTGTGGAGGCTCAGGAGTTGCTTTTCCAGGCAAATGGAAAAGTCTGTGTTTTCTGTGACCCTCTCTGAAAGCTTTTAACAACAGTGCTGAGGAATGAGTAGGGCCAGAGTAGGTCTGCCATTGCAAGGAGTTCTGCAGAAATGCAAAACTGCTCACAGTGGCACATGCACATTGGGACCCACTGATTCATCAACAGAGCTGTGAATGCTTTTTGGGGAGGGAGGGTCACAGGAAACACGGGCTCTTGGGGAGGCAGGCAGGGTCTCGGTTCTGTCGAAAGTTTCAGCAGAATTGCCATGTTCCTGGGGAAGGCTTTGATTCTATCAAATTAGCATGACTGGATGGAAGACTATTCTGTAGGAAAATACCTCCCAGCCACTCGTCTGTGGGAAAATGCTGATTCGATGGAATCAAAATGTTCTGCGGAAACCTGGCTATTCTGTTGAAACTTTAGATGGAAACCAGGCAACTCATCTTTCTTTCTCCTTGGACTAGCTGGGACTGGTGGGCTGCCAGGCTTCCAGGTCCACAGGGCTGGCTCACTCCTTGGTTAGTTAGCTCCCTAGTTCCTTGGGTAGCCAGAAGACTGGCTCCCAGGCTCTGTGGCTAGCCCCGTCCTCAGGCATCCATCCTGCCCATCCATCAGGAAGGCTGCTGGTAGGCCAAAAAATTTCATTTAATCTGTCCTGAAATGAAATTTTTCTGGAAATCCTTTCATGTGAAAAATTTCGCATTTTTGGCTTTTTATCGTGATTCAGGATTTTTTTTTTTAAGGTGAAGTTTTTCACAGGAATGGATTTATATTTTCCAACGAGCTCTGTTAACAAGTACCAAGTATGTTCCATCATCCTCACTGTGGGATCCAGTGCAGACCTTACATTGATGATATCAGGCCTAATTCCAGACCTCTAACCTAATCCGATATGTTAATATTGAATTTAGCGCTACTCCTCTCGTCAGGGTGGAGTACAGAAATTGATTTAAAGAGCCCTTTATATCGACATAAAGGGCATTGTAGTGTGGACGGGTACAGCGTTAAATCGATTTAATGCTCTTTAAATCGATTTAAACGCGTAGTGTAGACCAGGCCTAAGTTGTGTAAAGACAGTGAAGAAGCTGAAGTGAAGAAGCTGTCTGATGTTATATTTCCCTAGGAAAAGTGTGCAGCCCCTACTGGAATGTCAAAGGAAAGGTGAAGATGCAGATTTCAGTGCATTGAGGGTCAGCAAACAGGAATGGAAAATAGAAAACCTGAGTGATTCCAGGAGAAGCCTTAGGGACCAGGAAACAAAGAATGGAAAATGAAGTGGCGACGATGTGGCAAGACTCCCCAGGGTCCATGGAGACTGCGCCCAGCTGCATGCCATCAGTATGTGAAAAGGCCATCTTCAGATCTGGTAGAGCAGAGCAGAGCCAGAGAGGGAGGAGATAGTGTTCTTCTAAGAAAGGGCCACTGTAAGGCCACGTCTACACTACGGGATAAAATCGAATTTGCTAAAATTGGTTTTATAAAACTGATATTATAATTTCGATTTCATGCGGCCACACTAGGCACAGTAATTCGGCATTGTGCGTCCATGCTCCGAGACTAACGTCGATTTCTGAAGCATTGCATTGTGGGTAGCACTTCCGTAGCTATCCCATAGTTCCCGCAGTCTCCCC
>NC_133776.1:55546232-55628577 GCF_003597395.2 Chelonoidis abingdonii
GCCCCGGAGCTGCTCCCCTCATTTCATCTCAACTAACAAGGTCTCTTTTCTATTCCTGCATTCTTTATAACTTCATGACACAAAGGGGAGGGGGACACTGCACGGTAGCCCGAAGGTTGGGGAGGAGGGAATCAAACAGGTGGGGTTGTTGCAGGGACCCCTGTGAATACTGACACGGAGCAGCTGCGCTCTGATACACTGGTCCTCTAATGCACTTGCCCCTATTCTAGGCGAGACTACTCTATTTTAGAAAACCTAAGGGAGGGGATTGACTCAGTCCCAAGTGATCAATCCCAATTTTGCTTTTGCGTTGCGCCCCCGGCTGATTTCAGCCAGGGGCACTCATGATAGCAGCGGACAGTACAGAGACGGAGAGATAACCGTCATCCGTTGCCATTTTTCTCCGGCAGTAGGGTACACAGAACGACCGGTAACCATCTCTGCTATCATTGCAAAGCAAGTGAATGCTGCGGTGTAAGCACTGGGTATCGCCTCTCTCATCCGCGGCATCCAGGACACATACATGCCGGAAAAAAAAAAAAGCTGAACGGGCTCCATGGTTGCCGTTGCTATGGCGTCTGCCAGGGCAATCCAGGGAAAAACGGCGCGAAAGGATTGTCAGCTGATGGTTTCCCGGAGGAAGGAAGATACTATGACATTTCACCCAGAACCCCCCGCGGATTACGATTCAACCCTGAATTCCAAGGGGCGTGCTATCAGCCTGAAGGTCGCGTCGCCAGGTGTTTCTTGGACGGCCTCTTTTCCGCTTGCCTTGGGGGTTCCACCGCAGTGCCTGTCTGGTGATGTTAGTTGGCTGCTTGCGTAGTGTATGATGGCTATTTCCCTGCCAAATTTCAACTTTCTACCCCCAACTGTTTCACTGAGACTGCAGTTCAAAACAAAACGAAGGTAAGAAGAATGTTTTGGGAGTTTTTAATAACAGAAAAAGGGTACTACTTTCACTTTCTTCTTATTCAATAGTGGCTGAACTAATTTTCCTCAGAAAATGTCGCCATCTGGCAGAGATCAAACCTTGAAGATTTCAGGCCAAATGGGAAGCGTTTTGGAAAGTTATAAGGAACTGAAACAAAGGGTTGAACTTAAATGCTTGTGCAATTTGAACTACAGTGGTGGCTGCTACTCTAATAAAATGAGTAAATACTATAAAAAATATGTATTTTGATATGAGAATGAATTCTCTTATCTACTGTTTACATTGTGTACTGCTCATCTAAAGGGACCTGCTGTTACATACTGAATAGTACTTAGAATTTAAAGACCTTCAGTGCACCCACCATGAACCCGCTGTTGAAGCCAGATATTAGAAATGAAGTGTACTAGATCTTTCTTTCATTCTCTCCCCAGTGAAACAGACCTTTTACAAAAAATTTCCAAGACACTCTGATAAACAACCCAGCACTGTGCCTTACCTGCCCTTATAAAATAATGCGGAGAACAAACATGAGCAATCATTCTCTTGGAACTGCCTGGCTTTGAATTGGCTTCTGCCTCCACCAGGTGGTCTTTTATTAGTGTTTTGTATTTATTTTATTTATCATTGTGACCTTCTTTAGTGGCTTGTACAGCACTCCTTGTTCTTTGGCAAAGGGCAGAAGTGGGGAGCAAGCAGATTAGAAATAAAATGATTGTTAGGCTGAGATTTTCAGAGCAACCTACGGGATGTGGAAGCATTAAGATTAATGGAAATTGGGTATCTAAATTTCCTAGACAGCTTTTTAAAAGCTCAGCTTTGGGTTCTAATCCTTTGTGGATGTGAGTTGTTGCAGAACATTTCATCTGTCTGAAGTACATCAACGAGTGGAAAACTTGTCATTATGGCAGATCTAAACTTTTCCATGATATTTTTTTCAATGGAAAATGGCTTTTCCTTTGAACTCAAATGTCCACATTTGTCATTGAAAAATCAAAAACTGATTTTTTTTTGTCCTTCTGTTTTTAGAAACCAAAAATCTTAAATTTTGGAGGCTTATAGTTTTGGGAGGTTTTTTTTTCCCCCTAACCAAACCTGAAATTTTTCAAAGAAAAAATGTTGATGAAAATGAAAAAAAATGTTTTTTGTCATAATTTTCAAACATTTCTCAACCAGCTCTACTTGTCAGTTTCACCTTCCTGCTGCTGACTCATAACTGGCGTAGTAGCAAGAGCTGAGCCACCAGGAACAAAAGAGGAGGGGAGCAGTGAAATAGCCAGGTGCAAGGGAAAGATCCAAATAAGTGAGTGGGGGAGCATCCACTGAACAGTGTGTGTGTGTGGGGGGGTGGGAAACAGAAGAGGATTAAAACCTCAGGTACTCAACTGTCATTAAAAAAGGGTGGGGAAGGGTTCTAGCCCTCTTAATTGCAAAGAAAAGCTTAAACAATGACCCAAGTGTAACTAATGCAGTTGCATCTGCCTGAGGGCTTGTCTACACAGAGAAGTTTAGTGTATGACTACACTTGCAGCTGTACAGCGCTGGGAGTTACAGCTGTCTTCGTACAGCTGTGTAGGGAAAGTGCTGCAGTGTGGCCACATTTGCAGCATTTGCAGCGCTGTTGGGAGTGGTGCATAGGCATTCTGGGATACCTCCGAATACCTCTGGAGGCCAATTACAGCACTTTTGGTGGCCACACTGGCGAAGCAGCACTGCATCACCAGCGCTGCAATCGTTATACCCCAGGCAGAGCAGGAGTACAGCCAGCGCTGCAGCCAGCGAGATGCAGCGCTGTATGTGCCTTGCAAGTGTGGACGGTGAGTAAGTTGCAGTGCTGTAAACCCACCACCAGTGCTGCAACTGCTGCAGTGCTGTAAACCCAACCAGCAGCATAATTTAGTTATTGTGTTAGGGTCTCTGCAGATTCAGGACTTGTCTACATGCGGAAGTTTACTGGCGTAATGATACTGGAATAATTACCCCACTGTAGTTTTACCACTATTACTCCCTATGTTGACACTCATTTTGCAATATGAGAGCCTATTTTTCCTTTACCTTATGTTGCACTGGAAGTGGTTTAAGTGCTAAACCATAAAAAGGCACTTATTCCAGAATAAGAGTGTCCACATATGGTATTATACTGGTATAATTATTCCTGTATAATTATGACAGTAAAATTTCCCCATGTACGCAACCACTGAGTCTGCAGAGAACCTGACACAATAGCTTTGAGAGGGGGAACCAAGGGAGCAATGCCTGCCGGAATTTGCAGAGAGCCTGACACAATAGCTCTAAGAGGGAGGATCTGCCCCATGCATCTCCATGGAGTGTTAACGCTAAGACTCACTGCTCTAAGAAGGTCCAACAAGGGGACTTGTGTGTGGGATAGAAGGGGAAGAGTACAGCAGGCTGAGCCAGTCCACCCAAGCAGATACCTCCTGCCAGCTGGGGAAAGCACTGAGGTCCCTCTGTGCTACCAGCCTTATCTCTGCGCAGGCTCCATTGGCTCCAACTACAAGGCCAGCCTGCCTGGGGACCTGGGTTGCATCAATCCAGCTCTGCAAAGAGTGGGAGGGTCCTGCTGGGTAGGGAGCGGCAGCCAGCTGGGCTGAGGCGGGGAGGGAGGAGGCGGGGGACCCTGCACCCAGACCATTCTGGAGGGAATGCCTGCAGGAGGTGGCAGTTATTTATACACGGGGAAGGAGGCAAGGGGTATGGCTGGGCCAGCTCACTTTTCACAGCAAGGGAGGGGGAGCAGGCCCTGAGCTGCTGGGAGCTTCCCAGGCTGGGAGAGTCCACACCCTCCCCTCTCCCCCTGTGGAAAGCGGAGCAGCCCATCCTGCCCCTGCCCCCTCCCATCAGAAAAAAGCAACAGCCAGCGGCAGGGCCTTGCTGGGTCAGGTGGCTCTGGGCCTGGAGGGGCCAGGCTGGCGGCTGGGCTGGCGGCCTTGTGGTTGGAGCCAATGGAGCCTGCGCAGAGGTAGGACCAGGAGGGCCTGATGCCTGGTGTGCTGGGGACCTGCCCTGTCCCCCCATGAGCAGCCCAAGAAGGGATCCTCTCTGCACCCACCAGTCCCCTAAGTGCCTGGCGGGGACCTGCTCGGGGGCTCTGTCATGAACCTGTCCCTTTGGCCCAGCCAGGGAGCAGGTGGCGCCCCCTTGTGCCTGGCTGCTGGTTCGTGGGGGGGGGAGGCGGCCGCGGGGGAGCTGCTGTGGAGAGTGAGCTAAGTAGGGGAGAGGGGTCAGCACAGGCTACTGCCCCGGGGAGCGAGGGGTGCCTGAGTGGGCATGTCAGGCGTCGTGCTACGGGCTGGCACTCAAACACCACGGCGATGGGCGCAGCGTAAAGCCCCTGTAGAATAGTCACCGTTTGATCCCTCAGGGTGGCTGGTGCTGCACAGCCACATGCCGCCCCTTATTGAGGGCACATTGTAAAACTTCAGCCCTAAGACATCTCAAAAATGACTTAAGCTGCATTTCAATAGCCTTCCAAGGAAGTCAGCCCTCACTCCCATCTATCCCTTCCTGCCTCATATGCATTTCTGAGCTGGGCGTTGCCTTGCAATTTATAGTCTACCACAGCTACAGGAACAAAACTGGGTCAATGGTGGGAACCTGGAATTTGGCTTATGATGCCTGCTGGAAAGGCAGGTGCAAGGTCAACAACTAAGCCAGAGCTTTCTGAGCCATTTTTTTGCAAACCTTACAACCCGTATTCCCAGGCATTCCATTACCTTCCCAGTGTGGAAATAAGATCAACTGTTTTGACTAGAATTGAGTGAATAATTTAAAGTGATTGATTAATTCAGCCTCATTCTTGACTTTCAGCGAGTAGAATGCAGTTTTCTAGTGTATTCTTTGTTAATCAAATGTACTTACCTTTTTCACCCCACTTGTGGCCCTCTAAGATTGGATCACAAACACTTAGCTGCTGCTATTGTTCCCTGATATTTGACATTTGAGTTGTGACGAGGCACATAAACCACGTTATTGTTTGTGTTCCTTGACTATGGGAGTGTAACTCTTATAATCAGTAGAGCCTGAAAGGGTTTGAGTTTCTCCTGCAGAAGTAGAAGTAG
This sequence comes from Chelonoidis abingdonii, assembly GCF_003597395.2. Taxonomy (NCBI): domain Eukaryota; kingdom Metazoa; phylum Chordata; order Testudines; family Testudinidae; genus Chelonoidis; species Chelonoidis abingdonii. The sequence goes on from NC_133776.1 coordinate 55,551,243, forward strand.
AGCAAGGTAGCAGACTAACAGGAATAGGGAATTTTAGCAAAATGTTAAATCTTTGCCTTTCTAGACCACTCAAGCCTTGCTTAAGGCATCATTCCTGCCATAATGAGATGACTGTAAAATGTATTGTCAAAGAAAAGAGTTATATTAACTTCTTTCTCATCACATTCACACAAAACAATTGCGCAAAAATGCAATCCTGCTTTGAATAGGGTAGTTAGATTCTTGTCTGAGTCATGTAATTGCTTCTGGTACAGGATACTGACATTCTAGCTTGTAAATTTTTTGAGGTCTGAACTGTCGGGCAATGAGCTCCTGCTCTGTGAGCAGGACTCTGAGGTGCTACGGCAAAACAAACAATTATTTCATTAAAATATTACTATGAGGGTACTGCTCTGGACCCTGTCACCCTTAAGCTAGGGTCTCATTCATGGTCAGCAGATATTTACCAGGCACCCATCTGGCCATGTTCTTGCAAATTGATGGGAAATGATTTCTTAATCTCTGCCCTTTTTACTGAGAATCCCAAGTGAGGTATGCTCCAATAATCCGTTTCTCACTTCCTCTTTCTGAAGGTTGAAGGTTGTTTTCCTCTCTGGGCTGTTCAGTGTGAAATGCTCAAAGGCTGAGATTTTTAAATCTGTCTGAGGATTTATATGCTCAGATTCCATTAAAAATAATGGGTAGCCCCCCCAACAGTCTAAAGGCCAAGCTTCGCCCTTGTATAACTCCACTGACTTCAGAGGAGTTACCAGCAGGGAGGAATTTGACCTTGGAACTCAAGTAGCCTATTTCTAAGCAAGACATTCAGCATACAGTGATCAGACAAAAAAGAGTCTGCTTAAGAGGGATTGTTATAAATGTGTATGGGTAGGGTTTTGTGGCCTGCCTTGTGCAGGGGGTCAGACTAGATGATCATATTGGTCCCTTCTGACCTATGAGTCTATGAGTCTAAGAGGTCTAGTCTGAACGTCTGCAAAGCTCATCTAGATATGTTCCCCTGGGGTTCTATTACACCACTCTCTAGAAATAAATGTAAGGCTTCTCTTTCTCCCACCCTGGCCCTTCCAGGATCTCAGTCTGCTAAAGTCACATCCCTCTGATATCCAGTCTCCCAAATCATCCTCACAGCCTTGTTGTACCTTTCAAGTTTATTTGATGTTCCTGATTTACTATCTACAAAGGCTTGCCTGCACCACCATCCCTCACGGGGGTTGTCTAGAATAGGATGTTGAATTTAAAGCAGAGTCAGTTAACACATTAGCTAACTCCAGCCTTTCTCCTAATGTAGAAATAGGTTGCCTTGAATTACCTGGTCGAGATCAACTCTAATAGAGTGCTAGAAATGGTCAGGGCCATGTTAACTGACCCCAACCTAACCCTGACCTCTTCTCCAAGGGGTGTTTCTCTGGACCTGCTCCAATTCCATTCAGGACTGTATTCACCTCTGGGTTAACACTGTCACTTCCTCTTTTGGGTTCAATCTTTGTTTTCTCAAATGTTCCTTGGAAGGTAGAGACACCATTTGCAATCCTCCACCCTGGGAGGAACTGGTTGTCTGCTGTTGGGAGAAGTCCTTCTGGGATGCTGATAAGCCCTCTTGCAAATGTTTGCTGTTTCTGAAGGAAGGCGTTAGCTTGTGAGTCAGCTGTCTGTCTTTCAAGGAACAGGAGTTGCTTCCTCTTAGCAGCAATTCAGATCTTGATCAAAGATGATTGTTGGCAGAGTGAAACCAGTCTGGCTGTCACAGTTTGTAAGCTGTTGTCATCATCACAGTCACTGACACAAAGTAATTGCGTGCGCACACCCAGCCCTGGTTGTGAAGGGAGTGGGTAGATCTTTGTCTGGTTCCCTTACTTGCCTCTGTGCCAGAGCTCTGAGGCAGAGTTTTGACCCCCTGCTGTGTCATGTAATGACCCATCCCATATTTCCAGTGGAAACAACTTGCACTTGCAAGTTTAAAAGTCTCTGCCTGTGAGAACTCAAGCCTGCAGGGTTCACAGTTAAATCTCAGTAAACAGTTATACTCAGATGTTCATGGACAACACTTACAGAAAGGGCACAAATGCAGCTGCAGCAAATTCATTTTTAAAAGCTAATGGGATAATGTTGTATCTGCCCTAATGCTGTTCAGAACAGCCCAACCAAGCCCATGAAATGAAAGACCAGCAAACACCAAACAATTCCACCGTGGGCTTTCTTTGTTTACTTCCCTCAGATCATTCAATATGCCATAATCCTCTACCCTGTCTTGCTGTCTACTCATTCTATCAAGAGATCAGCCTGCATGCCCCTTTGGTATACAGCTGGTTGGCAATTTTTTGACTTAACAGGTTTTTGTTCGGAAAATGCCATTGTATCACACCCAAAACTTTTCATGGGAACATATCAGTTCCAACAAAATTTTCACCAGGAAGAGTTTTTCAGGTCAAAATCAGAGCAAGGCCTTGAACCTGGGTCTTCTAAATCCCTGTGGAGTACCCAAACCACTGCCTATGCTAGAGTAACAGTTCTTGATGTTTCCAGGACTGTGAATCACCTTATTGCCCCCAGCCTCCAGCCTGAGGGAGTCATGCTGGTGCTTAATAGAGTGTCAGCTTTTCAGTCACTCAAGCACTTTCCTTCGATCTATAACAGCCATGACTTTGCCTTTCAGGTTAACACAAAGTGCGCCTCAGTCCCCTTGAAGCATCCCCCTCTGGTACCCAGCACCTGACACTGGCTACTCACAGACATCCCACATCCTCTGTCCCAAAGGCGCAGTGTTATCCCAGTTTTACCTTAAACTACTGCTCCTATGTAACATACAGCACTTGTAATGAAACAAAAGGTTTATTTAAGAATGAATAGGGAGAGGAACAAAAGGGTGTGATGGAAACAAATGGTTACAATACAAAACAAGATAATAAAATGTGAACTATGGACTACACTTATCAATAGTTCCCTTGCCTATCTAATATTGTTGGTTGTTCCCCCAAAGTTCAGTCTGTTGCAGAGCTGGCTGGCTTCCCAGGAACTAGGATCCAAACTTTCATGAAAAACACCCCCACTCAACAAGATGGCTCCTCAGTGAATGGATCCAGAGGGCCTATCCCCACTCTAAGTTATACTGAAACAGTCTGTCCTTATCCATAGACAAGGCCAACCCCTGTCTGTTGTAATGTTCCTTCTTGACCTCCAAGGGGTTTCGATTGTTTGCAGTTGTCTTTGATGGTTTTCCATTGACTGTTCTGGGATGAAGCAATGGTGGACAGTTTAGCCTGGCATTACGTCGCTGGCTGACCAGGAGATGTGGCCACTCTCTCTGCATGAATAGGCCATCACTGAATAATATTACTACCTGGTGACATCTTTTAACCTTACAACCATCAGGGCATAAACATCAATATAGTTATGTTATTCCTTAAATATCAATATCACCCATACACACATTGTGCCAGGATTATGCTTTCAGTAGAGACCTTACATGTTACCTTTTACGGACAATTACCCTGTAAGCAATGTATTTGATGTAGTGAGTTTGTAGGTCTGAGACAAGAGTTGTTTGCAAAGATGAGAGGACTCTTTGCCAAGGGGCCTTTGTGTCACAGGATAATCTCCATTTTCCGCCTGGAGCTGTTCTGCTTGATATAAATAATTAAATGTTTAGTAGGCCAGAGAGAGATTAACTCTGCAGCCCTGTGATTTGGGCAGTTATCTGGGATGTGGGAGACCCAGCTTCAAGTCCCTAATCTGTCTGATTCAAAGGAAGGACTTGTACCTGATTCTCCTGCATCCCAAGTGAGGGCCCTACCCATCTAACTTTTGGCCATTTTGGGGTGTGCGTGTGTGTCTCTCTCTCTTTTTATATGAAAAATTTCCAAAGGTCTCAGCTTTGTTCTGATACAGAACAGGAATATTTTCAAAAAAGTTTAATGAGATGGGGAAACCATTTCCCACTCAGGTGTAGTTCAATAGTCTTCTCCACACCTCACCCTGTGTTTAGAGCTCCCTGCCTGGCCCTGTGCTGAATGACCAGCCCCTCTTCACTCAGCCCCCTCCTTCTAGCTCACGTCCTCCACAAAGCGTAGCACCGGTAATCCATCAGGGTGGATAATTTCACATAAAATGACAAGCAATGTTTCCAATGTTCTGAGATTTTTCTCTCACCTTGTCAGCTGGTGCATTGTGGGCAAGATTTTCAAAAGAGCTCTTGGTCAGATTTCCAAGGGCTCAGCACACTCATTCAATTTACAGAAACAACAAGGAATCCAGTGACACCTTAAAGACTAAAAGATTTATTTGGGCATAAGCTTTCAAATAATAAATCCGTTAGTCTTTAAGGTGCCACCGGACTCCTTGTTGTTTTTGTGGATACAGACTAACACAGCTACTTCCTGATACTTCAATTTACAGAGTGCTCAGCTTCCATTTAGGCACCTAACTAGGGGGCCAGATTTTCAAGAAAGCTCAGCAGTCAGTGTGCTTGCACCATGCTGAATCTCTTGAAATCAAGCTCTGTGTGTCTGACTTATCCTGCCTGCCTAGCATGATTGTGTGTGTCTGCGTTGTCCAGTGTGGATCATATTAATAATGCTCCATAACCAATAATAAGAAACATTCAGCTTTGGGTCTAAGTGTCTCACATCAGGGTTAAGTCACCAGACTGGGATTCAGGAGATGTGGGCTTTAGCTCCCCGCCTTGCCATAGGCAATGCGGGGCAAGTCGCTTTATCTGCCTTAGCTCCCCAGCTGTAAAATGGGGGAAATCGTTCCTTTGTCTATTTAGACTGTAAGTTCTTTGGGGCAGGAGCTGTCTTTTACTCTGTATTTTGTACAGCACCAAGCACGATGAGGCCCTGATCTCAGTTAGGTTCCTGCAATGTAATATAAACAGTAATAATAATACCAGGTGTTCCTGTACCAATGAATCTTCTCGGCCATAAGAGGGAAAAAACAGTAAGACCGAAATATTTACTGTTCTTAAGAATGTGCGATTCCATGTGTCGTGCCTTTCAGAGCCGAAGCCCAAAAGTTTCTGGTTGTATCTTCACTAGCTTGCAATTTTGCATCAACACATTTTATGAAATATTCCATGAAGTGTTATATACAGCTGCAGACTGCCCCTCTCCCAGCTGGCTGTGGGGAAAACAGCAGTGATTGAAGTGCTTGCTTTCCCCCACAGGAGTAACTATACTTCCATTCTGCTGTTTGGGTGGTACCAAGTGGCTTTGTCTCTGCACTGAAAGATCAGCCAGTGGCTATACTAAAATGTCAGGCCAGCGTTCTCTAGAAGCTAATTGGAAGACTGCAGTGAATGAAATGCCTTTTATTTAAAAAAAAGAATAATTAAACAAACATTTTGCTGAGCCCGACTCCAGTGTAGCTGGTGGGCCCCCCTAATCAGCGTGTACAGAGCGCTGTGAAATTATACCGCTTGCTGCTGTCGTGGACAAAGGTCCCTCCCAGAGAACAAACAGCAGTATCTCGTCTTGCCTCAGGAACAAGCAGTGTTATTTTTGCTGCTAACTCCTTGTACTTGTGTATGCGGTGCTGCTATTGAGAACTTGCAGGCCAAAGATCACTGAGAAGAATGGGTTCGGTAGAGTGGATGGAGTCCAACTGAGGCCTGGAATCCAGTTATTGGCCAGTGCCCAATTAAAACCAGATCAAGGAGAGTAGTCAGTCTGGGACTCACCCCTTAGAGACACCCCCAACTTTTTTTTGGCACAAATATGCAGGAAATGAGCAGCATTACGGTTATTATTAAAGCTGCCTGGGTTGGGGAGGCAGGCAGATTTCACCAAGACTCTTTCCCAGCCTTGTGTAGCACAAGCTGCTACAGGGTATGTCTACACTGCAATGGGGAGATGCAGTTACACCACATGTTGATCAGCGCTATCACCAGTAACAATAGCAGTGAAGCCCCTCCACCCTGAGGACCCTAGGCGCATACTCAAGTGGCCACAGCCCATGCTGCTGCAGCTTCGCTGCTATTGCAACTCGATCTAATTAGACACAAGCTAGCTGAGGTCCATCTACACATGCTGTGATCACACCTCCCCACTGCTGCGCAGACATACCCTTAGAGGGGACGTAGCAATCTACAGGCTGAGCAGAGTCTTCATGTTTTGGTTGATGCAGGCTCCACTTAACCATATTTAAAAGGGCCTGATTCCCCACTGTGTCCCTCCACTTCTACACCAGTGTAGCTTCACTGCCATCAATGAGGTGATGCCAGCCAGAAACTGGAATAACGGAGTGGTGGATCAGGCCGGATATACTTCTTTCTGATTGCTGCTTTGGAGGAGAGTGAGGTGGGGCAAACAGTCTGATGGTGTAAATGAGGGGAAATGGGCTTGATGTTAGGATCTTTGATGGCCTCCTTGAGCCACTTTCATGGCACAAAGGGACTGCAAAGCTGGTGGATCTCACCAGATGGGAATAAATTCAGCATAGGGGAATCCCTGGGTGCCTGAAGCCTGCAGCATAGCTGGGAAAAGGGGCCATGAATAGAGTATTCTCAACCCCCAGAATGGCCATTTGGATTTGGGGCAATGGGGAACTGGGATTAATTTAGAGAAGACCTGAGGCTTTAGAACTGGGGAGTAACCAAGGTGATGTAGACTGAGTTCACCCAGACCTGAGGATTGGGGTCAGTACCTCTAGTATTCTGGCCATGCATTTCTGAAATACGCTACCAGCTTCCTGCTTTCTACCCTCCGGGAATACTGTCTAGCTAACTATTTTATAGTCCTATTCTGCTGCCCATCACCACCTCCTACATGTGACCAACTGGCAAGGGCAATCTTAGAGCAGCAGGCAGGACCGGCTCTAGGCACCAGCAAAACAAGCATGTGCATGGGGAGGCACAATTCCAAGGGTGGCATTTTTTTTTTATTTTTTTTTTTGCTTGGGGGCGGCAAAAAAACGGCCCTGGCAGCAGGTGGGAATGCCAATAATGGTTGGACTTGCATTCAGTTTACTGCACTGATTCCTTTTCCTTTAATTCCAAGTGATTAATTCCAGTGTGGAGTTATCCCATGGCAGTGCAAGAAGTATGACCATTTTAAGGAGGATCTGATTTCAAAGCCTCAAAAAGAAACGTATCCCTGAGGTACTGTAAACCAAACCAAATCAAACCACACACTGAGATTTTCCTGCTAGTACTTAATTTTGCCAATATCACATAAAGAAGTGTAATAAGAATTTGAAGCTAAATTCCTCTCCCTCTGCTGTAAATCAGTTTCTTCCTATGCACTAAATCCATAAGCTATACCACTCAGCTTGCCAAAACTCAACTGTGGGGTAAAGATTCAAAATGAGGACAATATGGAGAATTCTTAAGATGAGGCAGGATTCACATTCTCAGCAGAAATATGTTTTGCCACTTCCGTTGCATGACTCATTGTTTTGAAGGCTGTAATTTAAAATAATATAAGAGCAAGACCACCAGCTCTGTACCAAATGGGAGTAAATTTGGGTCCAGAATTTGGGGTTTCTCTTATAAGTAGACAGTAGCTGAGAGGTGTGAGCACACCTCCATGATGGCCTGGGTTAAGTTGACCATTCACTGAGTAATGAAGCACCTTCTGCATATGATGCCTTCAGTGGCACCCGTGTAACCTCTTAGGCTGGAATGGGTTTGCACAGGTGTTGCTGAAGAAAATGGGGTGGCACAGGTGTAGCTAAGGGTATAAATTTGGCCAGCAGAACTTCTGCCATAGATGGTGATGCTTAAGATGGAGAGAGTCTACCATGACAGTGTGAGTTTGTTGAGTTAGCACTTAGTATGGTTATGCTTTGAGTGTTTCTGCATCAGTTAGTGTCTTAGCTATTGTGCACAGTGGGAGGTGAGCTGTCTTTACTTATATAAAGGTGCTCAAATGGCTTTGTCTGTGGCCACTGAATATTCATTGCAAATCAGCCATTGTTTAGCAGGTTGTGTGTGGCCAGGGGTGAAAGTAAAATTGAACTCTTACTGGTATGGGGGCTGGCTCTTGGCCTCCTGAAAGGGGTGGGCCCTTGAGTGGAAGGGGTGGGGCAGCGGATCAGTGTTCCTCAGCCAGCCCATCCATGCTGCCTGGCCTGCGCCATCCTGGGCTCCAGCAGTGATTTAAAGGCCTGGGGCTCTGGCGGTAGTGGCAGCAGTGGCTGGAGCTCTAAGCCCTTTTAAATTGCCAGCCCTGGGGCAGCTGCTCCTTTTGCCCACCCATTGGTGGCCTGGGGGTGGGTGTACAGGGGGCAATGATGTTAAAGCTCTGCAGCACTTTAAGCAGGGTCCTTAGAGCGCTGCCATGGCAGCACTTTAAAGTCACCTGTATGGGCTGGTACTGGTGGCCACTTTTATGGGTATGCCGTACTGGCCCGTACTGCCTTACTTTCACCTCTGTGTGTGGCCCTTGCACAAGTGTGTTGTGTAAAAAGCCGTCTCTCTTCTGAACCCCTTGCAGAGAGAGGCTCAACCACAGTTATAGCAATGGCACTCTGCAAGTGCAAGCACTGTTGGAGGCTGCTACTTCCACAGGTGCTAATCCACATCCAGGCCAAAAGATTAAGGCCTCAGTTCTGCAAAGCACTTCAGCACGTACTTAAGGCCCAACCCTAACATCAAGGGATTTAAGCACCCACTCTAACTGGATTGGGGGTCTTGCTTGATAAGTACAACATAAGTGAATATCCTGCTGACATGGACTGTAGTTGAGCAGTGGGAACAGAAGCATTAGTATGTTGGGTCAGACCAGTAACCCATGTAGCCTGGGACTATTTTATCACAATCGGCTTCCCATCTCTAATTGTTGTTCTCTTCTATGATACAGTGTCTCCGTTTGCAAATAACATCAAACCTCTGAGAGTGCTGATGACCTGGCTAGAGGCAATGTGCCCTGTACTGTGGGCTGATGCTTTTTGCCAGCAGCTGTTGGGGTTCTTTTTGGGTTTTTTTTTATTTTTTTATTTTAAGGTATATCTGGTGAATTTAAATCCATCTATGAAGACCTTTTTTTTTTGGTTGCAAATAAAGCAGGAAAAAATGCCCTTTCCAGATAAATAAGGCATTTGGGCCCTGATCCAGCAAAGCACTTAAGCTCCACATGGGGCCAGTTGGTAAAGTTACTCCCTGCACAGTGCAACCTGCTGCTATCTTCATTAATGCAGAAAACACACTTTTGAGGTGCAACACTCCCATCAACCCAGAGTCAGACTTTGCGGGTGTTATGTTGCTTGTTTACTGGAGAGCTATACAGAGGGATACTTAGTCAATTAGTGGAAATACCCCATTTTGTAACAAAGGGTGTGTCTGCTTGGTACCTTCAGACCCACTTGGAGCATTCTGTTTTTGAGACGGCTTGGGGGACTGTGACATAATTTTTTGCCACCCTACCCCACCTAAATACAAGCAACTGGATCTGAGCCATGAGGAGCCATTTGCACAAGGTGCTGACATCCCAAGAGTAACTATCTCCTTGTACAGAGATTGGGCCTGACTCTCGCTGCCTTGGACCTATGAAGTCACTTACACAGGTACAAAGTGCCTCAGATGTTAGCTACCTGGTTGGCATAGCTACACCCTATCCTCCCGGGAGGTCAGTAAGTCAGCAGTGTTATTTACCAATGAGGACACTAAGGCAGGAGAGTTAGGTGATGTGACCAAGGTCACAGAGCCAGGTTTAGAGCATTGGAATCCCTTTTTCTCAGCCCCATGCTCTGTCAATGCTGCCTCTCCTGCTATTGTGGCCAAAGGTTACTGCACTAGGTGTTGTACCAAGAATCTGCCTTGGAGTGGAGCGGAACTTATGCTCACCCTAGTGCCCACCTCAGCAGCCTGGCTGTCCTTGCCCTCCACATAGTCATGAACTCATCTGGGGTTCTCCTAAATATCGAGGGAGCTAGGGCCAGGGTCTTTTCAGCCCAAGGCTGAGGCACTTTAGGGGAAACCAGTGGCTGGCTCTCAGCCCTGGTGATCTATGTTTTCAAGGCTGTAATTGCACGGGGGTTGGGGGGAGAGATTTAAGGAAATCTGAGAGTTTTCTTAGGCCCCTGGAATCAGCGGGGATCCTTGAGTGCACCTCAGTCTCAAATTCAAACCTGCCCCTGTGTTATTCAGGCAGCAATTCTATACTTAAAGGGGAGTTTCTCACTGGCTGAGCCACTATAACTGATGCTAAACGGCTCCCAATTTAAAATCCAGAGCAGCCCCAGCAGCTCACCCAGAAGTTTATTTACTAAAGTTGGCCAAGTACTGCAAAAAAGAGTTCCTAAGAATTAATTTGACTATTTTAAAGTATTCGCTTTGCTCTGCTCCTCCCTTACTGTCTTCGCTTTCTGCTAACGACAGTAATCGAAGGTTACTGGCCCAAATGTTCTTGGAAAGCAAATTTAGTATTCACGGTGGAAGTGTTTACAAGCTTTTGCAATCATGAAGTGGAAACAATACCATGTGATTTACCTGACCAATCATAGCTAATCAGTTCTGGTCAAGTTTACATTTGTGAGCTATCTAAAGTTTTTTTTAAAAAAAAAAATCTTTGACTGTTCATAATGAATGAATATAAAGATATCACAGTCAGCTCATGGATACTTTGCAAGGAGAAAAAAAGAATATAGGAATAGCCAGAGTAGATTGGAGAGTCCAATATCCTGTCTAACAATGGCTAAGTATTTAAAAGGAAGGTGTAAGAAACTCTGCAGGAGGTATAATCTTCCTAATCCAGAGCTTCACTGAAGTGCAGAAGCCCTTCAAAAACCTTTGCTTTATTTTTTGGTATTAACCATTATAACTTTGGATATTCTTGTTATCTAAATGTCTAATATCTCAATAAATGCTGCTAAAGTGGTATACTCTGGGATATCTTGTCTCAATGAGTTCTACAGGCTGTGTGCAAAAAAGAGGTTAAATTAACTGCATAAATTGTTTTAAGAGAATTATTCACTCAGCTCTGTGTTTAGCACCAGCTATGCTCCCAATCCTGCAAACTGCTTTGTGCAGGGAGACTCCAGTATCCACTCAGAGCTAGAGTGACCAGATGTCCCGTTTTTAAAGGGACAGTCCTGTTTTTTGGGACTTTTTCTTATATAGGTGCCTATTACCCTCTCACCCCCTGTCCTGTTTTTTCACAATTGCTATCTGGTCACCCTATTCAGAGCCCCCCTGAAGTCAAAGGACTCCTGTGTGGGCACAGGGATCTGGCCACACGAAGCAGTGTGCAGGATCATGTATAGCTTTATTCACAGGTCGTCTTATCATTCCCAAGATCACCTCCATACTAGCACAACTCTTAGGAAGAAGCAATTTACAACTAGGCTGTTTGGTGTGAAGGCACTTGAAGAACATTAAAATAAATTAGACTGCTATTGTGCCGCTGTTTTCTAGGGGATCCCTTTGCCAGGTTTTTTCTCCCGTGCATGATTGTACATACTGGAAAGCCTCAGGCATCATCTATTCAGTCTGGCATTTCTGAGAAAATATTCAAATTGAAACCCAGCTCCTCCTCCTGCGCAAATGAGAACCTGCCCTCCTCTCCTTCCCCCCCCCCCGCCCCCGGCCCGTAAAGCAGTTTAAATAAATCAGTTCTTTGTGCAAACATAACCCCAGTAAGGTCTCTGAAAAAGCAGCTCTCTGGAAATTAACAAACGCAGTTTTTTTGCAAGTGAAAACAAGCAGAGAGCAGAACATGCTAGCATTCTGTGTGCTGCAAACCTCCCACCTGCTTGAGAGAGAGATTTCTTCCTTTCTCTTGCTCTCTACTTCAAAGTTCCCCTTTGCCAATCTCACCTGCTAGAGACATGAAAGGCAGATTAGCACAAACATAGTCTGCACAACAAGCAGGCATCCCTTCATCCTTTCCCATCTTTTAGGTCTTTGTTCTGCTCCCCATTACTGTGATATACTGGTGCCTTTTGTGTTAATAAGATCGGCAATAGCGAAGTCCATCTTCCTGGAGGCTTTCATTAGGTTATACAAACTCTGCTGGAAAAGGGAATTGAGGCAGGGAGAGGGAGAGAAAAGGGTAATTGAGGCTGTGAATATCTTTATGGTGGGAAAGCAATATCAAATATTTTGCAGCACTGGCTAAGAGATCCAACTCTGCATTGGTGTATTTTATGATCCACGTGTGGGGGAAGGGGGGGAGAAGAAGGGAGGAGAGAGAGCTCCCACCTGTCCCTGGAATGTCATATGTGTGACAGATTTTTACCTATACCTGCCCGGGAGGGGTGGTGTGTGAGCCTTGTTCAGCCTCCCTGTGCCTTTAAAGTTCTCTTTACACACACAAGAAAAGAGGGAGGAGAAATAAAGTTTCATCATCAGTATTCCAGAGAACAGTCTTATAAAAACTTCATGCTCACGCTCACTAAGTCTCACATGCTTGGACAGCTTTCAGTTGTGACTTATCAGAATCCAGGCTGGAGGAAAGGAAGGAGAGAGGTTTATATCAACAGACAGCTGAGCACTTCGGCATTTTGGTACACTTCTGATTTACTGGCAAGTTAGGGAAAAGAGAGAGGAAACTAACTGTGTGCATTGGCCTCCAACAGGAATTCTAATCAAACAATGGGAGTTCAGCCTGAAAACAGCAAAGCTCCAGGAGTCAGCAGTAGCCCCAAAAGTTGTCGCACCTGTTACCGGAACATCTTTTGCAATATCAAGGTAAGGAGCTTAACTTTGTATTACTTTTCTCCCTTAGATGCTTGGGAGAATGAAGACATGTTCGCTTTTCAAATTTTCCTGAGTCTTTTACCAACAGCAGCATTGGTCCTGATTCACACTTTAGCTCCTAGAACTCAGTGCATTTGTTAAAACGCAGCATTTCAAACTCCCTCATCCTCCTGCAATACCAAATATTAAAAGAAGCTGGCAAACATGTGGCAGGGCAATGAATGTAGATTTGGGGGTACAGTAGTTCTTGGCACAGTGAATACTCGCAGTATAGTGCAATGCAAGTTTCTTGTGGAGATAGTTGTCCACAGTAAGAGAGGCACAGACACACAGGACCAAAATAACAGGTGGGAAAGCTATGCTGATTTACGCCACCTATGGATCTGACCCCCTACTATTTAACCCACAACATGTCTTTTGTTAGGGAATCATTGGGATCATGGTGTGAAAAGAGAACACTGCCTTAAAATCATATTAATTTGCTTGGAAAATCTCTGCAAGGACAATTCAATTGTTAATACGGTTACAAGTGTGAGAGATTTCTCTGCTGGTTTAGTTCTCCCTTCCTGTAGTCATCAAAGAGGTGGATTTATTACCCTGTAAATAAAGGGTGCAGATGATGTCCACACTAGCAGAGAGGGGTGTTGTTTTTTTAAAATGCCACAGCTAAAACCCTGCTATAGACAAGGTCTAGAGGTGTTAAAACTACAACTTGCCCTGTCTACACTAGCATTTAAAAACATGGTAGCAACCACATTTTGAAACGCACCCTTTTTCCCCATGCGCTTTAGTGTACTCTTTGGGCCCGACCCTAGCTAGTGTAAATGGTGTGATGGGTGTTAATGGAGCTGTGCTGGCTTGCACCAGTTGAGGATCTGGCCCTGCCTGTTTCGGTGGTTAGAACTCCCCCTGAGGACATTTTAATTCTTTGCTCCCTCAACCCAAAGTCTAAAAAACTCAACAGCTCCTAGAGAACTGCTGGGAGATCCAGTTCCTAAACTAACCATGTGAAGCTTTCTCTATTTCACAGACACATGCCTATATTCTTCTACTGATGTGGGTAGCACAAATGGGAAGGAATAACATGCATTGTGTAAACAGGGAAATAGCCCCGTGTGTGTGAGAGCATGAGCCAGCAGGCATGTGTGTGTGAAAGGTGACAGAACAGATGGGGTGGGGCAGTATGCAGCTGGCTGCAGGAGTTCAGCATGGCACAGCAGTGGCATCGCTACCTGTAAGATCTGACTCCCCGGTGTCAGTGACCCACTGAGAAGCAAAGCAGTAGACCAGCCATTGATCTCCAGGGTGGCAGCAGTTGTCAGTGCTGGTGCACTCTGCCCCTGGGGCTGATGACTTCCCACTGGCATCAGATAATAGTTGTTTGTTTACCATCTGATAGTAGCTCTGTAAGGGTTTGTCAGCACTTCCTTTAGGAACCAAACCTTTTACTATAGCAGGTCTCAGATGCCCCAGGCTATGCCAGGCACTGAGCTCCCAGGCACACCTTTTTTTAACCTGATTGTCTTTTAATCATTTGTTTCCTTTTCCTCTGATGGGCAAAGAATAAGCCCTCTTCTTCCCCCACTGCCCCTTCTGAGGGTCTGATACTTCTTGAGCAGCCCTACAGCAACACTGAATAAATAAAGTTAGCTAATTTGTACCACCTCTTCTGCTCTGGTTACACCCGTATAAATCCACAGTAACTCCCCCAAAGTCTTAGCCCTGACTGTCAGCTGCATCGGTCGCTTTGGACTGCCCTGCTAACACAGAGAGGCTCTAACCCCACTGAATGAACCGTGGGGCATTCTCCTGTGGTGCAGAGCTGGCTATGTCACCTTGTCTCCCATTTGCTGCCAAAAAGGTATGGGACAGGGAAAGGGGCATCTTCAGGGTTCTCTATGCCCTGCTAATCTCTGGCTACCATAATGGTTGAAATGTGGTATGCAGGAAGTCATACTAGATGATCAAATGGTCCCTTCTGGCCTTAAACTCTATGAATCTATGAAATGCACCTTCGGCTGTTGGCAGCTGGTCTAATTTAGAGCAGCCTTCAGGTTACTCCAGTTTATACCAAGCGACAGACTCAGGGTACAGCCAGCCCAGGACTGGAAGTCTGAAAACCATTCTTAAAAACCACCTGAACTGTGCTGTCCTGAAAAAAGAACAGGAGTACTTGTGGCACCTTAGAGACTAACAAATTTATTTCAGTATAATCATATTTCGTGAGCTACAGCCCACTTCCTCGGATGCATAGAATGGAACACACAGACAGGCGTTGCAGTGTGTGGTCCTCAGCAGCAACCCAGGTTTGGGCCCAGGCTTTACTGCAGATTTCTGCAGTTATAACTGACAGCAGAATCTGTCCCACAGGGCAGTATGTACTACTCGTGTTGGCACAAAAGGCTGCTGGATGCCTGGAGGGAGGCAGGAAAAATATCCAAGACCTTAGAGAAATCATTGGTCTCTAGGCTGTTTTAAGGTTGAAAAACTTGTTAGAGTGGAAACAGTTATTTTACAGGATTATGCCCTAAACATTAATATCCTTCTAATTAGGGTCCACCCAAATCCGACATATCTTCATGAGAGAGACAAGGCAGGTGAGGGAATATCTTGTATTGGACCAACTTCTGTTCATGGAAGGGACAATCTTTCGTGTTTCACAGAGCTCTTCTTCAGGTCTGGGTAGCTCGAAAGCTTGTCTCTTCTGACAGCAGAAGTTCTTCCAGTAAAATATATTCCCTCACCCACCTTGTCTCTCTGATATCCTGGGACCATCCCAGCTACAACAACACTGCAAGCAGCAGATCTTCCTTGTGTTTCGAATAGTAATTTCTGCACTATACTGCTCTATTCACAATGGCTTGGGTCTCATGGACCCAGGAACCTTCTGTCAGTGGAGCTTTTTTCAGCTCATTTGTGCAAAGCTTCAGGCTACTATTTGACCCCTTGCTAAGCCTGGATAACCAGGTAGCATGCCTTCTTTCACCTCCAGCTTGCTAGGAAGCTCTATCCCTTCCTCCTGGTTGAGGGCCTGGACACAGTGATCCAGGCATTGGTCACCACCAGGCTGGATCAGTGTAACTCATTGTATCTGAATCTGAATGTGAAGATGATACAAAGGGTTCAGCTTGTACAGAATGTTACTGCCCACTGTCTACATGGCTCAGGCCATGAGTACATCAGGCCCGTGTTCATGTCCCTCCGCTGGTTCCCAGTCAGCTTCCAACACCAATTTAAAGCCTTGGTCCTATTTTTCAAAGCTATTAATGGATCAAGCCCCAGCTATACCAAAGGCCAATTTTGATCTTTGAACCACCACAGCTACTGTACATCTCTGGAGCAATGCAGAACCTAAAGCCCAGGAGGAAGCATGTGAGAGCTCGGAGCAAAGCATTCTCTGTTGATCTTGCAAATCCAAAGTCTCACCATCTTTAGTAAATGTTGTAAGGCCTTTCTCTTTGACTTTCTACCATAAGCGACACTCAGTAGATGAACGACTCCTTTTAGTACTCTCCTGCCAGTGTTGCAAAGAAGTCTTTGAATAAGTTAGTCAGACCTGTTAGCATTTACAAATGAAGAAACAGTAAACTAAAAGTTATTAGTATTATTAGTTATTTCTCTGCCTTATAAACATGTATAAAAGTTAATGCTTTTTACAAGACAGAGAAATAGCTAAGCCTTTGTGAGACAATATATTGTGTGTATATATATTTTCTCCAAGCATCTTAACTAACCAGTAATACTGAGATTCTTTGTCTGTAAAGATGGGATGGAAGTCTGGGTCAAAAATGATTTCCTCTGAGGTTGAAAAGTGACTGACAACCAGTGGCCACCAATGCCCTCGGTCAAAAGATGTCGTGGCAAATGCAACATGAATGGATGGGAGCATTATTGTGCCATGAGGGTTTCATCTTTAACCCAAGAGCAATAGTTTGCCTGGCAGAGTAGCCCCCCAGTTTATAAAGCATTCTACCCCTGATTTAAAAGATACATGCTGGCACTACAAATAATGTATTCAATAAGTAGCTGGTTCTGTACCAATAGTCACTTGGGCTGTGCACATAAACAATTACATGATCAGGGCGTCAATGAATAAAGCTAAGTGTCCTCATATAAACAATAACAAGTGCTGAACACGGCTGTAATTCCAATATACCAAAATTGCTAAGGGGCACAATCCCATACTCTTGGTGTCCCTAAACCTCCGACTGCCAGAAGCTGAGACTGAATGTCCTGTTCTGGCATTCCCTCTGAAGGATCTGGCACAGGCCACTCTCGGAAGACAGGATACTGGGCTAGATGAGCCACTGGTCTGACCCAGTGTGGCCATTCTAACTACGCACTCCAGGTACTGATAATGAAGCCTATATTTATTAGAGGTAGCAGTATTCACAGGCCAGCATTTCCAAAGTGCCTTGCTCGAGACCAATTCCCAAAATAACAAACACAGCTTTTTAAAACAGAGCATCCTGTTCCCTCCCTCCCTTAATCTACTGTCGAGGGAGCTCCCAGTATGACCCAGTCATTCTGAGGTGGGACGGGCTGTGCTGCTACTCTGTGCGGTTGCAGTTAGAGGGGGCTAGCTCTCCCTAATCTCTGTGTTTGGAAATAGGATAGTTAGCCAAAACCCTGAGCAATCTCACCTGCTGCTTTGTTGTCTTGGCCTGGAGAATTGTGGGTAAGAGGAAGCAAGGCAAAGCTCTGGGTATGAAGCGGAACCAGCTGTTGCTGATAGAATGAAAAGAAAGATTTGAACACAACAGCTCTCTGTGTCAGGCTGCTTCTAATGTCCTGCAAGGTCCTTGCAGATCAGAGTAGGATGGGAGACTTCTCCTGTTATGGATTAGAAAGCATCATTGAGGAAGCTGGGGGAATAGGGTGAGAGCAGGGATTGAGAAAGGTCTTGTGGATGACATGTCCATGGTTTGTGATTGCTCCTGCATTAATAACTGTCCTGGCATATAACTGTGCTCTGACCCCCCAGCCTTTGAGGGGTTCCCCTTTGCACCTTGCTGTAAGTGGTGTTGGTCCCTTAGGGTGTAGCAGTTACTCCCCGTTATTATTTATTAGTGTCATTATATTTAAATTATAGCAGCACCGAGAGGCCCCAGCTAAGAGCAGCCTAACAGGAGGTAGTCTCTGCTCTGAAGAGTTTACAGTCTGAGTAGATAAAATAGCTGCAAAGATAGAGAGGGGAAACTGAGGTACAGGAAGACGAAGTGACTTGCCTGAGGTCTCACAGCAGGTCACTGGCACAGCAAGGAACAGAGCCTCAGTTTTCTGAGTCCCAGTCCAATGCCTTAACTGCTAAACCATGCTGCCTCTCATCACCCTACTGATGTTCATTCCATCCTTTTAAACAGCAATTGAAAACTATTTCAGCAGTCATTTTCTATTTAAATTGCCCCTGTACCTTGTGGCAAACAGTTTGGCACCTTTTTATTGTGGTTTATTTACTGTATCTTGTTTAGTTTATGGTGTTTTAATTAACATTGTTCATGCAGTGCCCCAAGAACTATGGTGGGCCAGGACACTGTATACACAAAACAGTTATTAACTTAGATGGACAGGTCTGTGCTCAGTGAGCACTGCAACTGAGTGTTTTTCTTTATTGTGTCGAGTGTTTTAAATGTTTTGTGGAGTTAAATAATAGAGCTCCAAAGTGAAAGTAAAAAAACAGAGAAAGCAAGAAATTCGGAGACATGGGCAAAGCGAAAGGAGACATTTTCAGATGGACTTTGAAAGTAGCTGGAGATGCAGGAAAGCGGTGTCCAGTGGTCAAGGTTGCTCATTATATTCTCAATCCATTGAGACTGCATAATGGGAAAGAGAGAAGGCCTGAGCGAGATGGTGGGAGGAGACATAATGATGTAGGTAGAAGCAAATCCATGGAGAGCCTAAAAACCAAGGAGAGCATCCTGAAATGAGCTGGGAGCAAGTGGAGTCATTTGAACGTATCTGTGATGAGTTCATGCTTCTCTGTCCACCTGTGAAAGTGGTCAGTGGCACTCTGTTCATGCTGCCATCTGGAGAACAAGAGATGCCAACAAAATGGAGCTAACATAATCTGGGCAGGGTGAGATGGAAACATGGAGGAGGATGCCAACAGAGGTGGAGTTGAGGTAAAGGCAGTGCTGTACATAAACAACAATAGCAGCAATAGGCAAATCTGCTGATACTGGAAACATGGGAGCAGAGGGAAAGCCAGGGTCAAGGCTCACGTCAAGTTTCTTTTGATGCTGGAGACCCCAGACTATCCAAGTCCAGGAGGGGAATGGAGGAGAAATGTGGGGTCTCTTAAGCTCTTGCTTAAGAGAAACACTTCAGTTTTTCAGGGAACTTGAGGAAGTTATGATGAAGACACAGGTCATCAGAGGTGTAGAAATATATATGTATGGTGGAGTAGCCTCAGCCTAAAGCCATTTGATGAGAGAGAGAGAGAGAGAGAAGATGGATGGGAAGTAGCACAGGATCAAAATGGGCTCATGGGTCTCTACCAGAGAGGGCTGTGGTACAGAACAATTACCACCACCAAAGAAAAGAGGGCAGGAATGGAACATTGACAGGAAGGAGAGAGTGACACCTGCATGAATCTGTAGGAGGTCCAGGGAGGACTTCAGACTGCTGAAGGCTCAAGGAGAAGAATGAACCCTGGTCCTTGGAAAGCAGAAGGTGTTTGGTCCATAGAGAAAATCAGTTTGTGTGCCAAGGCTAGAGCAGAGAAACATACTGGTGCTGCTGTGGTGGTTGGAGAGATGAGGGCTACTCTTTTAGGAAATTAGCAGAGGTAGGAAAGGTGGTAGCTAGGATGTCAGGTGAAGTGTTTCAGGATCTAGGGAGGGTTTTTTAAAAAGGGAGCAAAGTGCAGTAGGGAACTAGGAGAGAAAGGGAGGGTCTGGGAAGACAGGGGTTTTGAGGGACTGGCTTATGTCAGAAATGTCTGAGGGACAACACCATTGTTTGGAAGGAGCGGGAGAAAACAGTAGGTGAGATGCGTGGGAGCAGCACTTCTGTTTATCCATAAACATGTGGGGAGTTCATAAGAAAAGGTGAAGGAGGGACTCACAGGGCCTGGTTCCCAATCACTCCTTCACACTGCTCTGGCAGTGTTAATTCTGTATGGCTGCTGTAAGGCCCCATTGAGCTACCAGAGTACAGTAAATCTAATTAACATAGTCCAAGAGCTATAAACGAGAATCAGGCCCACAGCATCCATAATAAAGAAAAAAAAATACTTCTGTATATTTAGTGCCAGTTCTGCCATCCTTACTCATGCTGGACAGTGCCTTACTCCAAAAGTAGTGCCCCTGAGTTCAGAGGGAGTACTCCTGGAGTAAGCTGCTACTCCCATGAGTAGGGATGGCAGAGTCTGACCCTTACTGCCTTTATGATATTGCAACTACGAAAGGGACTATCCATGCTGCCATTTTATTATAATGACTTGAGCTGGGATTTACCAGGGTGCCCAGCTCTCATTGGAATTCAGTGGGATTTGAGCTCCTAACTCCCCAATCTATTCTATATAGGTTCTTACGCTGCAGTCATCACTATAGTATATCTGAGTGCCTTCCAGACATGCATTAAGCAATGTGACTAATACCTGGCATGTGTTTTGCTCTCTGATCCTTTCCCCAGGGGAAGAAGCTCACGCAGTGGAACATCTTGTTTTGTGAATGTTTTAATAATATGTGAATATATACATACAAGTTGCTATCTGTTCCTAGTCTCTCTGAAGTAAATGGGTGTTTTGCCATTTACTTCAATGGGACCAAAGATTTGATGAAAGAAATGTGTTCTATAAACGTAGCCATTATCCTGTCATGCTGTGGAACTCTGTTTAAAAAGTTGTTGCAATGCACTCTGCCTATTATTTACCTGATGAAATATCAGTAGAAGAACAAAATATTAACAAAATCATTGGTACCTGCTCAGTAGATAGTTTGATTTCAGGCTGGTAGCCAGGAGGAGATGTCGTGGTGGAGGAGATGTCATGACAAATTAGGGAGACCACAGTTTTAAAGAAGGAAGCAAATCCCTTGTACTTGACCAGGAGCTGCTGAGAAACAAGTATGAGCTGGATAGGGTGGAGAAGGGGATTAATGTGAAGGAAGAGAAAGCAAGTGAGGGAGAGGGAGATTTTGCATTGCTGAGAGCATCCCTTTGTATGTGAACAGATTTCCTAATGGCTATGGTGATAGGATGTGCATGTATTTTTTATAAAGCTCAACTCATGCTTGTAATGGTCTGGAGCTGGTGTGAACTACAGGTGGTTTTTTGACAGGAACAGATTGGTAAAAGGCAAAGAGTTGGACAGCACCATAAGTAAGAGAACTGTAGGAGAAGGGTCAAGAAAGGAGGGATCCAGAGAGCAAGCCAAGGTGAAAAGTTTAGTGGGATCAAGTTGCTAGAAGCAGTGAAACAGGGTAATTTTATGAGGGGTGAGGTGATTCAGTGCCCAAACATAACCAAGGAGTGGTCAGTGTAGATAAGATTATGAGCAGAATGGAAGAGGAATGTTGCTGATAGTGAGACCTAGGGTATGACCTGGCATATGGGTGTGAGGGGGAGAGGCTGTGTAAGATTGTGGGTCAAGGAAAGCAAAGGGGATCTTAAGCTCTGGAGGAAACTGATATCAGATACAGGCATGTCGTGGAGAGAAGAAAGCTTATAAACATAGTGAAAGTGCAAGGACCAAACCACATGGCAAGAAAATAAACTTTTGGGGTAATGAAGACTGCAAAGTAAAATGACAAGCTGAAGCCATTAGAGAGAGAGCCTGAACTGTGGAAATATCAGGCACTGGGAGAAATTCTACTGGCCAAGCAAATGGTGACATCTAGGTAGATGAGACCTTGATCAGACCATCTGGCTAGAAAAATATGTCAATAGCACTTGATGCTGTTGCTATAATTACATGTTCATGTTTCAGTAGCAGCCAGAGGCTTCACTCCCCATTGTTCAAACACATAGCTTCAAAGAACTTGCAATCTAAGCTCAGTGAGTTGTGGTAGAACAGACCATGGTAACTATTTGCTGGGCTAAGGTGGTGAAATGTTCTGTCGCACCAAGGAATGGCAGAAGCCACTCCACAGTTTATACTAGATACTAGTGTGACTGTTATATGAAAGAGTGGGCTTACTTACATCTGTATTCTGCATAAAATGTGCAGTGAATGTTAATAACATCACCATTGAGGGACATCTCAACTCATGATCCCTTCTGGTTCATGCGTCTTTGAAAGAGAGAGGTCCCATCTAGTCTACAAAAATCAGCAGTGTTGGGGAATATGGTTGAAATTCAGTTCCATCTTCCAGTGTGGAACCAGATTCTTTTAATCATGTCTGTGACTTGTGTTACAGGGTCAGAGAAAAAACAGCGAGGAATCCTTGTGGCACCTTAGAGACTAACAAATTTATTTGGGCATAAGCTTTCATAGGCTAGAGCCCACTTCATCAGATGCATGAAGTGAAAAATACAGGAGCAGGTATAAATACATGAAAGGATGGGGGTGCTTTACCAAGTGTGAGGTCAGTTTAATGTGATAAATCAATTAACAGCAGGATACCAAGGGAAGAAGAAAACTTTTGAAGTGATAAGAGAGTGACTTATTACAGGCAGTTGACAAGAAGGTGTGAGTAACAGTAGGGAGAAATTAGTATTGGGGGAAATTAAGTTTAGGTTTTGTAATGACCCAACCACTCCCAGTCTTTATTCAGGCCTAATCTGATGGCATCCAGTTTGCAAACTAATTCCAGTTCTGCAGTTTCATGTTGGAATCTGTTTCTGAAGTTTTTTGTTGAAGAATTGCCACTTTTAGGTCTGTTATTGAGTGACCAAAGAGATTAAAGTGTTTTTGAATGTTATGATTCCTGATGTCAGATTTGTGTCCATTTATTCTTTTGCGTAGAGACTGTCCGGTTTGGCTAATGTACATGGCAGAGGGGGCATTGCTGGCACATGATGGCATATATCACATTGGTAGATGTGCAGGTGAACAAGCCCCGGATGGTATAGCTGATGTAGTTAGGTCCTATGATGGTGTCCCTTGAATAGATATGTTGTCAGAGCTGGCACCAGAATTTGTTTCAGGGTTTGGCTCCTGGGTTGGGTGTTCTTGTTGTGTGGTGTGTAGTTGCTGGTGAGTATTTGTTTCAGGTTGGCGGGGGGCTGTTTGTAGGCAAGGACTGGCCTGTCTCCCAAGGTCTGTGAGAGTGAGGGTTGTAGATCCTTGATGATGCACTGGAGAGGATTTAGTTGGGGGATGTAGGTGGCGGCTAGTGGTGTTCTGTTACTTTCTTTGTTGGGCCTGTCTCGTAGTAGGTAACTTCTCAGTACCCTTCGGGCTTTGTCAGTCTGTTTCTTCACTTCACCAGGTGGGTACTGCACTTTTAAGAACACTTGATAGAGATTCTATAGGTGTTTGTCTCTGTCTGAGGGATCGAAGCAAATGCAGTTGTATCTTAGAGCTTGGCTGTAGACAATGGATCATGTGGTGTGGTGTGGTCTGGATGAAAGCTGGAGGCTTGTAGGTAAGTATAGCGGTCAGTAGGTTTCTGGTATAGGGTGCTGTTTATGTGACCATTGCATATTAGCACTGTAGTGTCTAGGAAGTGGACCTCTTGTGTGGACTGGTACAGGCTGAGGTTGATGGTAGAGTGGAAATCGTTGAAATCTTGCTGGAATGTCTCCTTCCCATGAGTCCAGATGATGAAGATGTCATCATAGGACCTAACCACACCAGTCACACCATCCAGGGCTTGTTCACCTGCACATCTACCAATGTGATATATGCCAGCAATGCCCCTCTGCCATGTACATTGGCCAAACCAGACAGTCTCTATGCAAAAGAATAAATGGACACAAATCTGACATCAGGAATCATAACATTCAAAAACACTTTAATCTCTATGGTAACTCAATAACAAACCTAAAATTGGCAATTCTTCAACAAAAAACTTCAGAAACAGACTCCAACGTGAAACTGCAGAACTGGAATTAATTTGCAAACTGGATGCCATCAGATTAGGCCTGAATAAAGACTGGGAGTGTTGGTCATTACAAAACCTAAACTTAATTTTCCCAGTACTAATGTCTCCCTACTGTTGTTCACACCTTCTTGTCAACTGCCTGTAATAAGTCACTCTCTTATCACTTCAAAAGTTTTTTTTTTTTTTCCTCCCTTGGTATCCTGCTGTTAATTGATTTATCACATTAAACTGACCTCACACTTGGTAAAGCACCCCCATCCTTTCATGTATTTATACCTGCTCCTGTACTTTTCACTTCATGCATTTGATGAAGTGGGCTCTAGCCTACAAAAGTTTATGCCTAAATAAATTTGTTAGTCTCTAAGGTGCCACTAGTACTCCTTGTTGTTTTTGCTAATACAGACTAACACGGCTACCATTCTGAAAAGGGTCAAAGAAAACTCTGGAGTATGATTTCTTTAGCTCTTTGAAGAGATGCAGGTCCAGATCTAGTCAGCCCCCAAAAGTTCAGTTGGTACTGGAGCTGGTGTTGGTGATTTATTAGGAACTCATCTGGACTGAGAAGAGCCCCAACATAGACTAGTGCAGGCAGGCAGTCTGCAACCAGTTCTGTCAGGCCTTAATTCAGGAAAATTTCCCTGTTCAGTGAGGTACTTGACTAGTGTGGGTTTAACTTTAAGCATGTGCAGACATACTTTCCTGAATCAGCGCCTCAGTGAGTATCAACAACAGCCCATGCTCTTCAAAATGAAGATCTCAGTGTCTGTTAGAGACAGATCCAAACTAAACTTCAGATCTGAACACCCCCAGCCTTGGAGAGGTTTGAAATCTGGATCTGAAATTTGAGGCTTGGCCCCAGTACTTCCCTGTAACATCTCAATAGGACAAGTGAGCACAGTAGCACTTCCACCGATAGCTCTACCAGCGCGCCCAGTTCTCACCTAGTGGGAGCAGCATGTAGCACTGTTCTGGAAAAGCATAGGCACACTTGAGTTATTGATTAGCCCAGGAAAGGACAAATATCATCTTTGCATGTGAAGTGTGACTTCAGGAAAATATGGATTGTTCAGCAATAGGAAAACATCAGTACTAAATAATACTGCCAAGAGGATGGTCAAGATGGTCTTTAAAATCAGTTAAACAGATTTTGTCTAGTTTAGTTTCTTATATTAGAAATAAAAACTAAATGCCAAATTCTGTCCTTGGTTTCTATTGACTGTAGTGAGAGCCGCAAGTGTGAAGGGCAATTTGCCTCTCCCGCCCCCCAACGTACACGGTTTACTAGGGAGCCAGACTGTCCCTCGTGATGATTTGTAATGTAATTTGCATGCCAGTGCAAATGACTGTTTGTTGCAGGCCTGAGAGAGGCCCCTGCTGGAGTGGCTGTGAACTCCTGCCCAAGCAGCATTGCTGCAGGCTTCCTGGGACTCCTCCTTGGACAACCGAACATTGTAAGTGAAGGTTGGTTGGTACAAAGTGGCAAACCAGTGAAGATGACATCAAAAACAAAAACCAGTGGGCTTTGGCTGTGAAAGCTTGACACACTGGTGCATCTGTGTGTGTGTTTGTCAAGTTTCGTCTTACAAAGAAGAGTGCATTTCCTTCTGTTTGACATTTTGGACACCTTATGACTCAATCCATTATACATGGAAAGGTTCCCTTGGTGTATTAAGCAGTGACTTGTAACGACGGATTCCAAAGGAACTGACTCTTTCTTGTTTCTGCCGTTTTGCTGCTCATCAGTGGTATATAAAGATGGCCTTATCAAATTTGTATTTAAAGGTTTCCATTGTTTATCTTAGAAATCTTAGGAATATCAAGTTCTTCTATTCTGGTTTTTACTGGAGAACTCTTTGGAGGAGCAGGGAAATTTTTCAGCTCTATTAGAGAGAAGATAATATTGCATCTTCAGAGAAAGCTTTTCTCCCAAGAGTTGGTGAGGTGTTTGAGTTAAACAGAGTATAACATACACACACTATGAAGAGTGTTTTACACATCTGACTAAATATTATTATTTGTAAATGGTAGTGCCTAGAGGTCCCATCCAAGGTCATGGCCTCACTGTGCTACAGACAGGTAGTAAGAGACAGTCCCCACCCTAAAGATCTTACAGTCTAAATAGACAAGACAAAGGTTGAGAGGGGAAACAGAGCTGAAGTGATGTGCTCAAGGTCAACTGGCAAGTCAGTAGCAGAGCTGGGACCAGACTCTGAGTTTCCTGATGTCCACCGAGGTTCCCTATTCATTAAACCATGCTGACTTTACACAGCCACTCCCCATGCAAGTTTCGGATCTTTGGCTATCATCATCACATTAGGCTTCCAGCAAAAATGGAGATGTCAAGACCTGTTATTTCTAATGTAAAAAACCAAGTCGATTACTTTTTTAAAAAGGCAGCAGTTTGAGGCCTTCTTTATGCATTGGAAAAGAGCAAAGCAAGAAAGGGACTAACCCTGTTTTGTTTTGGAGTTCCACCTTTTATGTGACAGCTTGTCCCTTTGGCAGTGAGAACACTGTTCTGCAGGCTGACCCAGGCCCGCTGCAGGCAACAGAACTACTCACCATGCCTTTGTGGGTCCCACAGAGTACATGTGAATCTAGACAGGCACCAATGGGTACTGACTATGGAACCCCAGTGAAAGAGCACAGAGTACTAAGCAACAACAACAAAAGCACACCTTCCCCACCCCACCCCGGACTGACTGGGCTGCGTGAGCAATGAATTACCTGTGAACAGCAAAGCTGATAGTTCTCTCCAAAACGGGAACCATCCGAATCACTGCAGCTTCCGATGGTAGGACCTGTCTCTGCCTTAGCCTGTGACCTATGCCATCATCTTCATAAACTATATTACAGCTTTACACCATTGACTCATCCTCTCTATGGAATGAGTTGGCTGAATTAGACCAAGCACCCAATTAAGGCCCCTAACTATATTCAACTTTAGTGACTGAAAGTGAAAGGTACCTACTTGGGTGTGGCTAAAGCTTTGAAAAATGGTTTCACATCTAAGCACAAAATAGCATGGCTGGAATTATAGCAGCACAGCATAGTAGATAATGTTTTCATTGAAGTCCAGCCCCCTAGAGCCCATTGTACAATTATAATAGCAGCATATCTGCTGCAGAAGAGCTAACAAGCTTCCTGAAAAGGCCAGCCCTTTCCAAATATTTACCCCTCCATGATTCATTTAATTTTGGGGAGCATGTCTCCTTACCACAACTATGCTTGGCCAAGTTATAAATCAGTGGCTTCAGTCAGATGAGAACAGTCGGATGAATTCTCTAAGTGTCTTCACTTCTTCTACTGCTCCCAAGACAGCTGTTCTGTATGTTTCACAAGGAAGGCTCTGACTCTTCCCATCTGGTTAGGCAGCCACATCACCATGGCAGATCTCCTCAGCACTTACACGGGTGTTGATAAGTGCCTGTAAACAGGACCAGCGCTAGGGTTTCTGGCGCCCTAGGTGCCGGGACATTTCGCCGCCCGGCGCCCTGGGCTGCCGGGCTGCGGCGGCGGCTTCTCGAAACCGGGGGGCGCCCTGGCTGCGGCGGCGGCTCACTGACCCGGGCGGAGGGGGGGCGCCCTGGGCTGCCCGCTATGCGGCGGCTACTGACCCCGGGCGGGGACGCCCTGGGCTGCCGGCTGTGGCGGCGCTCGCTGACCCCGGGGCGGGGGCCCCTGGGCTGCCAGCTGTGGTGCGGTGCGCTGACCTCAGGGCGCGCTGACCGCGGTGCTCTGAGCCGGGGGACACCTTGGCTGCTGCGGCAGGCAGCTGCTGCTTGCCGGCAGTCAGCCCTCCAGCAGCAGAAGGCTGCAACCATTTAAAAAATTTTTGGGGGGCGCCACTTTTTGGCGCCCCCAAATCTTGGCGCCCTAGGCAACCACCTAGTTCGCCTAAATGGTTGCACCAGCCCTGCCTGTAAAAACTGAAATGTTGGGTAATGGAGTGGCACAAGTAAGCATTTTGCAAGAGCATAACAGGCCAGATCCTCAGCTGGCGTACACTGGGGAAGGCCCAGTGAAGGCAAAGAAGTAACATCAATTTACACTAGCTGAGCACCTGGTCCTAGATATTTTAGGAGCGGTAAAAGGCTATTCAGCCAGCTTTGATTTAAAAACTCATGCTACTTCATCAAATTTGGTCCCTTCTTCTGGGAAGACACCTTGCTATCTTTCAAATTCATGTTTTTCCATTGGCTTCAATGACTCTTCCCAGTACTTCAATCTATATATTTATCCCAGTTCTGCCTGGAGGCCAAAGTTTTAGATTATATCCCTTCATTTTGGAAGTGGTGGTTGGTGGCAAGGAGGCAGCATGATCTAGTGACTAGAGCACTGACCTAGGGCTCAGGAGTGCTGGGTTCTGTTCATTGCTCTGCTGTCAGTCTACGGGCAAGTCACTGCCCACTCTGTGCCTCAGTTCCCCCTCCCACTCTTTGTCTATTTAGACTGTAAGGTCCTTGGGGCAAGGATTGTCTCTCAGCATGGTGGGACCCTGATCTGTGTTGCTCTCTCCTGGTGCTACTGCAATGTAATAACCATGGTAGTGTGAGACAATATACAGTGACTTTAACACTCTTTTATACCTGCAAAAGCTTCCATTTCCCTCTTACCAACTAGTTTATATTCTTCACGCCTTGAATTATCTCTGTTGCCTTGTGCTGCACCCTCTTCACACTGATAATAGCCTTCCTGAGGTACAGGGTCACCATGCACATAGTGTTTCAATCTTCAGTTCCTCTGCCCAGAGCTGCCCTGGGGGAGAAATTGGGGTGCGGCTAAGGACTTTGTAAGAAGCTTCCGGGTCTATGTGAAGAAGCAGGGCTGGGGGAGGGCAGGCTTGTTTGTTTCTAAAATTAAATCTTAACCAAGCTTATTGGATGAATAATTTTATCCACAAACCTGGGGACGATGAGGCAGATTCTGGCCCCTATTCTGGCAGCTTTGTGCCAGGGTTTGATGGCCTGGAGACTAATGGCTTGATTCTCCATGTCGTTACGGCAGTGCAGCTTTCTAGAATGGCACTGGGCTAATGTGTGGCTGTTGTAGCCGGGTGGAGAACCAGCACTAGCCCAGTCTCCACAAAGCAGGTGAGTGTGGGTAGGCACAACACAAGTCCCCTCCATGATGGGAATAGCTAAGGGAAGAATAAATCTTGCATCACTGACACAATAACTATAAGCACAGTGGGCCAGATTTTCAGTGGGGGTAAATCACAGGAGCTCTACTCCTTTTGGTGGAACAATGCTGATTGATGCTGGCTGAGGAGCCAGTGCCCTTTTCTCACTACATGAAAAGCAATTCTTACTTTATCACAGCACAATGACCTTAACTCTGACCCACCTGCAATAAACATATGGGTGGGGGTTGTCAAATGTCTCAACTCTGCTTTGCCTTGGAGCAACCTCAAAAGCATTTTGACTGGTTTTCACTAACCCTATGGATGTTCCCCCCCAAGCTGTTACAAAATAGTCCATGTTTCATAACAGGGTTGTTTAAAATACATTCTCAGAATGTCTTTAGTTAGTGACTTTTAAGGGTAAACAAAATTGTTGATGGTGCGTTTTCTTACATAAGCAGTAATAGAAAGATATACAAGATAAGAATATGGCAGATTTGACCCAGTATACAGCATGGGCTAAATGTACTGTTAAAATAACGAAAATTGTCTTCTCTAAGTAACATACTAATGATTAGACATTATGACAGTTCTGTAAAAATGATAAACCAAATCTAAATCCTGGTTTCATAATTAGGCCAAGTCCTAATTTGGTAGACCCCCCCCCGCCCCCAGCTAGCTAGGCCTCTCTAGTACCTCTCTGCGTGACACATAGGAGACTGCAGTGGGGCCATGCAGAATGAGAAGATAGTGCTGCTTGGAGATTCCTCTGTCTCCACCTCAGTAGCTGCCTCAGTTTCCTTCATAAAATATCCTTGCAGGCAGCAGACCCTGCTGGCAAGGAAAGCGGGGTTGCTTGAAGCACATTCCCCCCAGCACCAGGCATTACATTCCATGTCTAAAAGCCAGGGCCAGTTAATGCTCAGAGCATCATTAATAATCCTCCTTGCTGTGAGACTCCCCTTACTAGTGACACACAATGTAGCTGGCAGCCCAGTAGCCAACTGGCAGCAGAGTGGAAGCTGGCTCAGTTGTCATCATTGCAGAGGGGAGATAGGCTAGCCATATGCAGAGGGAGAGTCCCATCATGCAGCTGGCCACAATTCCTGGACATAGATTTGTGTCCTTGCAGTTCCCCAGCCTGTCTTTGAAACTGAATGCCAGGATCCCAGTGCTGGCTCCTCAGATGAGTTGGTGAGTTATCGGTCTGCTGTGTGGTAGCTGTGGCATGTAGATTCTTTTTATAATTCCCCTTGTGCCAGTCAGTCCCATGGAGTAAGTCTGGAGGAGTAGATTTCTGCTGGGTTTGATGCCTTTCCCTAATGTCCAACAATGCTATCCATTTCAAATCGGACACGTGGGGGTGGAGAGGGAATAGTCCCAAGGATCCAAGAATGTGGGGAAAATATTCCTTCTGCACCATGCAACAAGGTGGGTTTTTTTCCTTAGCAAAAATGTTGCCCTGGAAGCTCCAGGCCTGGAGTAGGCAGTGGGAGTTGTGTGTATGTGTGTGAGGATCTTCTCCCCAGGTGCTTGCTTCCCTTTTAATGTAAAGTGTGGCTTGGAAGGGAGTCAAGCATCTTGTATAAACAACCTGCAGCCATGAGCACTCAGCCACTCTGAAAGGTGATTAAAAGGGGATAGAGGGAGGGGTTTGTGCGTGCGTGTTTGCGGATGCATGTGGGTGCATGCCTTGGCTTTTCTGTGCTTCGCTCCATGTGCCTATACTATTGCACCTTGATCAGGAATTTGCCCAAAGCTCTGAAAATCCTGCTGGAGAGGGGCAGGCTCTCTGCTGTCTCTGGTAGAGGAGGGTCAGTGAACTATGGATTTGAGATGCACACAGAATTTTTGCATGCGAGTGGTCCTCCGGCCCCCTCCCCCTGGTGCCATTGTTTGCACTTTGTGTCAACATCTCACCTCCCTCAGAGTTAGTTTTTTATTCTTATTTAAACCCTTTTTGGTAAAGGTTTATAAAAGCTGAATGACCTGTCACCGAGGTGCTCAGTGCATGCACCTAGCACTACCATTGACCTGCCATGTGACCTTGGGCTAGTCACTTTGCCTCTGGCTTGCTGTTCTCTTTGTCTGCGTTGGTTATTTAGATAGTCCATGCTTTGAGGCACTTACAATCCCTTACTATGTGTCAGGACAGTCCCTAACCTAGCAATCCCTGAGCTTGGCTGGGTCTCACTGCTGTGATCCACCTCATAATTAATAAACACAGAACCTCTTGAGGAAAGAGGAAAAACCAGCAACCTTTAAAGAAGAGGGAGAAATATAGACAAATTAGTCTGAGGGAGGAGAGAATGAAGCAAAGTGCAGAACGGCTGGCACATAGAAAGACACCAGGGAGTAGTGAGAGAAAAAGAGGAGGTCAAGGCCTTGCTAAGGGATATGCAAAGCTACAGTGGGAGTTCAATGCCCAGCTCCCATTTGTGCCTTTGAACAACTGCCCCTTCATTATCACAAGCCACGTACCCTGTCTCCTCAGAGTGATGCTTTCAGTCCTCCTCAGGCCGATGCTCAGGGATACTCCAGTCCAAGAAGGGCCTTTCACTGTTACTTATGCACAACGCCTCTGTGGGATTTGGACATTCTTAGTCCAGTAGACGCCTAGTTTGCTGGATGTGAGGGAGACCCTGGATCAGGTACCTGGCTATATCAGCTCAAGACTGACCAAAGCACATCTGGAAAATTCCACAATCCAGCCTGGCTCCTGAAACTAACCTAGATCAGAGACTTTTTTTGTAATGTTGTGGGTGGTATTCCAATTTCAGCTTTTCCAGAGTAATAAAACTCCCCTGCCCTTCAGTTCCCATCCCCTGGCCTCAGAGCCATTGACCTCAGGCACTGCTCTTTGCATTTGCCTGGTTTCCGTGCCCATCTTCGCTTGGGATGGTTCCACCTCCCCGAGTGTTGTTCACTTGAGCACAGAGACCCACAGCAAAGAGTAATAAAAATCAGTATTATTAAATCAGCCTCTTTAGCTGGGGTTACCCAGGCTCGTGTGGGGGAAGAGAATCCTGCACATCAGTTACAGTAGTGGGGAAAGGATAGGATCAAACTGCTGTTGCATAGAGACAGGGACTTAGGGCAAGTCTACACAGCCAACGCTCTCCACCCCACTGGTGCCACTGAATCTCAGAGCTCCGGTCAGCAACCACGGGCGTCCAGTGCAGGGCTAAAACTACCCGTGTAGACATTTTGGTTCGGCT
Organism: Chelonoidis abingdonii; assembly: GCF_003597395.2. NCBI lineage: Eukaryota > Metazoa > Chordata > Testudines > Testudinidae > Chelonoidis > Chelonoidis abingdonii. Next base: position 55,583,202 of record NC_133776.1, read on the forward strand.
GGAGCCTGTGCTGTGAAACACTTCCTCTAGACAGGTTTCAGAGCCTGTGCTTGAGGTTGAGCTAGAATGTCTGCACTGCGATTTTTAGGCCTGCAGCCTGCACCTGACTCCATTGACCCGAGCTCTGAGAGTCGCTGCTGCAGGGTTTTTTCACCATGTAGATGTATCCTTAGGGTCTCAGCTGTAAAATGGATAATTGTCATATTACAGTAGCACTGACAAGCCCTGTCTGAGATGTGCTAGGTGTACGACAGACAGACAGACAATGAAAGACAGCCCCAGCCTCAAAGAGCTTCCAGTCTAACCAGAGGGGGAGGGACGTGCCCAAGTAGGTCAGTGGCAGAGTCACAAATTGACCCTTGGCCTGCTGAGCTGCCACCAGAGCGTGCTGCCCCCAGCCCACTCTAACCATGGCCTGCTGAGTTACAGCCTGTGACTCTGAGCATTTTCCATAATATCTTTGTGAATCCTGTGCGTGGCTCAGTTTCCCCTGTACTTTGCATTGCTACTCAGTGGGGGGCAGGTGGAAAAGATGTTATCCAGTGCTTGCACTTCCCTGTCTTAGCACTCCTCCATCTGTCTGCTTTTGGCCCCATTGGCACTCCTTCCCCACGGTCCATCCCTGCCTCGCCCTGCCTCAGGCCCTACTGCCACACCTCTCCCCACCCACTCTGTCACCCTGCCTTAGTCTGTCAGGGGTCTGGCCAAGGAGAGTCAGATGGATTGACTTCTAGTCAACAACCCCTCAAGAGGTTCCTTCTGCCACCAGCTAGTGACTCCTAATGAAGGGGATCATTGGTAAGAGGGCAGAGAATTCCTTCCGTCATCACCACTTGCTCTCCTTCAACAAGTGTATCTCTCCCGCTCTCCCCTATCCTGTCAGTTGTGATGTCCAGTCTCTCCATTTTGGACTCCTCTGTTGCATCCACCCCTTGGTTTCCTTCCCCATCCTCGCTGCCTTCTGGTGCCATCAAGGTTTGTGCTTTCAACCTTTCCTCTTGTTTCTGAGCCTGGGCTTTCATTTCCCAGCTGTGTCCACCCTTCCACTGTCCACCTTTGGCTCTCCCCAGAGCTCTGGACCTTCCTGTTTTTCCCATGCTGCTGAGCACTTTTGGAGAAGGGCTTGGGATCCTGCTGCCTCTTTCCATGTAAATTCATCCTCTCAGCTCCGCCCTCCCCTTCATGTACAGCTTTGCTTCTCTTGCCCAGTCCTTTGCACCATAGACTCTCTCCAGCGGCTCTGTACCTTCGGTGCTCCCAGCCCCCATCCTCGGCCTCCCTAATGTTTCCTAGTTAGCCCTACTTAAACAGGATCCAGCTAGATTTTCAAAAAATAGTTGAACGTGATCTGTCAGTGAGATTCCTCCTCCTCATGAGGAGCCACCTTTGGCCCAGGCTTGACTTGGAGATCTCTTTTCTATTATTAGTCTCTGACTCACAACTTGTCCTCTTGAGCCCATCCCCTCCCTCACGTCTCCCTTTCTTCTGGCTCCCATTTCTCTGCTTGCAATCATGCTGCTGTATCCAGTGTAGCAGATATCTATGGCCCCATGGAGTCTCCTCTTATCCTACAACCTTACTCTTGAGTTTAGAAGGAGCCTGAACCAAAACCCCGGATCTGGATCCCGGTTCAAATCCAAGTTCACAGCTTGAACCTAGCTCTATAATAATAAACGAAATCTGAATGCCCAGGGAGAAATCCTGGCCCTGCTGAAGTCAATGGAAAAAACTTGTTTTGACTTCAATGGAGTCAGGATTTCACCCCAAGAAATTTGGGAAAGTTAAGGTGTTGATCCAGATATGAAAACTTCAGATTTCATGGTGTTTGGATCTCGGGTGTTGGTGCAGTTCATGGCAGAGATATAAAGATTGGATGGAGGGTTCTTGGTTTGGGCTCAGTATGGGGAAAATCACCAGTTTCCTTTCACATGCTTCATTTTCATTGCTGGAGGACACTGCTGCATTAACATTGCATAAGATCTCCATGGCCTTTCCCGTCCGGCCTCTCAGGTGCTACCACCGTACCAATAAAGAATAATCCTTATTATTAACCCAGCCACAGACCTGAGGAGTTTGTTAGCACTGCGATACCTTTGATCTCCAGTGTGCGGGTCTAGGCTTCCCAACTTTATCTTTGCTGGGCATTCTTCCGGAGTCCGGCAAATATTTGATTTCCTGAGAATTTACATAAAAAGACTTTTCCCCTTCTTTAATTATTTTTTAGATAGTATTGGCACAGTTTGGACAAGTCACATTCCCAAGAAAACAAAGAAAAACTGATCTGACTAAATATAGATCAAAGAGTTTTGAGAGCGTCCTATTCCATCTCCGGAAGCGGATGACTTCCTTGCTGTATTTTACCCTGGCTCTTTTGATCGTATTCCTGCCCTGTCCCAAGTAGCCTACATATTCCCTCTCCAACTCTCCATTTGCTGCACTAGCCCCATCCGTTTGGTTTCCTCTCGCCAAGCCCCTTACGTAGTGGGGCCCTAGGGATCCCAGCTCTCTGCTGCTCTTGTCATGCCATCAAGATCTTTAAGAAGCAATAATACTTTGCATGGATACAACCCCTTTCATCTGTGGCTCTTAAAGCTCTGTACAAACAATAACCCGACCTCTTAAATGAGGGATTGTTTCACCTGTTTTATATATGACTGAAATGGAGGCATATCTTGATAATAATGGGCCAGATCTTCAACTCCGTTTTACACCGATATACATGAGTTGAGAATTTGGCACTGAGTTCTTTGCTTGGACAGCACAGCAAGTCTCTCTCTGCAAGGCAGGGACTGTCTCTTTCTTAGACGTTTGTTCAGCACCTAGCACAATGGGACCCTGGCCTCTGGGCACGAGCGTAATACAAATAATCATCAGTGCAGAGTTAAGAACATAACTCCCTGTCCCCTTTTCTAACCACTAGACAACACTCCTTCCCAAACTAAATCAATTACTTCCCAGCAGCGAAGAAAGGATAAGTTGTTTGCAGGAACCGATAAAATGCAATAAAACTACGTATTCCAGGTTATATAAACACCATAAATATTCTACAGTATATAATCCCTAATCCCCAGCAGCCATAAAAGTGAACACATACATAGTACTACTTAGTCATAATATTTAGCATTTCTGTTGCATAATTACATGTTCAATGCCCTGCACAAACATTAACAAATTAATTAAGAAGGAGTAATGCATGCAGTCCTTTCAGGAGACTTTGTAAGCATCTATAGCCAGCCTGCTGCTAAAGAAGCAGAGTCCCCTGCCATGCATTTTTCTATTCCAGGATTCTGATGGTGCAGCAAGGAAGCAGGTTGAGCTGCAAAAGTCACAGGAGGTCTGTAAAGCAGCCGCAGTTGAGGCAGTAAACCACTTATCAGGCCAGGACTGCCCAGCGACTGCTTGCAGAGAGTGTTCAAGTCCAGAGTTCCAGACAGAGTTAAAAGTCCATTTTGTTACGTAGCACACAGATGTCCTGGGAAGGGGGCCCACAGCAGAATTTCTCTCACCTTCAACAGATAAAGTGGAAGGTTCCATTTCAGCTTGTACCACGTCACCCACCATATGAAGGAGTAAGCCTTCTCATCCTGCAGCCTCCACACAGGGACTGAGCCACTCATGCTTTCCACAAGCCTGATCTAGCCCCCATTACGGCTTTTTCACTAATGGTTCCTCCATCAGCCTTGCCATGGAAGAGTACATTGGGGTGAAGCTTACTAGGCAAATTGCTGGCTGAGAGATTCCTAGCTCCTAAATCAGTCAAAACAAAATGTATTGGTCCCTGGGTCTAATTCTGAATTTATTTTTTATTAAACACAAAAATCATAATCGTTATTATTAGTATTTCATCACCACCAGCAGAGCTCAGGGCCCCGTTGTGCTGAGCACTGCAGAGCCATAGAATAAGACACAGTCGCTGGCTCCAGATCTTACATATAAGGCAGGAATCTTTTGTCTCTCTGGGTTCCCACCCAGCTTAAATGGGCATGGAAAGACTTGCCCAAGGGCACACAGCACATCAGTGGCAGAGCTAGGAATAGCAGACAGGCTTCCTGGATCCCAGGCCAGTCCTACCCATTGTACAATGCTGCCACTCCCCAAGTGGGCTCTGATTTTGCTGCTCAGCTAGTCAGCTGCAAAGAAAACAAAAGCTTGTGGGAGAGAGGCAGCCATAGGGTTACAGAGACCGTAAGTGGTACCTGGGTGCCAGTGCAGTACAGGGGCTTGGCAACAAGTCACCTTCCAGCAGGTCAGTGCTGAACCACTCTCCTCCGGCTGTGGCACACCTGCTGCTTCTGCCGCAGTTCCCTTCTCCGCAATGGTGTCCCCAGTTCTGCGCAGCTGTGTCTCACTGGCTTTGGGCCTCAGCTGCACCCCAGAAACCTTGGTGTTAGCTGGCACAGTGACTCCTTCAAAGCACCTCTGCAGCTGTGAGGTCCATTGGGGAGCAAAAGATGTCAGACATGCGGTGGTGAGACAGGGATAGGGCTCTGGATGCATCGGCACAAGGGAAGAAGGATGACAGATCTCTTTAGCTAGGGAGTCAGTGTGCCTAGGGCATATTCTGCTAGCCAACAGGGAGCAGGGAACACACAGCTAACATGGAGCTTTGGTTTTGTCTTGCTATAGATGGCAAAGAACTGATGAGTGACTCTCCTGGAGTTGTTGGGCGGCACAGGAATATTTAGCTAGGTTTCAGTACACACATTACCACCTCCTACTGTCCTCCCACAAGCCCTCATTGAAGGCATTCAGCCTGCACAGGGCAGGAGATCTGTATAGTTCTTGGTGCTGCTCTGCCCATAGCTCGTCTCTGAGTCTGTGAGCTGGGAGTGCTGCAGAGGGGGATGCTTGCCTTTGGGAAAATCAGGCCAGCATTTAGAGTGGACCTCATGTCACTGTGCCAACAAGCCAGAAGCAAGGCGAATGAATCCAGAAGCCAAGCTCCATCCTGGTCTCCTAGGCCGGCTGTAGCAGAGATGGGGCCCTGAGAGCAGATAACGTGCTGGGGAATTGTGCCCATGCACAAAGAAATTAATAATGAAATCACTCTTAAATGAAGGCCTCTGACTGATGAGGTTGTGAGGGTGACTCCTGGACCGAGCTGATTGCTATGTTCACACATGCTGTGTGCGATGGTTATAAAGCGGATGTGTCCATGACTGTTGAATTGGTTACACGCCAGCATGGGGTGTGGCTTTTGGCTTTGTGGGGGCATGGCTCAGTTACTAACTGTCATGCTGTGTTGTTTTGCTCACAGGTGTTTGTGGTTTGCCATGGCCTCCTCCAGTTATTCCAACTTCTTTACAGTGCTAACTTCAAGAGCAGCCTGACCACCATTGAGAAGCGCTTTGGGCTCTCCAGTCTCTCTTCCGGCTTCATCTCCAGCCTGCATGAGGTAATTGCCTGAGACGCATGCGAATGGGCTCAGCTGGGAGACATGAGGGTGGAGGTATTGCTCTCTGTGAAGGACCTCTGGGCCCTGTCTCTGTGTTTCCTTAGCAAAGCCTATAAGTGCCAGATGAGCTGATTGCTGGGTCTGCCTGCCAGAGACGACTCCTATCAGGGTAAACAGAAATTTGGGAGAAGCAGGAGTCTAAGGGACTGTGGGACTAGAATTGGTGTCTGGGAAACAGAGTATTGCCCCAGATCCTCCCTTTCTTCCTTCTCCTTTTGCCCTCTCTCACTTTTAAAGGGCAGATGCTTCTTATCGGGCCATCTGCCCTGGTGGTCCACCTCTGTCTCTGCCACACCACATATAGTACTCCCTCCCACCAGCAGGCGTGCTGCAGGATTGCAAGGTCACAGTGGGAAAGCTGGGAGTCAGCAGCAGAAGCAGCCAGCAGCAGGACATTTGGACCTCCATATGCACTATATTCGTGTCCCTAAAATTCCCCGTGGCTGCTACACCTGGCTGTGACAGCAATGGTGGGAATGCCAGTGTAGTCTGGGCTCAGTTGGGCGCTGGCGTTTTGCCCATCATGTCATACTCTTACAAGCATGACAGTTTCAAATGTCCAGAGTGGCTTTAGTCCTGTCTACACTAGTGCTCCCACCATTTACTACAGCAGGGTGGGGCCATTTCAGGGAAAGAAGTATCGTTTGCGCAGAGCTTTGGAGGATGGCAGCTAGTGAGACTCTTCATTAGAGGCCACTGTGACTTAGAATACTCTATTCCTCCTAAGGGGATAGTCTTAGCAGAGATGTAAGGGAGAGAGAGAACCCGCTAAAGCTAGAACATGGTTCTCCCCCTTTAATCACTGCTGGGAAGAGAATCTGACCTACATCTTGGTGCCTGTCTGCAGTGGAGGCAAGCTACTCCTATGGTTTTAACTGAAATGAACCAGGCCCTCAGAAGTACTGCTGGATGCAATGTGTGATGTCTTGTTACATGAAGGTGCAACCCCCAATTTATTTCATGGGCATTTGCTAAAACATTACCGAATCCTTCGCATCACCTGGGACTAAAATAGAGCATTACCAAATGCTGCTTGGTTTTATTATAGCAGCGCTGGAGTAGTGCCACTATAATTAGGGATCTATTAGCATTTTCCATGAGAAATCCCTGTTTTCAGGCATTCCTAACTCAGATGTCATTCACTCTGGGCTGGGACCTGGCTTACAGCTGTGGTTTAGCCCCTGAATTGAAGGTTTTTTGTTCTTTCCCCTGCACTCCTGGTGCCCAGGAGGCCCCATAGATCCAGCTAGACTGGTGAAAAAGGGGCTGTAGGGCAGGTATGAATCCCCTGGAGAATGCCACAGGTGCATAGGCCCCTCTGCCCAGGCACAGAGCCAGTTCTGCTTGCTCTGTGCCATCTCTGCAGCAGCTGCAGATGTATGCAACGTTCTGGGGTGGGCAGAAGGTTGAGCAGTGTCAAAGTGGGGACAGGTTAGAGGAAGGAGGGCTTCAAGCATGGCGGGGTCGGGGAGGTATCTCTGGGGCAAACCTGAGCCCTGGCAATTCCATGCCCCTGCAAAGCTCAATAGGGGACATTGAAACAGGGGCACAACTTAGGACCGTGACTCAGCAAGGCACTTAAAGTTAGGTGTATATTGAAGCACCCTGCTGAATCAGGACCAAAGGCTGTCTTCAGCTCTCCCCCAGTGATGGACTAGGCCCTACAGCCCCTGAACAGGGAATGTGTAAATGGTCCCCTTCCACTCCTGCAGCAGTGTTTAATGTCAATCAGTGCCTCTGTTCACCAAACACACTCAGCCATAGGCGCTGACTTTCCCTCTGCCTGGTGGACGCTTGACTTCACCACTCGCCCCGCCCCGCCCCTGCACCACCCTTACCCCACCCTCATTCCACCCCTTCCCCAAAGTCTCTGCCCACTCCAGCCCTGTCCTCTTCCTGCCCCCATTCCACGCCCTTTTCCTAAGTCCCTTCCCCTGCCCTGCCTCTTCTCTGCCTCCTTCCCTGAGCGTGCCGTGTCCCTGCTCCTCCCCCTCCCAGAAAGTCCTAAATGCCACTAAACAGCTGTTAGGCGGTGGGCAGGAAGTGCTGGGAGGGAGGGGGAGGACACGGCATGCTTGGGGGTGGGGAGAAAGAGGCGAGGAGGGGGCAGGGGAAGCTTGGCTGCTGGTGGGTGCAGAGCACCTGCTAATTTTTCCCCATGGGTGCTCCAGCCCTGGAGTACCCATGGAGTCAGCACCTATGCTCTCAGCTCCTTCTGGTCATTGCTAAGAGGAAACACAGCCATCAACAGCCCTAAGAATGGAGTACGCTTCCCAGTGCTCCCAGCTCCTGCTGACCCTGAAGCAAAGGAATGACTTTGAACTTGCATTCCCTGCATGGTTTCGGGCAGCAGTAGCACTATGTTACTGGGCTGGCCTCAATTTGGCTGTTTTCGAGTTATAACTCAGCTCCTTATGACTCAGGAACAGCTTTGATTTAAACCTGAAGTTTGGCAAGTGGTCGGTCTTTCGTGTAGGGTACAATCAAGTCCGGAAGTCTGGAAAGGAAAAATGTAAAATCTCAGAGGTGTTTAATTAACAAGGTGGCTGCTGCACATGCACAGAGCGTTCTCTTCAAGAATTCCATCAAGGCTGTTCCTTATTGCACGTACGGCTCTTGAAATGGGAAGCTCCAATTGGAGAAACTCAACTAACATTGCAATGCAGGTCCTGGCACAGTGGTATATAGAAGCCAACAGTTAGCTAGGTATGGTGAGAGGTGGTGTAGAAGTGCCTTAGACAGTAGCTAGTTAGATAGCACTGGTCAGACACCCAGATTAATGCTTTTCTTTCCTTCTTTCATCCTAAACATTTTATTTCCTCTTACCTTCTATCTCGTTCATTTGTTCTCTATAAATTTAATTTGGCCCATTAAGATAGTTATCACTTCCCTTTGGAAAGGCAGGTTGCCAGCTTCCTTCACACATGTGATGGTTAGGCCACCGCTCACATATCTCTAGCAGTCTGGCCAGCTGTCTCCTGCTCTCCCATCATCTCCAGGCAACTATGGAGTCATCCAGATAGCACTGGCCCAGCCACATACCAGCTTGTTGGCCGACAATCTCCTCCTTGCTGTGGATGAAAGTCAGGTGTCCATGCTGATTTTCTTAGATCTTTCGGCAGCATTCAACAGCAATCACCATGATATTTTTGTTGCTGGCCTGAGGGCCTTACCTGTGGTATTGTTTAAGTTATTGCTTTTGAATGGCTCCAGCTTTTTCCTGCTCATGAGGTACTAGAGGGTGGTTTGAAGTGATTGCTAGGTTTCTTGTGTGAGGTATTTAGCTTACATGAGGTCCTATAAGACCCCCCTGTTCAGTGTGTATGTGGAGCTGCTGAGGAAGGTACTGAAATGACGTGGGTAATACTATCACCTCTATGTTGTGATATCATGCTGCTCTGTCCTGTTCTTATGGGTTGTGGATGGCACAGATTTTTAGTCTAACCCAATTTCTGGGCAAGATTTGAATGCTTAATCTGGACAGGCATAGATTCCATATGATCAGATTTTTCAAGAGAGTTCAGCATGTTGTGTGTTGAGCCCTTCTGAAAATCTGGCCCAGACTGGGTTGGGGAAGGATCCTGAGGATAAGTAATAAGTGGGGTAGAGGTGTGGTTCCATCTGCATCAGTGAAGGGGGTCTCTTCTCTCTGTTCCAAAGCAGTTCACCGCAGTATTTTTGGATCCCTGATTCCTCCTGGAATCACTGGTGCCATTGGTGCCCTAAAGCCCCTTTTTCTCTCTTATACCAGGCCAGATTTTTGTAAGCTTTTTCTCTTGAATCTGGATGTCACCACTGTGACCTCTGCCTTAGTGACCTTTTGATTAGATTATTGCATTTCACTGGAAAGCTCTCTGGTTCTGAGGTCACTAGGGCACACCAGCTAACAGCCCTAGATGTAATTGTCTGGGTACTAAATGTTCTTATTGGAAAATCTTAATCTCTGGAATTTACTTCCTGCATTGATCTGGCTGAGCCCATGTTTGTCAGCCTTTAGGGCCTGGTGCCCATTTCTTTCCCCAGGTTCTTGTGTGGGGAGTGGAAGTTAGTGATTGCTCAATTTTGAGTAATTAATTTTTTCTCTTGCTGTGTAACCAATGGTAAAATACGCATGCACCCCAGAATGCATAATTGAGTGTATTTTGTGAAATGAACAAATACCGATTATCTGGTTCCTATGAAAGTCTAATATATTTTATTCACATTAATGTTTTCAACATTTTCTAGGACAAATGCTGGCGCTCTGCTCACTTGGAATGGTACTTGCTGTATATATGTAGGGTGCTCGACTGACAAATTATGGATTTAGGGTGGGTTTTTCAAAGAAACCTAAGAGAGTTGGTTGCTCAGCTCTCCTGGTCCCTCTTTGAAAATTCTAGCCTTACAGATATTCAAAAGCACTCAGCACCGGCCTGACTCTGGTGCTCTTGAAGTCAATGACAGTTTTACCACTGACTTCAAGGACAGCAGAATTAGGCTAATGCTGGTCACCTTTGAAAATCCCACCCTAAGCTTTTAGTGTCACAAATTATACCTATCATCCACAGCCATATGGGTTTACAATGTGCACCCTGTCAATGCAGGGTGGTCATTCTTCTGGCAAGTATATTTCCTGTGCTCCAAACCATTCAAGTCCACATCCAAAGTCCGTTGAAGTGAGTGGAACTCTTTCCATTGACTTTGGGCTTTGGCTCAGACCTAAAATGTGGTGAAACATACAAGTTCCAATCTGAATGTGCCAAATACCAGCTTTAAGTGATTATAATGTCAGTACCCCTGAAGTGTGCTGGCAAAACCCTGAACCATGTCCTAACACTCACAGCTGGGACATACCAACATCCCCAGTACGTCTCATCCGTAAAATATATTGTCCTGTGCTTAGAGACTTCATCTTCAGAGCAAGGCAGACAGCAAGTGGGACATTCCATTACAGCAATAACTGTGAGGTGGTTGAAATAAGTCTCTGTCATCCTATTCAGAGACCATCGGTTTTCAAACAACAGCGTTGTCTTTGTTTCAACGCTTTATAATATTTTTATGTGAGCTCCCCTGCCTGTCTTTCTGGGATTATAAACTTTTCTCATTTACTATTAAAGAAATTCCAAGAATCAAAAGGGACAAACAAGTCAGGCCACACAAATATATAAAAAAGGATATTTAGCCATAATTGACTAATTTAATAATGTTAAGTTTGTTCCAGACTGACACAACCCCTGTAATTATAACTTTATACAACTCACCCATTTTGTCTATCAATCGTACGCTTGGTAGGATTGTTTGGAGATCTCTACAGCAATACTAAGGAAATGGCTTCAAACTAAACACCTAGATCCAAACATCACCTCACGTTACAGAGCTCCAGAGCTTATCTCTGCCAAGAACAAATGGGAAAGGAGGTAGTGATGGATTGTGACTTTATCACTGAATTGCAGGGGAGAGGGAAGGTTATTAGTTCATGCTGCTCCCAAAAGGGACATTTTCAATGCATCATGTGGGGATTTAGTTGTCTTAGTTGTATATTCAAATCCTTATGCAACACAACACTGAGGGGATTGTTATGGAGCATATTTGTGTGTGTGTGTTGAAAGCTATCTAGAGCCAGGTCTTCACCTGGTGTGAATCAGCATAGCCTCACTGATGTCAATAGTGCAAGGGTAGTTTACATCCGCTGAGGATATGAAGAAGCCTAAATCATCCACCAGTAACAGCTGTTAACTAGCTGGAAGCTGAGTGGAACTCTTTCTTCTGGCAGACTCTGCCCCAATCCATGACAACCCAGACAACGAGAAGCCAAGTCTGGAATTCAGATGCTCCACTTGGTGTTTTAAGGAAACCTGCCGAGTGTTAGCCTTTAGCATATGAATAAGTCCCTACCAAGGTCATGGCTCATTTTGGTCAATTTCACATTTTCAGATGTTTACATCTGTAATGGTGGAGATCCCGACCCAAAGCTGGCTTGTGGGGGGTCACAAAGCTATTGTAGGGGGATGACGGGGTTGCCACGCTCACTTCAGTGCTGCTTGCAGAGTTGGGTTCTGAAGGCGGCAGGCAGGGAGCTTCCTGCAGCCCAGGGAGGTTCCTGGAGGTGGAGGTGGGTCTGATCTCACTGTGCTGCTGGGAGGACCCCAGCTAGGGACTCCTAGGTGCTGGTCCTGGCCAGGCTGGGAGGGAAAGGACTTCCTTTTCTCCTGCATAGCTGTTCTTGGCCAGGGGCTGGGGTGTTGAGAGATCAGACCAACCTCCAGGTACCTCCCCCGACTGCAGGAGGCTTTGTGACTGCACTGGCTTCAGAGCCAGCTGAAGCTTCCTGCACCCGGGGGAGGTACCTGGAAGTGGGTCTGATCTCCTCCTAAAAACAGTCATACAGGGGAAGAGGAAGTCCCATACCTCCCCAGCCAGGCTGGGAGTAGCAGTTGGAGCAGTGGCTGAGGAACCCTAACTCCTCCCCCTCTCCTCCAATAGCTAGATTTCCCAGGGGAGCTCTGATTTCATGATGCATTTTTCATGGTTGTGAATTTGGTAGGGCCCTACACATGAGCAATAACATTGTTCTTTAAAAACCAGTAATAATGCACAATTTACCCCAAAGGGGATATTTAAAACAGGCTAGTGATTCCCAGAAAAGAGTGAATCATTATCATTGTTAAATCATTATCTGGCCTTCTCTGGGCCCTCACACAAACACATTCAACAACCACAAAGCAAGAGTAATTACTAGTGGAATGATGTCAGATTGGAGGGAGGTCTCAAGTGGGGTTCCACAGGGATCTGTTCTGGGTCCGGTATTGTTTAACATCTTCATTAATGTCAAGTATCGGGGGTAGCCGTGTTAGTCTGTATCCACAAAAACAACAAGGAGTCCGGTGGCACATTAAAGACTAACAGATTTATTTGGGCAGAAGCTTTTGTAGATAAAAAAGCCCACTTCTTCAGATGCATCTGAAGCTTCTGCCCAAATAAATCTGTTAGTCTTTAAGGTGCCACCAGACTCCTTGTTATCTTCATTAATGACCTGGATGTAGGTATACAGAGCATATTGATCAAGTCTGCAGATGACACAAAGCTAGAGGGGTTGCCAATAATTTGGAGGATGCAGTGAAATTGAGAGGAGAACTGGGCTATAGACAACAACATGAAATTCAGCAAAGACAAATGTAAAGTGCTACACCTAGGGAAATAAAACCAAATGCACAAATACAGAATGGGGGAGAACTGGCTTGGCAGCAGCGCTGCTGAGAAGGATCTGGGAGCAAGGGGTAGGCTGAGTGGGGAGTAATAGCAGCATAATCAATGGTTATTTTGCAATCTGGAAAGAAAGTCCTTGCTTGCAGCTTTCTGAACAGACCTATGTTCCTAAGGATGCGTGTATCATGCGCCTTTCCTGACCATCCCAGTTGAAGTCGATGAAATACCTCCTGTGATCCACCAGTGCTTGCAACACCATTGAGAAGTACCCTTTTCTGTGTACATACCCTTTGGCAAGGCGGTTTGGTGCCAAGATAGGAATATGCATTCCATCAGTAGCTCCACCGCAGTTAGGGAACCCCATCATGCAAAACCATCCCCTATGTCCTGCATGTTGCCCAGAGTCACTACCCTTCTTAACGGAAGTCTGTTAATGGCCCTGCAAACGTGCATCACAATAACTCCCATGGTGGATCTACCAACTCCAAATTGATTCCTCCCTGACCAGTAGCAGTTTGGCATTGCAAGCTTCCACAAAGCAATCGCTACTTGTTTCTCCACTGTCAGAGCAGGTCTCAATTTAGTATTGCTGCACTTCGTGGCTGGGGAAAGCTCTGCACAACATTCCTGGAAAGTGGCCTTCCACATTTGAAAGTTCTGCAGCCGCAGCTCATCATCCCATAGCTGCATAATAATGTAATCCCACCAGTCAGGGCTTGTTTCCCAGGACCAGAAATGGTGCTCCATCGTGTTCAACTGCTGCATGACTGCCAGCAGCACCCGGGAATTGTTTCATTCTATGGCTTACAGCAGGCTGCTTGAAAGACATCACAATATTCCACGTGACAGCTCCTATCCCAACTCTGGAAATACTGCAGGATAAGACGCAAGGTGTTTGTAATGCTCACAACAATAGTGCTGAGCAGGGTCCACGCTTCTTGGGCTACATGTGGCTAAGCCTGGGTTTTGAAAAAAGGCATGAAAAAACATGGGTTTGCCCTTGATATCAGGGTAGGGAGGAAGGAAGCTGCATCATGAGAGGTTGAAGCCATGTTCCCATTCCCCTCTGCAACTATATTTTGGTCCCATGAGGCATTGCAAGTCCATCCCAACCCCACCTGCAGCTAGTTGCACTGTGAGATAGCTCCCCATGGTGCACTGCTCTCTGCATCGAAGCAAGCGCTGCTAGTTAGGATGCACTCCACCATCACAATGAGTGTGGTGTGGACATGCTTGACCAACTTAATTACTGCGGTGGGTGGACATCAGCTTAAATTAAGTCAACTTAACTTTGTAGTGTAGACATGCCCTAAGTCTATCCTATCAGAGTGGATGCTCTGAGGTGCTGTCTCAGCACAGGGTGGCTAACGATGCCTTTGTAGTGACCCCCACCCCTTTCTCTCAGTGCATGGTGCCCTGCTGTGCTTTTCATTTTGGGTAATAGGAGCCTATATAAGAAAAAGACCCAAAAATCAGGACTGTCCCTATAAAATCAGGACATCTGGTCACCCTGCATGCATCTCCTTCCTGCCTTCCGTGACATTCTCTCCACTTTGCTCTCCCCACCCCAGATTGGCAATGTCGCCCTCATCATCTTCGTCAGCTACTTTGGCAATCGAGTTCACCGCCCCCGGGTTATCGGCTTGGGGGGCCTGCTGCTGGCCCTGGGGGCTTTCCTGGTGACCCTTCCACACTTCCTCTCTGACCGGTACGAGTTTGCCCAAATGAACACGGGTAAGTGACTTGATCTCCTCCTGGGGGGTGTAACTCCCCACCACATCTGCTGGGGGCAGCATGAGCCTCCCCAGTCAAGATGCTCACCCTCTCCTTCTCCTTGCCAGGAATGCGCTGGGGGTGCAGAACGTGTAAAAGAACTGAACTTATTGCAGTATTGCTAGCTGCAAGAGAGCAGAAATCCTGAGATTAGCCCCCAAATCCCGAGATTTGAAAAACCCATGAAATCATGGCTTTTACTCTGTCATTTGACTTCCCTTTGCTCCTCTGCCAGTGTGCATGTGGTCATTTTGGGTTGAAAAGACAACCTTTAATGCGCACACACACACATGCATCCCTCTCCTCTCCCTGACTGTTGGGTAGAGACTCCACTGACCCTTTAAGACAGGCAAAGTCTCATTAATTTCCTATGACGGTCTCAAGTTCCACCCTCCTAGTTCCCCTCCACCCCGTCCCCCACCCCATTCCTCCCTGACCCTTCCCCCTGGATTTCCCTCCCATTCTTGGGTACAGGCACCTGCTCATTCATAAGTCAGACATAAAGAATCATGCCCTTATTTTAGAAAATATGAACTGTACATGCCCCTTATAGCTAAGGGGGGAGGGGTAGCTCAGTGGTTTGAGCATTGGCATGCTAAACCCGGGGTTGTGAGTTCAATCCATAAGGGGGCCATTTAGGGATCTGGAGTAAAAATCTGTCTGGAGATTGGCCCTGCTTTGAGCAGGGGGTTGGACTAGATGACCTCCTGAGGTCCCTTCCAACCCTGGTATTCCATGAATTGTGATGGGCCAGTGTACAAACCCTAAGACAGATGAACAATGTGGACTGACTTCAAGACTAATGCTTAGCTGGATAAGATTTAAGACCAGAGAGGTTTATGGTTTGGGGCCAGTTTGACATAACTACAGAACCCATTTTGAGTGCAGTGACTACATTTATCATCCTTAAACATTATTTCTTTTGAATTCCTCCTCGTATTCAATGCATTTCATACATTTCTTTAAATCCTTCTGCCTGCTTTGCATAATTGTGAACTACTAGATAAATTGTCCAGTAATAATGACAGTTTTATTTACAAAAAATGATCCAATTATAATTGCAGAAATAGCTAAAAATATTTTATTTTTATTTTATTTATCTTTCCTCTCTCCTGCCCCAGAACCACCCTTGTCTCTGGGATCCAGAAACTGCTTCCCAGACTCTCCCTCCCAGCCCCGCTTCCTTTTCTCCTTGCCCCTGGCTCTTGCAGTAGCTCTTCCCCAGCTCCACAACCCTCTGCTCCATTCTACTTCCATAGGGCCTGATGTGGCGAGGCTGGGACCCGGTTCTGCGCCCCGTAAGCTCTCACTCAGAGCACAGCCCACGATTCCAAACCAGCCCTGAAAATGGTGGGAACAGAGGAATTTTATGCATCATCACAAGAGCTGCCACTGCAGGCTCCGCAACCATGAGATGCGTGATTCATTTGCTAGAGCCAGCAGCACTGTTGTTGTTAGTTACTGTTTTCTTTCAGGGATCAGTAGAACAGACTAACTGACCTATTGAAAACAAATGATCTACTGCCAGATGTTTGTTTAGAGAGTGGCTGTGTGGGCCAGGGGAGGTGGCAGTCAGGAGACCTGGGTTTGATTCCTGGGACAAGTCACCTCACTTCTGTATCCCCTGTCTACTAAGGTTGCAAGTTGTTTGGGGCAGGGTTTATGTCTGTGTACAGCACCCGGTACAATGGGGCCCTGATCTCAGTTTGGGCCTATCGGCACTGCCGTAATATAAATACACAGCATCATTTAGTGACCCCTGTACATATGCATGGAGCTTTGCATTGCTAATGTTCCTGCCTCAGGAGCTGATAAATGCAATAAAACAAATGCAGTTGTCCTGCAGGGGGGTGTGAAGACATTTCCAGTGAGAAGAAGCCTTTGTAAATGACATTATGGGTTTAGGACTGTGGATCTCAGCTCGTCACAGCCATGCCAATGCACAGCTTTGACTTCCGTGTACATATTCATTCAGTTGCATAGTAACACTGAGGCACCTCAGGCAGTGCATTTCAGGGCAATCGCTGCACTTCTTGGAGGACTTAACCCCACTTGGCCCTCCACCCTCACATCTTCTGACACGTGTGAGACGTGCTGCAATCTCTGTGAAATAACTTGCTTATCATGTCTTATTATTTAAGTGAATGCCAAGATGGATTAGGGCCAAAGGAGCCCCGCGAGATTGGGGGTCTTATATGGTGGATATATGTTGCCTGCCCAGAGAAGTTAATGGACATGCATGCATGTCTCTCTGTTTGTCATGTGTCAGTCTTCCTGTGCCGTGCCGCCAGAGCAATTCTCTTGACAAGCAGGAAAAACTGGAAGCATGATGGTGCTCTGTGCTCAGGCCCCTCCTGGGGTGACTATCCTGGAACAATGCGGGGGAGGCATCCAGAATTCTAATCTGAATGCAATCCACTTGGCTTCCCATTCCCGCAAGCATGTTCCCATTTTCAGGCATACCAGGAGCAATCCTAGATTTACATGTGCCAGCAAAAGCCCCAGTTTGCTGCCTGACAAGGTGTTGCTGGTGGTACCATTTCAGGCTGGCTAGACTTGGAGGCACCCATCAGGAATCTGTAACTTCCTCCTTCCAGGGCCAGCATTTTAAGTGAGCACGCTCAGTTGGAGCCAGATTTCCACAAGAAAATTGTGAAATTCTGAAAAACAGCCCTTAGACTTAGTTGTTCTTCTCTGCAAAAAAGGAGACACGGGCTCAGATTCACTAAAGTCTCCCACCAAGAGGGCGTGTCACTCCTGCAATAACTTGAGGCAGGGATAGGGTTGTCAACCTTCTAGGATAGGCCTGGAGTCTCCACGAATTAAAGATTAATCTTTAATTAAAGAATGTCATGTGATGGAACATCTAGGAATTCGTCCAGCCAAAACTGGCAACCTAGGCAGGAATGGACTCTGTGTTTGTACAGCACTTGCTGTGATGGACCTCAAACTCAGTGAGGACCTTTGGGCACTCCTGAAATATAAATAACAATAATGGGTATCTGGCTTATTCTAACTCTGCTGAAAGGTGTGGAGACAGGGAAAGCTAAAAGCAAAGCCCCCTGGCTTTATTATTCCAGGTCAGTGCTTCCTTGCTCTGGGCAAGTTGCCATGACCAGTGCTCTTCTGAAGTCCAGGTTCTATTAAATATAATTAAAAAACAACTCTCCACCACTGAACTACACATTTTCCAGAGTTCATCCTCAGTCAAGTACGAAACCCAGGTTCTTACCTGTATCACCAGCTGCCTCACTTCCATCCACATGCAAACGTTTTTATTTGAAAAGTTGGGTGATTAACTGACTAGCCCATGGGTAGGATGTCAGACAAATGCCACGTGTCCCAGTGATCTTACCAAGGAGTTTTGGTCCCATAGCTAGACAGTTTGTGAACTGATGATTGGATTTACAACAGGAATTGTTCTTTATTGACCAATGAAATGGATCAGAGAATAGGTCTCATCTGCTCTGATTCTTTTCTTACTAGAGCCTCATATGTTAAAATGCCTGAACCATAATACAGCCTTGTGGCTTCTAGCTGTGGCATTCACAGACAGGTGTGTCACATGGAGCATGTCTTGTTCACCAGGGCTGTGTTGTTCCAGGCATTTCATGAAGCTGTGCTGGTGCATAAATTGTCTGTTGCACTGGGGTTGTGGTATAGCATGAGCCTTACCCGTGCTCCCCACCAATGTGATGAATGCAAACTGGTATCGGCCCAGTAATGGAGAAGGCCTTGTGATTCTGTGTTTAGACGTGGTGCTGCATAAGCCCAGTCATGCATGTTGTGCTGTTACATGGTGATATGAAAGGGTGGCACACTTACATTCCTGTCTACAGACATAAGCCTGCACACTTCCATAGCAGCACCATGAAGTATTCTGGGGAGCTGAGTTGGCCACTATTTGTTGTTTTAGTTACCAGAACTAGAGGGCACTGAATAATCAACTAGCTCTGAGATAAGTTTTCAGGGAGTGAGAAGAGAGGACAAATTCCTTTGCCATGCTGCACTAGGCAACCTTCTATTGATGCCAGACACCTGCCTGCTCCCGTGGCAGTGTGGTTTCCAGAGGCAATCCTCTGACAGCTGGCTATGTGCATTTACAGATTGCATTGCCACAGGCTTAGCCGGAAGTCTCAGAACACTTGTCAGGAGTGCCAGGGTCTCTGTGGGTTAAGATATTCTTATTGTTATGATTAGAATGTATAGGGTCCAGATACCCCAATCAGGATGAGGGTCCCTGTTGTGCTAGGTGCTGTACAAACACACAAGAATTTATAGTTCCTGCCCCACAAAGCTTTGGGTGGCATTCTGAAAAATTCCTAAGTCACTTAGGGACAAATTTGTAAAGGCAAATAGATGCCTAGTGAGTTTTTTGAAGGCTCTAGGCACCTAATTCCCATTGGAGTAGGTATAACTCACACACCTCCTGGATGTGGTTTCTGTCCCATTTAGTGGCACTGAGACCACTTAGAGAGAGAGATTAATGAGTTTGTGCTACAGCTTTAGCTAATAACCAGTTGGCTTTTAGTTCATGTGGTAGAGGCTCATGCACTAAGCTCCTGAGGCCCCAGGTTTGATCCCACCTGCCGACGACCAGGGTCTGTCAGTATTACATAGGCACTTTTGAAAACCCTATTAGATATCTATATGCCTCTTTAGGCATCTAAATAGCTTTAAAAACCTGACCCTTTGGTCCTTTTGAAAACCCCACCCTTTAAATGTAAGAACGAATCTCTATCAGGATAGAGGGGTGTCAAAACCAACCAACCCAAAACCCAGAGGTCTCTACAAGATGTTGCTAGCTCACTCTCGATTGGGTTATTTGAAAGCAGCCTTAGCACCTACAACAATTGCCCTGGGGAGGGAATTGGGAAGAGGAATTGCTAGGAGAGCACTGAAGTAAGGGAAAGACTTCAGCTGACTTCACCTCATTAACCTCAGCTGAGGGCTCTGACTAAAAGGGGGCATTGTCAAAGCAGTGTCCATGGATTTAGCCCCTCTGTGGGCCATGATAGCCATGTCCTAATTTTTCCAGCCAGATCTGTCTTTTCTTCTCAGCTCAGAGTCTTAGTTGCCCTTCCTGGTCCCCATGCCCTGACTGTTCTAAAGCTCCAATCCCAAAGCAGATGAAATAAATTTAATCCTAGGGGTGTCTCACACAAGTTACCTTTTCTTAAATTGCGAGGCCCCTGGGCATACCAGGTTTTGTTTTTTTTTACTTGTGTACATTTTAAGTTAGCTTTAAATAAAATCTGTCTGGTGGCTTTCTCTAGGTGAAAGAAATGCAGAATGCTGAACAGAAGAGAAATAGTAATGTTGTGGGTCTGGCATGTATTTCTGTGCTCATTAAGTTACAACCAACTTGATTTTACAAAAAGATATTTGGCATCAGATTAATCCTTAATATGGTTGTATTGCTTCTGCTTTTCTTTAAAGCAAAAATCTTCAATGGTTAAGAAGGCTCCTTCATGCTGAAAGCACAAACCACTCACATGCAAGAACTGCTTTTAATGAACTTGCATAAGGATTTTTGTGGTAGCCTGTTATTGGGATGCACAGTCCTATTACGCCAGCGAAAACCCATAATCATCTGAATAACATTTGTTTCTGTTTTGTTGTAATTTGCTCTAACTACAGAAGAGCCACAGAGTCATTTTCTTAACTAAAAAGTGTTGCTGGGAATGTTGAAACAATTGAGGTGAACAAGAAACTAGAATGAAAAGAGCTAGTGAATAAATGCTCTGGAATCATTATATTTCATCTGTGATGCCTTTATTCTACACTGGATACAGATTTTTCTCCTCCCCAAATATCCATTATTATTTGGCCTGCTTTAAAATAGAACCAATTAGGGTGACCAGATATCCCAATTTTACAGAGACAGTCCCGATTTTGGGGTCTTTTTTTATATATAGGCTCCTATTACCCTCCAGCCCCATCCTGATTTTTCACAGTTGTTATCTGGTCACCCTAGAACCAACAAGTATTTTGATCGATAGATTGAAACCAGATTTATTGTGGCCTTTGCGAGGAATTCAGTACCCTCTCTTGCAAAGCTAACCTGAACTACTTAGAGCAATACTTCTGGGTGAACACTGTTATCTTTATTCCTGTACCAAAAGTGGCTTACTGGAGAGGTTCTGTTTCCTCTGTCTCTAATCAGAATAGTCCCCACTCAATTTCCTTTCTACGCTGACCCCTGAAACTAAAGGTAATGTCATGCCTTGAAGGAATGTTGAGGTGATGACAGCTGCTGATTAAAATGAGGATCTTCCCAGTTCTAGCTGAACACCAACACCCAAGCATGTGTGACCAGTAAGGAGGTTTAAAGAGGGGTCTAAGTAGTTAGCTCAGCCTCAGCTGTGCATTGAGTGGGCAGTGCACCTTCTATCACCAACCATACAGTGTGGTCCTACTCCATGAGGCGACTTTACATGTGGTATGGTAGAGTTTATTCTCTCTGAGTGCGTGATCTGTTCAGTTTACAAATACAAAAACCAGCCCTGCACACTCAGCCTGGGCCTGAATGTCAAGCTGGGATTTCACTTCTCAATCATCATCATCACCTTTCATAAAGCTTCAACTTATGCCCTCAGTAACGCCTACACAACCTCTAGAAGACGGGTGTGCTGAGGGCAGAATATGACACAAAGTCATATGGTGAGAGGGCATAGTGGCACGTTGTAATGGTCAGTGAGTGGGTGCTTGGGTTTCTAACACTACTACCATCTCATTCCAGGTAACAACAGTCACACCAAGGCCTATCTCTGCCACAAGGAGGATAAATTTGTGTGTCCCAACACCACCCAGGACCCCCACAAAGAGGCAACCAGCATGTGGGCATTGATGGTCATTGCCCAGCTGTTAGCTGGGATTGGAACTGTTCCCATTCAGCCCTTTGGGATCTCCTATGTGGATGACTTTGCTGAGGCAAACAATTCTCCACTGTATATTGGTAAGTCCCATGTCTGCAGGGATTCTGCTGCTAGGCTTTTACCTCAGAAACACCCTGAAACAAACAAAGTAAAAAATGGTGTTTATCTGATACATACTGGAAAAATACCAGAAATGGCTACTCACTTCATGTTGACTTCCCCCCTGTCCCGGTGCAATTTGTCCCTGCTCCCTGACTCATATCTAACATTAATTCATGCTGGGTACTTTAAACCTGCCTCAGGCACTGAGTGACAGCATATTCCCATATTTCTGTTGGACATGCTGTTGCACTGTACACACATACAGGGTTTAAAACAATACCACATTACAAACTCTGGATGCAATTTTAAAAATTGTATTAAAAAATGTAAAAATCAAATTTGATTGAATATAAATTTCAGTTCTTGATTTCATAAACATTTTCCTCTCTGACTACTTCGGGATATTGCTGTGATGGCAAAGGACAAATCTCTTTAGATAACGGCAAATGTATTTTTATTATATTTTGAATGATTAAATATTAGCTTCTTATTACGGTAAATATATGGGTGGTAAAAAACATAGGCCTAGTGCCAGGAAGAAAAATGTGAAACCCACTAAACCACAGGGTCAGTAACAAGTATACAAAGTCTAAATTGATGTAAGTCATTTTTTTACGTGTAATAAAAATTAAGGTTGATCGTATTTAGACACAAATCTTGAGAAGTATCCAAAAAATCTTCTCATTGCAATATGCAAAAAGAGAAAATTCCCACCCCCCCGTTTGGACATGTACATAGAATGCAAAAATTCCAGAAAACAACCCCCCAAAATGATATAACTAAACCTCAAAAAAGGGAAGCCATACATTCCTGCAGGAGCCCGCTAGCCTGGACTCTGGGCTGCTGCTCCTCGCTGCATTGGTGCAAACTCCCTGTCGGGTAGGGCAGTCACCACTTTGTTGAAATCCTTCTATGAACAGAACCTAGGCCATCCAGGAGACATTCCCTCACTGGAGAAAGGACGGGCTGCTCCTCAAGGAGATAAATGGGGAGCCAGAAGGTAGCATTTATAGTTATTGATGATGATCTTTGGCCTAGACAGTGGGGCTGGCTGAAAATTTTCCATCAAAACTGCTTTTCAGTAGAAAGTTGGGTTTTCAACTAAATGATATTCCTCAAAAACAAGTCTGTTTCCTGTGGAAAGTGTCCACGTTTTATCAAAAACCTAAGCTCCTGAAAACCAAAATATTTTGATTTAAAATCGTGCCTGCTGGAACTTGTAGCTCAGATGTTTTATGCTCCCATCCTCCTCTATGGGCTGAGCGCTCTGGATGAACTACATGCCATGCTGTATCATGGCCAGGGACTCCTATAAGGTACAACCTCCCTTCACCAAGAGGGGAGAAAATGATGCATTATAGGAGATACAGTCTGGCCACCGAGCCCAGCCCATAGATGAAAATGGAAGCATAAAGCACGCAAACTACAATTCAGACAAGGCACCGTGGCATGATTTTGAATCAGAATATTTTGGTTTTCAATATTTTTCCAAAAAATCAAAAGTTTCCATAAAGGAAAAATCTATTGTCCAACTGTCAGCTATACTAGACATTTTAATCCACACGTCTGAGAAACCATCGAGTGACTCTGCCTAAATTTGTGGGCTCTCCACTTTTCCACCAGCCCTGTGGCTTAGTGGTTTAGGTGGGTACCCATTAACCACGGTACTTTATAAAGAAACCACAAGCCAAGAATAGGAAAGAAAAATGAAGCACATCTCAGACCACCTTCCCCAAGGAACTAATCAGACTCAAAACAATGCAAACCCATAATCAGAGTGGCAGACTCAAACAAAGGAAAAGTCAGCCACAGTGTTTAGACAAAGCAAAATTACCACCTGAAGCTGTGCAGGGCACGGACCTCTGATGTTTTGCTCTGCCATTGATCATGCCCCTGCACAGCACTAATGGCCCTTAAATGAGATTCTCCTTTGCAATGCTGCACTGCCTCTCCCTTTATTAGCTGGCTGCCCTCCTTACATTTGTGATGATAATCTATGTCATATGGGCATGACAAAGGGAAGGATCAGAGTAGCTGGCAGCGGCTCAGTCTGCACGGGTGTCCAGCACAAACACACGAGTCAGAGCTTGTTACTCTGTTTGCTCTCTGAGAAATCATTATGCCAATCCAAGGGAGAAAAACAGTAGGAAAACCATCTCCCGGCTGTTATTTAATATTGATTTATTATTCTGCGAGCTGAGGTATTACAGCCTTCAAGGAGCCAAACATTACAGAATGCAGACTCAGAAAGTCTGTGGCTTGGATTTGAAATGGACACTTTTATTACCCAGCAGGTAGCCACCTATTGCAAAGGGAGAGTACTCGGCCTCAGATGCTCATCTGTTCCCAGGGAAATGGGAGCTGTGGTTTACAAGCTGGGGCTTCAAAACTTTCACCTTATTTATGTCATTTGAAAGTTCACCCCCATGCCAAGTGCACTAAGAGATGAGAGCCAGGAGCTCAGCTGGCTCTCAAGGTTACATTGTCCAAGGTGACTTAGAAGCTTAAGTCACATTTTCAAAAATAACATAGGCACTTCGGCCTGGTCTACATTATGGGCTTAGGTGGAATTTAGCCGTGCTAGGTCAATTTTAAAATGAATGCATCCACACAACCAACCCCATTCCGTTGACTTAAAGGGCTCTTAACATCGACTTCTGTACTCCTCCCTCAATGATGAGATTAGTGCTAAAATCGACTTTGCTGGGTCGAATTTAGGGTAGTGCAGATGCAAATCGATGGTACTGGCCTCCAGGAGCTTCCCAGAGTGCTCCAATTTGTCCGCTCTGGACAGCACTTTGAACTCCGATGCACTCGCCAGGTACACGGGAAAAGCACCTGGAACTTCTGAATTTAATTTCCTGTTTGGTCAGTGTGGTGAACTCAGCAGCACAGGTGATCATGCAGTCCCCCCAGAATCATAAAGCGGAGAATGTTTCTACACTCCCCTTATCATCTCCGTCCCTGAGGCTATTGCAAATTAGAAGGCGAAAAAAACGCTCTTGCGATGACATGTTTTCCAAGCTCATGCAGTCCTCCCACATTGATAGGGCACAGCTTAACGAATGGAAGCATTCAGTGGCAGAGGCCAGGAAAGAATTAAGTGAGCATGAAGAGTGGAGGCAGGACGCGATACTGAGGAAAGCCCGCAAGAGCACAGACCTCCCACTGCATCCACTGTATAACTACCTACCCTCCTCCCCATGTTCCATAGCCTCCTCACCCAGATGCCCAAGAGCGTGGGGGGAGGCTCTGGGCACCCAGCCACTCCACTCCAGAGGATGGCCAAAGCAACAGAAGGCTGTCATTCAAACAGTTTGATTTTTAGTATGGCTATAATAAGCAATGTGGCCGTGTCCTTCCCTCCTTCCCCACCTCACCCGGGCTACCTTATCCATTATCTCATTTTTTTTTTAATTAATAAAGGAAGAATGCATGGTTTCAAAACAATAGTTACTTTATTTCGAAGAGGGGAGGGTGGTTGGCTTACAGGGAATTAAAATCAACAAAGGGGGCGAGTTTTCATCAAGCAGAAACACACACAACTGTCACACCCATAGCCTGGTCAGTCATGAAACTGGTTTTCAAAGCCTTTCTGATGCGTAGCGCACCTTGCTTTGCTCTTCTAATCGCCCTAGTGTCTGCCTGCTCAAAATTGGATGCCAGGCTATTTGCGTAAATCTCCCACCCCGCCATAAATGTGTCCCTCTTACTCTCACAGATATTATAGAGCACGCAGCAAGTAGCAATAACAATGGGAATGTTGGTTGTGCTGAGGTCTGACCTAGTCAGCAAACAGCGCCAGCAAGCTTTTAAAGTGTGTGACAGTGAGCTGAGTGGACTCCATGCTTGCATGGTATGGAGTCTGCATGGGTAACCCAGGAAAAAAGGCATGAAATGATTGACAGCTGTTGCTTTCACGGAGGGAGGGGCGACTAACGACATGTACCCAAAACCACCTGCAACAAGTGGTGAGTTGGGTTTCCAAAAGTTCCTCAGCATGTTAGGCACCTAAACCCTATTGGTTTCAGTTGGAGTGTGAGTCCAATAGGAGTTGGGCACTTAAGCCTTTGAAAATTGCACTAGGTGCCTATATGCTTCCTTAGGCACCTAAATATCTGTGTAAGTTGGACCAGAAGTACCTAAGTCACTTTTGAAAAAAAATTGGGATTAGGCTCCTAAATCACTTTGGGTACATTTACACTGCAAACAAACCCACAAAGCACCGAATATTGGACCCTGGGTCAACTGATCAGCTTGTAGGGGGCACACCATGGAGCTGAGAATAGCAGAGCAGACCTTCCCGTGTGGGCTGGAGCCCGGGCTCAGAAACCCGGAGTGGGAGAGGAATCTCAGTGCCTGGGCAGCCCTGGAGCTCACAAGCCCGAATCAGTTGACCCTGACTCTGACCCTGCTGCGTAAGGGGCGGAAGGGGGGGTGCAGCGTAGACGTAGGCACTCTGGAAAACGTTGCTCATAGGTTCTTGTAGGCAATCCCTGCTTCCTAAACTTTCTGTAGAAAAGAAGGTGGAATGGGCAAAATTAAGGGAAGGGGCTTGGGGTTTGATTTTTTTAAATACACTGATTTTATTTCCTTTATCCTCATTTCGCAAAAAAGGTTAGAAACATCTCCTGTAGGAAACAGGGGCCACAGCAGCTGGGTTCTCAAGAGCTCTCAATGGCAGCTGTCTGCTGAGAACTACAAGGGACAGATTTTTAGAAGAGCTCAGACTCAAGAGGCAGATTTTCACGTGCTCAGTACCCACCCTTGGGCCCAGCATGCACCTGACATGCTGAGCTCTGCTGAAAAGCTGTCCAGAAGGGGCTGTCTAATTAGTAGTTACAGATTTAGGGATTAGTTGCATGCAAAAAGCAATCTTCATCTTCACTTCACTGCGTAGGAGGAGCCAGCACTTGAGGACTGAGTGCCCTTAGTACCTTTTTGGATCCCACAGTCTGGAGTACTTCACGTCAGAGACAAAATTGTTCTTATTTTAAACAATTGTAAATTGACCATTTAGATGTATACCATGATTATAGGAACATAGACTGGAGAGAATGCATCACACCCATCCAGTCCAGTATCATCTCTGACAGTGACAAGCCCCAATCGCTTCCGAGGAAGGGGTAAGAATGTAACAGTAGAAGATGAGATATAATCTGTCCCTGAAACTCCACCACAGGTCTCATCCTGATCTCTAATAGTTTGAGATTGGCTTTAACCCTGAAGCACGAGGTTTAATATTCCTTACAAAATTTATGTTAACATTAACATTATAACTCTGGATATTCTTGTTATCCACAGAAATGTCCAATCCATTTTTGAACTGTGCTAAGTTCTTTGGCTCAATGACTTTCTGTGTTCCGCAGTCTAATGATTAATACAATAAAAGCAACTCTTATTCCTAATATCCTTACTCTTCAAAATATCTGCTGGTGTTGTTTTAGGAGTAAATACTCTGTCTTGTTGTCTTTAAAGGAGTAACACACTTGAAGCAGTGTGGTTATGTCAGATACCTTCGCATCTACGCTGCATGGAAGCCCCAGTTCAGCAAAGCACTTAACCATGTGCCCAAGCCACCTTGACATCAATGGGACTTGAGTATGTGCTTAAAGTTAAGATGGTGCTTAAGCTTTGTTGAATGGAAGCCAAAGGCACATGGTGTTCAGCCTCATGAACCCACAATGTACCTAGAGACAGATCCTCTGAGGTATTTAAGTGCCTAACTCCCATTGGTTTCAATGAGAGTTAGGTGCCCAAATACCTTTGAGGATCTGGGCCCTGGTGCCTGCAGATACCTGGCTAGTTGCCCACCTTGACATGTGGTTTGGCTTACTGATCCTGCGAAGTGCTGAGAGCCCTTCACTCCTATAGCCTGCAATAGGAGGGGAGAGTGCTCAGCACTGCACAATCACAGGGATGGCTCATCACTGCTCCCTTCACTGCAGATTTTCATAGCACTGTGATAAATGGCTGGTGATACACAAAGGGTAGCAATAAGCATTGATTGCAACATTGAAATGCATCTGCAAGACCTTGATTTTTGACAGTTTGGATGGGATCCTTTTGAATGGCAGCTGCATTTATCATCTCTAATGCGTCTGTTGAATAAACAGTGCATATAACAGCTGAGCAATAGAGGAGGCATTAATTATCTGTCAGTTGGTAAGAGATGACTTATCTCTCCTGTGTGTTGTGACACCATTCCTGCCTCGCTTGGGAAGATAAATGCCAAATCAGCAATGAAGCAATTACTCAATAATCTGCCACTAACTCTGGTGCTCTCCCACTCTTGCTTTCAGCAATCCTGTTTTCCATCGCTGTGTTTGGCCCATCTTTTGGATACTTGCTGGGGTCCGTGGTGCTGCGGCTGTTTGTGGACATTGGGAGACCTGACGTGAGTGAGTATTCCACAAAAACAACAAGGAGTCTGGTGGCACCTTAAAGACTAACATTTATTTGGGCATAAGCTTTCGTGGGTAAAAACCCCCCTTCTTCAGATGCAGTATTCCACAGGTAGCACTGGACTTTCCAAGGCTCCCCTCTGCGTCAGAAGGACAACGGTCACTTTGATAGGCCTGTTGGCTGGAACATTGCCCTGGCTGTAGTGAATCAGGAAACCCTTTTCCAGTTGAAAGGTTGGGTCTGGAAGAACCACACAGAATATATTCTAAGGCCTGCATATGGCCACCAACGAGATCAACTCTCTGGGGAAAGCTTATAGATTAGCATAACACTTGATGACAGGCAAAGAGCATGTTGAGCCAGAGCCCTTCTGTAGATTTTCTGTGTGGTTTATTGACTTGCTGAATGGAAACTATTTGTAGTGATTTCTAGACTCTAGTGCACTGTGAAGACTCAGGGGCAGCAAGGGTGCTGCTTGAGTGGTGCTCTACCCTAGCTGAGCAGGTAGGGGCAAATGCACTTCTGAAAGGTCCGCTCCACTCCCAGAACGTTATAGGATGGGCCAGGCTAGACTCACTTACGTGCTGTATAGCTGGGGAGGTAGCATGGTTAGTGTTATGTGCTGGACTTCAGGGCACCTGGCTTCTACTCCTGGTTCTACCAGTGATGTGCTGTGTGCCTTACCCAAGTCATATCCACTCCCACCTTGTCTATTTCGATCATAAGCTCTTACAGGGCTGGAACTGTCTCTGTGCAGGGCTTAGCACAATGGGGTGCGAATCTCCGCTGGGGCCTTCAGATACTACTGGAACACAAAGATGATTATTATTAATTATTTGTATTGTGGTAGTACTGAGGAGCCCTCATCATGGACCAGGACTCCATTGTGCTAGGTGCTGTACAAACCCAGAACGAAAAGACAATTGCTGTGGGGATGCAGCCTGGAATATTGTTGGTTTGGAGTTTAATCGCATGTACGGTGACCAGACAGCAAATGTGAAAAATCGGGACGGGGTGGGGGGTAATAGGAGCCTATAAAAGAAAAAGACCAAAAATTGGGACTGCCCCTATAAAATTGGGACATTTGGTCACCCTAATCACATGCTTCCACAGTTCTGCAGCCAGCCAGGCATTTGAGAAGAGATGCCACACAGCAAAGTAAAGGTAGAAAGAGAACCCAGCTCCCTCCAATTTGTCTAGCTCCCAGCAGCAGGGAGTCCTTTATCGGCTGTACATGTGGGATCTATTGTTAGCAAATTCTCCACCACTTCATCATTAGTGTGGCTTTTCCTCCGTTTCTTCAGAAAGATCTGGACCATGTGACATTTTTGTCTGGTGCCAGATAAGAAAAATATATGAGTCGAGGGCAGGAAGTGTCAGAAGAGCTAGGCTTGGTCTCCGTGGAGACAGACAGATTTAGCATCCTCTCTGTGGTCGCCCCTTGATGACATCACCCATCCAGGAATGGATTGGTTCTGGTCAGAGCAGCCAGGCAATTGTTCTGGCTGGGTGTGGGCTTTGCTTGCACTGGACCTTGGTTTATTCCTGGATGGCAGGAAGTCTGGGCTGAGAAGCATACACTTAAGCCTACTGTTTGTTCCTTTTCCACTTATAAAGGCCTAACAATGCAGAGATGCACTTTCCATGCCAACCCCAGTGCTCTTTTGACCTCGGATGAGTAATGCCGCCCGGCCGAAGGATGTCTGTGCTGGAAGCGCAATGACCCTCTTGTCTCTCCTCTGGTCCCTGGAGAAGGGTGTGAAGCTAATACCTTCGGAAATCACTCTCATTAAGGCTGTCTCTTTGCTAGCTGAGGTGACAGGCTCTTCCCTTAAGCTCAGTGAGCAGAAAGTTGCCAAACCTGGGAACAATGGGACAGGGATTCTTTCCAGGAAAGTGGCTACTAAAATTTCCAGTCACCTTCTTGACTCTACAATCCTTCTGTCAATCTGGATTCCAAGCATGCCATCTACCCAAAGGCAAAGGATGATGGAATAGAGACGACTTTAACTCCTTCGCCACTGAGTGGCTTCTTGGGAAGATCTTTGAATCCTGCATCAGTTAGATGCTGATGTAACTTTTCCAGGCACTCCGAGAGTGCAGGGCTGCTTGGACATGGAGTCCTCGGTTAGGCTCATCTCCATCACATCATGGGCTCTTTCTAGTAGCAGTGAAGGGTTAAACCTGCATTCTGCACTGCTAGTGCTTGATCCTGCATCTATTACAAATAATGACAGAGCTCCTGTTTCCTTCAGTTGCACGAGATCATCAGGTAGATCCCAGGCCCACAGCAAGCCCAGCACAGACTTTGGCCTTGGCCTGGAGATTAACTGCAGGCCTGGAGACCCCACCAGTCATCAGGAATAGATATACTCATGGTGCTAGGGGGTTCTCTGCTAGAAATGACAGCAGCTGCCTTGCTGATTACACAAGGCAGGCAGGGAACCATGAACCCTCAAGCCCATGTCCACCTCCTCAGCGAGCTTTGCTGTGCCAAGGACCAGTTGGACATGCTGCCTTGCTTGGACCCCCCAACCAAGACTGTTACTCCTAAGAGAGAGGGAGGCAGCTGAAGTCTGAGCCTGGCTGTGCCTGCGTTAATGAGACTGTGCAGAGCTGTTCAGCACACTCCCTGGGAGGGGCTCCTGGCCAGTCAGCATGTTGCCTTTGCTCGGCTGTGACTAATGGGCTCCAATGCCTCACCTCATGTGTTGGCTTTGAGAACCCCCTTGGCCATGCTGCCTACATTCAGATAATTGGGGTGTGGCTGCGAGGGAAGTGTTCCAGCGTGAGCCTTGGCCATTCAGAACTAGCTCCTGATAGGGAAGGGGGAGTGTATGGGGGCAAGGCCCCCTTGTAGGATCATTTGGCCATAAGCAGTGACCCCTGTGGTGTGGAAACATTTAGGGACATCCTCAGCTGATATAAATCGATGAAGCTGCATTGATTTCAATGAAGAATATCTCAGTGACTTCAATGGAGCTACGCCCATTTACCCCAGCTGGGGATCTGGCCCTTAGTCTATTTTACAGGAGGCTTCATATAAAGCTTCTTGCTCCTCTAACCCCTAGGAAGTGGGCTGGAGTGGATTAATTTTTTTCTCCTTGCTTTTATTTTGGGCCAAGAATGTGTAAAAATAAGAACTAATTAGGACAACCATGCATGGGGATCAAACCTGAGACCTTGAGACTAACACACGTGAGTCCCTAGGTTCTGAAATAAAAGACTAGCTCTGGTGAGTCAAAGGGAGTTGTAGACTCATATATCTCTATACATAGTGTAGCCACCTAGGGGGACAGAGTCATGTTGTGCTAACGGGAGTTGTATTAGGACACTGGCTAACTTCACTCCTCCCTGTGTTTTCAGATCTCATGAATCTGACACCACATGACCAACGCTGGATTGGAGCCTGGTGGCTGGGGCTGCTCATCTCTTCAGGCTGCCTGCTGCTCACCTCCATTCCCTATTTCTTCTTTCCTCGGTACATGTTCAAAGGGCAGGTAAGACCCTGGCATTGTAGGGGCAGAACATCATCTTGCTCAGAGCAGGTTTGTGGTGTTTTATGTGGTGATACATGTCTCCTTCCAGGGCAGTTATGGGGAATGGAGACAAGGGAGGACGGACAGCATGTTGGCCATTCTGATATGTGCTTGTGAATCTTGGCAAGTGAATCTGTAAGGGACTGAGTCCTTCACTTTCTTGCAATTAACCTAGGTGGAGGAGAAAACCAGAACTGGCCTTCAGCGGGCAGGTGGCAAGCTGAGACTTCTTCTTGTCTGCTACTCTGTCCATCTGGTTAACTCATCCTCCCCGCACTCCGTCCTGTCTGTATGTTCTGTCCACCTGGTGAATCTTTTTGCACACTAGACTGGGAACTCTCTGTGGCAGGAACTGTCTTCTCTGTTACTTATCACTATGGTGCCTAGCACAATGGAGTCATAGTCCTTGCTCGGAGCTCCCAGGCAGAGGTGACGTGGGGGAGGGCATGTGTGGTCACATGCCCCCCACCCCCACCCCCTGGATTTGCCGTTTGGCTCGTATAGAGCAAGCTCACATGGACTGAGCATGCTCAGTAACACGGTTGAAGCTGGCTGCCCCCAATGCGCCCCCCCCCCAACACTGTCGGCAGGCTTGGGTTGTCTCTGCTCCCAGGTGTTGTAATACAAATAATGTACAATAATAACTGAATTTCTTTCCTCACATGGAAAGGACCCTACGCTACACTCGTTCCTCTTGTTTTACTGCTAAACTTACAATGCATGAATATCTGGTTACCAAACTATGTCACAGGTTGGTGATCTCAGTCCACACTCAGTCATTACACTTGGCACCTGGGTGCCAATGTCATCCCACTAGCTGAGCGGGGATATTGAACCTCCCTAGATTAGGGCCTGCCAGGTCAAGGCTGAGGCATGTTGGCTGAGCAGTGTGGAGAGGCTTCTGATGTTTCAGGTTGTGGATAAATGGAGGACTTTCACACAAGGCATCATGAGCCTGTGGAACTTATTGCTACAAGCTATCACTGAGGCCAGGAGCTTGTCAAGATTCAGAGAAGGATTGGACATTTATATGGATAATGAGAATATCTGGCGATATACAGAAAACAAGAGTTTTGGAAGGGACATAAGCCCTCCTGCTTCAGGGCTTTAACCAAGCTCAAAATGCTCAGCTTCAGGAAGACATTTTGCCTTGGGGCAGGTTAACCCATAACAGCCCATGGCAGGAGTTCTTCCGTCTGAAGCGGCTGGTGCTGGCTAGCATTGGGGATGAGATACTGAAGTCGATGACTTCTTGCATTTCCAATGTTACTATTTCATTCACCAAGGCTGTCTTTTATCACCACTGCATTCACTTAGTTGTATTTTTGTGTAAGACACTATCCTCTCCACAGGAATTGAGGTTTCACTGCACCTTGCACCTGTCTCGTTAGCCTCTTTCCTCCCATCTCCCTGCTATAGCCACCTTGGCATTCTGTGCTTTCCTGCCCCTTCTTTCCCTCCCCTTACAGTGGCATCACCACCCCCATCCTTGTCCTGTCTTCTCCAAGGTCATGTTCTCTAACGATAACAGGGACACGAGCAGAGGGCTTCCAGGGGTAATTGTTCAAAGTGGAGCTCCGCTGTGAGGTACCAGCACCATGCCGAGCTGTGTAGCAGAGCTGGTTGGGAATTTTTCCAGAAGACATTTTTTTGGGTCAGAAATGCTGATCAATTGAGACAGATTGCAGGAAAAGGTTGGTCTGGACAAATTCCCCATTTTGAGAGCAGTTTGGGCGGCGACAGGGGGAGAGAGAAAGGTTTGAAATTGTCAGAATGTCCCATTTTGATGTTTTCAACATGAAAAGTTCCACTTTTTGCTTTGAAACGGCTCTTCATTCCAAAATGTAAGTTAATTTATAGTAAAAAAAAAAAAAAAATCAAAATTGAAACAAAACATTTCATAATTTTCTTTCAGTTGACTCAATTGGAATTCCTCCTCCTCCCTGCCCTGATATTTGGTTCATTCCAATTTTTGAGATATTTGACTTTTCATCCCAATTTAGGGTGTTTGTATTTTTTTCAAAAGTTCTCAGACAGGAAAACCGCTTTTCATCCAGCTCTACTCTAGTGCCTAACAGGGCAGATTTGAGAAGCCGCTCAGATAATTAACTCCTTCACTGCCGCAGGCTGAGCAAGTGCCTCAGCCTTGGTGAAAGATCAAAGAGTAGCTTGGCTCCAGCAGGTGGAATGCCAGGACACAGCTGGCAATGTCCAACTGCACCAGAGAAGCACATCTCCTTGTCTTCCCCTTTATGCACCCTGGGGCTCTCCCTGCACTGAGCACAACAAGGGCTGAGTTGGCTCTTGTGTCAGAGCAGGCCAGCCAGTGCTTTGGAAGGGGGCGTCTAAGCTTTCTTAATTGACGGCTGCCACTTGTGCTTCTGTGCGTGACCACACCTGCATGACAGCTGTCTCTCTGATACAGTTATGGGGTAGTTTCCAGAACCCATCACTCACCTGGAGAAAGCCAACTGTCTGCCAGTGCCTCTCGGAGTAAGCTGTTCTTCTCTCTGCTCTCCCCAGGATGCAGGTGCTGAGGTAGACATGCTGAAGAAGATGGAGAAGGCAAAGGCTGAAGAAGTCTCCCTGGCGGAATTCATTAAAAGTAAAGGGCTCCTGTTCTAGACTTTCACTTTAACTGTTTTGAGTGGCTGATAGTGCACTCAGGAACTGGAATGACTCACATGGCTAGGCAAGTGCTGCGTAACTTCCTGGCACGTGGCTGCCTATGCTCCTCAGGCCTTGCTGGCAGCACTTGCACCTAGTCTAATCCGGAGTGAGGGATAAATATTTCAGTGTGCCCAAGTCTCATATTCAGAAGTGACTTTAGTCTCCCCCGCTGCAAGTCAATGGGACTTAAGCTCCTAGGGCCCAAGTCTCTTTGAAAGTGGGCCTGAGGCTCCCAAGTCACTTAGGCACTTTGGACAATAGTACCCAGCATGTTGCTCTTACCAAATTCTGCAGGGAATACAAAGTGCAGATCAATGGCAGTAGGTACTGGGTCTACCTTCAAACTTGTAACTGCAATCTAAGCCAGCCTGTTTAAATGTAGCTCTCTCTAGAGGAAAGAGATCTCAGGGACACAAGCACACTCTGACACAGCAATTACACATTGTTAGCAGAGGATGTGCCACCCTCCCCCAGGGGTAGCACACTGTACCACTGCTTTGCTGCCTGGGAGTTTCCAGACAAGGATGTTTCCTCTTCCTCATGCGGACAAATTGCCTCTAAAAAAAATGGTCAAAGTTAAGGAGGTGATCAATAGAATGACAGTGATCCATGAGTAACTTGGGGTCAGTCAACTGTCTGTGGCATATCGCTAGGCTGGCCAGTCTGATGCAGGTCATCTCAGATTGGCCTTTCGGAATAATAAATTACACTCTGCCATTTATTCAAATGAACAAGCAGTTAATTTTCCTTGCAATCAGAGTCCAGGAGCTAGATCTTCACCTGGTGTAAATCAGCATGGCTCTATTAAAGTCAATGGAGTTTCATTGGTTTACACCACCTGAGGATCTGGCCCACATTTTAACAAGTCAGCATGACACAGCTAGACAATATTACAAGAAGGGCAGGGTGTCTAAATTCAGAAAAACAGACACAGAAAGAAGAGGTCAATGGTGGGGCTTGAGGCAGCCTTTCCTCCAGTGCCTAATTTGCTGAGCCCTGGCATATCTAGGCTCAGCAGTTCATAGCCCCAGCACCTCTGGGCTTGCCACATCAGTTATGAATGTAAAATAATTGCTTGAGCCCCAGCACATAATTGCTTGAGCCCCAGGACTTCTTTCATTACAAATTAAGCACTGCTTACCTCCCTATTCCAATATGACCATTCTTCTGGGAATTGTCTCCAATAGCAGAACCCACATGTGCTTCAGAGGTTCCTGTATTAAATCATCATAGAAAGGCTGTTTCTAAGCTTTCTCTTCATGGGACGAGCTGTTGGCATGACCTCTTCCTTGATAAATTACTTCTTTCTTCTTGTTTCCTTGTAGAATTCCCTCGGATCTTTCTCAAGCTGCTCCTGAACCCCCTCTTCATCCTCCTGGTCCTGGCTCAGTGCAGCTTCTCCTCAGTAATAGCTGGTCTCTCCACCTTCCTCAACAAGTTCCTGGAGAAACAGTATGGCACCACCTCTTCCTATGCCAACTTCCTCATTGGTGAGACACATGTCCATGTCCCCGTGAAAGGGGGCGAATGGCCCTGAATTCAAAGGGAAGATTTGAAATGCAGCAAATGCATTTACACATGGGGGGCACCCAGTCCATGATTTCCACCGCTTTTTAAAATATAAACAGAGAAAACATGGGAAATACATTCTCCTGGCACTGCAGCTGGGGAAGGATGTAGGCAAGTTTCACAGACCTCCACCCTCTCTGGTTTTGAGCCAGTCCAAGTCGTTTCCCTTTTCCTGCCCTGAATGTTTGTGAGGATGAGACCATGGTGACCTCATCAGTCGGGCTGTCCATGGTTGACCTTACTGTTAGTGGGCTAGAGGCTGCTCTCATGTACACCATGCAACCTACTGACTTGGGCAGGCAAAGTCAGGTAGATGTTTCAAATCAATTGGTTTGAGAAACTTTTCCACTGATGCACCAAATTTGACATTCGGGAGATGTGTAAAATTAATGTAGTCTTCCTGCCACGGGCAAGATCCTCTGCCACGCTACAGCAAACAGGCTGTCAAGCCAGTTTAACAAGCCACCTAGGAATTCCCCCAGCCTTGAGGGCATCCCTCAGAGGAACAGAGCTGGCCTAATGGTTGTACATTGTCCTCCTTGCAGCCCCTGACTTAGGATCAAAGCTGGGGAAGGAAGAGGCGTGGCCAAATTGGTGCAAAGGTGCTGCTTAGGGTTTATGAAAAATAGATGTGATATCACCAATGAAACTTCCCAGCCTGGGGTAACTAGTGCGCACCAGGTACTGTGGCAATTAATTGGCCTCAGGAGATTGAAGGGTCTGTGGTTCCCCCTCCCACCACAAATACCTAGCCAGCCCTGCTCTTCTGAATGTCAGTACTGAACGGCTCTTGGCCAGGAAAGCTCTTCACATGCACTCATGGCTGCTGCCTCTTCTCTCATTGCAGGAGCTGTGAACCTGCCCGCGGCTGCACTAGGGATGCTTCTAGGAGGAATTATCATGAAGCGCTTTGGCTTCTCCATCAAAGCCATCCCACGGTTTGCACTAGTGGTGCTCCTCATCTCCATTCTCTGCTGCCTCCCCCTCTTCTTCATGGGCTGCCCTACACAGGCCATTGCTGGGGTTTATCCACCCAGGTAATACAGGGCTGTGCCAGTGAGGAAGGCTGGCTGAGAGTATAATCCTGTTTGGGCCATTAGAGTGCGTTTTGAACCTGGGACCTTCATTGCTAAAAGCAGGAGCCTGACCAACTTTACCCAAAGGAGTTAAGAGTCTACTACTGCTACTGGTTAACAGATTATCTTCTTACACTAGAGGAGGCCGCAAAATGCAGAGTGGAAGTTAATGTCCACCAAGTATTGAGATTAGTTCCACCTCTCCTTCACTCTGCTTCTTCTACTTTTCTCTTCCCTTCCTTCTTTGGCCAATTCTTTTTCTTGCCCTCCGCTCCCCTCACTCAGTCCCTGGCCCAGTTACAGATGACACAGAGCCCACAGCCTTCTGTATATTTATACTCCAGTTACACTACAGTTTGACCACACCACAGACACTCCACCATACAAGGCTATGGCCATCTATGGACTTCACGTTTGTCACGGGCCACTTAGGAGTTCCATGATGAGGAGGGCACAGTGAGGTCTTCCCATAGCCAGCCCACAGCACACATTGGCTTCCAGTCAGGCCTGGCCATTCACTGCTTGTCCTTGTAGCAGTTGCAGGAGGCTCTCCTCCTCACTTGCTCACTTCAGCCAGGTGCAGAGGGAACCAGGCCATGTCCAATGCAGGCTCTCACATATGCAGCTCCCATAGCATTGACACATTCGTTTGCCAGGCAAAACTAACCCTCCATGTTGCTCCCTTTGCTACCTTCTGCTCCTCGAGATTGCATATCTTGGGATGAGCCAAATCGACCGTATGTTTTTGCTGTGACAGCCGTATGTCACAACCACCCAGAAGAGGAATGTTACACACCTCTCCTTGGTGGGCTCCCCCAAGACTGACTGAGCAGAAAAGTGTTTGGAAAAGGGCAAGTATTCTGTATCCTGGCTGCCTCTGAACCAGGGGATGCCACTGTGCAATGGCGTCAGCTTCAAAAGGGCACTCTGAATGGTGATTGGCTGACAGGGTTAGCACATCCTGGGAAGTTCTGTCTTTCAGAGGTGGTCCTTCCAGGAGCCTCATCAGAGTATGGTCTCTGTGTCTGTTGGGCATGTGATCTATTTCAGCATCATTTCCCATCTAATCTCTGCAGCCGCTGGTTATAAACATAACCAGTTACTGGGCTCAATACAGTGGTAACTTGGTGACATTCTATGGCCTGGGTTATACAGGAGGTCAGACCAGATGATCATTATGATCCTTTCTGGCCTTTAATCTATGTCCAACCTGCTGGGCCGAGATATATCGGCCAGAGAACAGAGAGGGTATACAGCACAGAGCACCCCTTTCCAAACAAGTGTGGTCATAATGTTTACCTGATGACTCCCACATCACTCAAAGCTACCTCTGTAAGTTTCATCCCTACATTTCTATAAGGGAGAGGGGCTCTGGCTAGTGGAACACCTGCCCAGTCTGAAGGCTGTTAGTACAGCCAGCTGACTCTCACCCTCCTTCTCTCGGAGAGTAGCCTCGCTGGTTGTGTGAGAGGGAACTCTTGCCTTTTATTGTCCCCTTTTACTAATTTAAGATAAAGTTGCACTTGGTCTCCATCTCAAGCTCGCCGGTTTCATCAGACCATTTCCCAGCATACTGCCAATATCTTAAGAAAGGGCTTCCACACAGATGTTTCTCTTGACCTGTGATAAGCCCTCTGTCCCAGAGGTGCGCTGCTTGCAAACAGGAGGGGCCAGGGACTGGCCACTCTATCCATTCATTCTCTCCCCTTCACTCTCCTGTAGTTAAACAAAAAACACTTACATATTTCTAACCAAGGAAAGCAACACCAGCTCTCGGCAAACAGACCTCTGGGAAATGGCTGGCAGTATTTGTACGGTGCTCATGAGATCTGCATTGAGTGTACTTCATTAGCAGTGGTTAATAGTCATTGGGAGTGTTGACAATTTTAAAAATCCCCAAAAATATTTGTCCATGTGTGGAGGTGCTCTAATTAGCCATACAGCATAGTGTTCAGCCTGTATTGTTGGATTCAGGGGTGGGGGTGGGGGAGAAAGCTGGTAAAGGATCTACAAGACAGGAAGGACAGTTTTGTGGATAGGACATTGACTTGGGACTAGGAGTCCTGGGGTCATTCTCTAGCTCTGCCACAGGCTCCCGATATGACTGTGCAAATCACAAGACTGCTCTGTGCCTCAGTTTCCCCTATGTAAAATGGGGATGATAGCATTTCCCTACCTCACTGGGGAGTTGTAAGGATACATCTATTACTGATTATGAGATACTCAGATACTGCAAGGATGGGAAGATGAGAGAAGAGCATCTTCTCCAGGGAAAGTTCCTGCCTGTTGGGGCCATCTGATTCATTCCTATGGGGAAAAGCACATACCTGCCATTCTGCTTCTCTGCACAGAGCAGAGAGGAATCTCACTCTTGGGCCTGAGGCACAAGCCTGGCTGGCTCCAGGCTCCTGCTAGGAGGCAAGGGGAGAATCCTGGAAGTTGGTCACATTAGGAAAGGGAATCTCACTTGTAGGCTACTTCGCTGAAGAGCTTGTCCTGCCAGGATTCTCACTCTCAGCTCACAGCTTAGTAGGATAAGGCTGGATCCTGTGACGCCGGCTTCCACACACCAAAAATTCCCTCTTCACAAGTGTTTTTAATGGGATCTCCGGCAGCACAGATTTAGCCATAGGCAGAGAGAGTGACCCGCATCAGAGGCAAAGAGCTCCCCTGACTCTCCCTTCAGTTGATGGCAGGATTTTAGTGATACAGTCCTGAGAGCCCCCTCCAGCACCTCAGTGCTATTTCCCATCTGGGCTGTTTTCCTCAGGCACCTCCCACTTGGAAAGGCCAGGATTCAGAGATAGGAGTGAAACGACTTAGAATGAAATCCTTTGCAAAAGAATCCCAGTCACTTCAGGGCACAGGTACCTAACTCAGTATTTCAATTCCTGCCTCTCACAGGCAGGCAGGGCATCAAAGGCCTCAAGGCTCGTGCCATAGTTGGCTCAGCTCTTAGCTGAGACGTTTAGAAGGCACCAGTCACGATAGCCCCTCGACTGAGCTGCACAAAGCTTTTGTAAGGCACGGGCCATGCTTTCATTCAGCACTGTTCTCTTGCTGCTGGAGCCAGACTGGCTGCTTGCTTCAGGAGCTCAGGCCGTCAGCCTCGGTCCAGCTAAGAATTCCTCCCAGCCTAGAGTTCAACACTGTGTGTTAATTGAGGTGGCGCTGTTCTGAAGAAAGAGAGCAGGTTACTCTGGAGGTCTCTGAGCACATTACCACTGCAGTTCCAGGCCACTCACCCTTTTTTGCAGTCTGAGATCAGAGTCTGGACAAGTGAAGCAGAGTTGCAGAGAGTCGGGGCTTGCAGGCTCTTTGGAGGTGCCATTTGGAGCTATGGGTCAGCACACCTGTGCCCTCTAGTGGTGTCAGGATTCACTAAGATATTTGTGTATGTCCGGTCGCTGTCAGGGAGGGCGCAGTCAGCTCGAGGGCAGTGTCTGCTGACCAGGCCCTGGGATTGAATTGCCCCCATCACTTACTGACAATTTGCTGTGTTTTGATGGAATGCAGGGAGCAGGTGCCACGCTGCAGAGAGAGATCTGCATGCTGTATATTAAAGTCTGACTTTATCTCATTCTTGCCTTGGAAATGCTGGGATGAGGTCAGGGAACATGGCCCTTGAACTCCAATACACTGCTGGGAGGTGGTGATGGTTTTATGTTTTAATTTGAGACCATGTTTGTCACTCCCCAGCTTGAAGGCATGGGCTGGAGTTTCTCTGATAATTGTGCAACACTGACAGACCCCAGATGTCAGCAGGCGGGATTGAACCTGGGACCTCTGGAGCTAAATGCAGGAGCCTCTACTGCATGAGCTAAAAGCTATATGGCCCTTAGCTAAGGCTGTAGAGCAGACTCTAATCTCTCTCTCTCAGTGGTCTTGGTGCCACTAGCTGGGACAGAGCACCATACCCAGGAGGTGTCTGGGTTACAATTGAATTGGTGGAGATGGCAGGTTGGGAGACTACAGTGGAGAACAGGCATTTGCCGCTTTGCTACCACATCTAAGCAGCCTGGGCAGGACAAGTAATGAGTGAGTTCCCCACTGTTGATTGTAGGGAACCACTGTACACAGAACTCTTGGCTGGCAGAAGTGGAGGGACCACAATCCACATTCCTTTTCAGTTTGAGTGGGGAGGCCAAAATCCTACAGGTCAAATAGGGCCAGGAGAAGGGATTTAACTGGAGACTGTTTCTAAAGAGAGAGAGAGAGAGAGGCCTCCTTCCACCTCATCATGAAGGCCCAGTAAACTCAATCCACTTCCAGGGCAAGGTTTGGGCTCAGCACTTTCTGGCTATTATTTGAGCGACTCCAGACACTGTCTCTTCTCCCCAGTGGCTCCCTTAACCTGCTCCTCTCCTTCCCCTGCAGGTTGCTTGGGTCAAACTAACTACCAGGCTAGTCAAACTCTATGGTCTGATGTCTTTTGGCCAATGCCTTCCATTGCTCTGGAAATCTTCCCCACCTCAGTGCCAGCAACCCATGAGCAGTGGAAAATCCCTTTTACCTGGAAAGCCCCAGGTGACTGTTAGCTATTTGCTGCAGGAAGTAAAGCATACACAGTCTGTCCTGCCATCCACCACGCCCCAGGATTTGACTGAGTGTAATCCCTGAAGATGGATTACTGGGTCATATGTTACTGCAGAAGTTTACTGCTCCTCCTTAGTGCTAACGAAAGAAAAATCAGTGTAGGGAATTTTGTCCTGTGAAGTTTAAATGCAGCCCTTGCCTCAATTTGTGTGTTCGAGCTAGCATGCTTCCAGTTTCAATTCTGATTGAAGTGACATTCCCCTCACTTCCAATTTGGGTGTTGTGTGGTTTCAGACAGAGGCCTTAGCCCAGTTAAATTTCCAGGTATCTGATTATTACTTTTCCACCAAAAAAAAGGGTGTGAAAGTTTGTTTGCGTGCACATATGAGTAATTACTGCTAAGTTCACTGTAACCTTTAGCAGTACCTGCCGGGGCATAGGAATCAGGCACAAGGCCAGGCTATTACATGGCAGTGGCCCAACACAAACAGAGACAGGGAAATTGGTTAACCATGCAGAGAATGCAACAGGGTGGGTTTTTTCCCCTATCCTTTTTTAATTTTCTTATTTTATTTTTTCCATTTTTTTGGCAGTACATCAAGTACCCAATCACAAGCTAAGTGCCCCACTGAGTGCTCCTGCTCAAAGTACCTCTTTCACCCAGTCTGTGGAGACAACAACGTGGAGTATATCTCCCCCTGCGATGCTGGCTGCACAAATTCCATTGTTAATTCCTCCACACCCAAGCAAGTGGTAAGTAGTGGCAACTTGGATTACAGGGGCTGGGAGATGATGCGCTGCTGAGCCATCTGGCCCACATAGTCACATCGATGGGCTGGAATCTAAACTGTCCACCTCTAGCTATGGTGATCGTTTTCTCAGAATCAAAACCCAGGGTGCTTTTGCAGTGACATTGTTGTGGGTTGCAAAACAGTCCCAACAAAGGGCACTTCTCTCTAAGTGTGCATTGGTATTGCCATGCCAGCTTCTGACTCACCAGTAGCATGTGCGTACTTCTCTGAGCACAGGACTTTCCCCAGAGCTTCATGTTCAGAATAAGGTGATCACGGAACACTTAGACAAGTATAATTAATGTTGCCTCAAAGCAAAAGAAGAGCTTTGATGAGGCCTGCAATCATTTGACTTTCTCTCTCTTCACACCAAACATGATTTATCACCTCGGATGCCTGTTCCTCTGGATTATCAGTTTCAGGTTAAACACTGAACAAATAATGCTTAGCGTAGCAATGAATCTCAAACAAGCATTGTGTAGCTGTTAAAAATGTCTAAAGTTTTAATCAAAGCAATGAAAAATGGAGACATTTCCAATGTCCTGAAAACTGAACAGCCCTAATCTTTTTAGTCTTTCCTTGTATGGAGGCCATTCCATACCCCTGTTCATCTTTGTTGTCCTCCCCTGAGCCTTCTTCAGTTCCTTTGTGTTCTTTTTGAGATGGGGCAACCAGAACTGGACACAGAATTCGAGGTGTGGGTGCTCCATGACTTTATATAGAGGCATTATGATAATTTCTGTCTTATTTTCTATCCCTTTCATAATAATTTCTAACATACTATAGGAGTTTTTGACCACTGCTGCACATTGAGTGGAAGTTTGCAGAGAACTATCCACAATAACTCCAACATTACTTTCTTGGGTGGTAACAGCTAATTTAGACCTCATCATTGCATATATATGTATAGTTGGGACTGTATTTTCCAATATGCATTACCAGGGCCGGCTTCAGGGTTTTTGCCGCCCCAAGTGGCAGGAAAAAAAAAAAAGCCATGATCGCAATCAGCAGCAGCTCCACCACGCCACTTTCTTCTTTGATGGCAATTTGGCAGCAGGTCCTTCCCTCTGAGAGGGACCTGCCGCTG
Source organism: Chelonoidis abingdonii (assembly GCF_003597395.2). NCBI lineage: Eukaryota > Metazoa > Chordata > Testudines > Testudinidae > Chelonoidis > Chelonoidis abingdonii. The sequence continues at coordinate 55,626,268 of NC_133776.1, forward strand.
AATTGCCACTGAAGAGCCCGACATGCCGCCCCTTCCCCTTGGCCGCCCCAAGCGCCTGCTTGTTCTGCTGGTGCCTGGAGCCAGGCCTGTGCGTTACTTTGCGCTTATTGATGTAGAATTTCATCTGACATTTTGTTGCCTAGTCACCCAGTTTAGTGAGATCCTTTGTAGTTTTTCACAGTCAGCTTTGGACTTACCTATCTAGGACAATTTTATACCATCTGCAAACTTTGCCACTTCACAGTGCGCTACCTTTTCCCAGATCATTAATGAATATTTTGAACAGCACAGGCCCCAGGAGAGATTCTTGGGGGACTCCGCTGTTCACCTCTCTTCATTGTGAAAACTGACCATTTATTCTTACCCTTTGTTTCCTTATCTTTCGAACAGTTACTGACCCATGAGAGGACTTTCCCTCTTATCTCATGGCTACTTTGTTTCCTTAAGAGCCTTTGATGAGGGACATTGTTAAAGGCTTTTTGAAAATCCAAGTGCACTATATTGACCGTATCACCTTTTTCCTTGTACATGTTGACTTCTTCAAAGAATTCTATATAAACTAGGGAAGCTCATTACTTTTTAGTTTGTCAGTCTGTTCTAAAACCTCTTCTATTGACGCATCAGTCTGGGACAATAATTCAGATCTATTGTCTAAAAAGGGTAGCTTTGATGTGTGAATCCCTTTCACATCCTATGCAGTGAAGACAGATTCAAAGAATTTATTTAGCATCTCTGTGATGACCTTGTCTTCCTTGAGTGCTCATTTAGCACCTTGATCATCCAGTGGCCCCACTGATAGTTTGGCAGGCTTCCTGCTTCTGATCTACTTACTTTTTTTTTTTTTTTTTTAGTTACTGTGTTTTTGTGTCTTTAGCAAGTTTCTTCTCAAATTCTTTCTTGGCCTGCCTTGATACACCTTTACATTTTATTTGCCACAGTGTGTGCTCCTTCCTCTTTTCCTCATTAGGATTTGACCTCCAAATTTTAAAGGGCATCTTTTAGCTTGCAATGCTCTGCTGTTTAGTGAGAGTGGCATTCTTTTGGTCCTCCTGCTGTCTTTTTTCATTTGGGGTATACATTTAGTCTGAGCCTCTATTATGGTGTTTTAAAGTACTTTGCCTGATGCTACAGGTCTGCCTGGGAGCAGCCATTCCCCAGCCCTCCACCTGACAGATGTTAGCAATAGCTCATTTGAGACGCATGAGGTTCTGCCCCTGAGGTCTGATTGGCAGCGTCCTAGCATGGCTGATTGGCCTGCTGTCCCCGTTTGAGTCAGCAGCAGGAAGTTATTTGAACTAGTGGGCTCCATCCTGCTCTGGACTCTGTGCCTTGTACTTCCTGCTTTCCGCTCCTGTTTCCCCAGCTTGATCTTCTGGCCTACTGACCCACCTGGCCTGTTGGCATCTGTTTTGTGGTTCCTGACCTGCAGTTTGTCACCAGCCTCTGAGCCCCTAGTACCTGACCTGGCCTGACTCGTGGGTCGAATCTCCAGTTTGTCTCCTGCTTCTGACCTCCTGAAGTCCTGACCCAGCTGGCTCTTGACCCCTGTCTTGTGACTGTGGACTCTGGTTCTGGTAGGTCTGCCGCCCACAACCCAGCTGTGACAGGCATTTTATCCTCCTGACTGCTCTCTTTATTTTCCATCTAACTAACATCCTCATTATTGTGTAGTTCCCCTTCTTAAAATTAAATGTCACTGGGGTGGGGGTTTTGGTGTATTTTCCCCCCTACAGCGATGCTAAATGTAATTACATGGTGGTTGCTATTACCAAGTGGTTCAGCTATCATTACCTCTTGGACCGGATCTTGTGTTTCACTTAGGACTAAATCAGGAATTGCCTCTCCTTTTGTGGGCTCCAGGATTAGCTGCTCCAAGAAGCAGTCATTCATGGTTTCTAGGGTACAGCCTCAGCCCTCCCTCCGTGAAAGCAGCAGACAACCGTTTCACACCTTTTTCCCTGGGTGAACTGTTCAGACGCCATAGCACAGCAAGCATGGACCTTGCTCAGATCAAGACCGCAATCGTGGACATTGTAAACACCTCACGCATTCTCGTACAGTCTATGCTGAACCAAGACCTGCAAAGCCAGTCAAGGAGGAGGCAGCTATGGCAGCGCAACAACGAGAGTGATGAGGACATGGACACAGAATTCTCTCAAACCGTGGGCCCCTGCGCTTTGGAGATCCTACTGGTAATGGGGCAGGTTCTAGCCATTGAATGCCGATTTTGGGCCCAGGAAACAAGCACAGACTGGTGGGACTGCATAGTTTTGCAGGTGTGGAACGATTCCCAGTGGCTGCAAAACTTTC